>NC_133956.1:1210000-1510625 GCF_031877795.1 Strix aluco
CTCACTTTCCCTGGAAAAATTCATTAATTGGAGCGGGCAGTATAAGGGTATCTTAATAGAGAGGTCGTGTGTACCTGCAGCTCTCGCCTTTTCTGTCAGAGGTTGTTTGGGTGTTGATTAGGCTCTCTCCGTTCTGCGTACTGGGGTGTGAAGAACAGTCCTGCAGATCAGGTAAAACTGCCACCGGACTCCTCCTGTGGGATTGTTGGGTAACACAAAAGTGGTTGTTCTGAGTCTGATCAAAGGTCCTGCAGCTCATCTGGTGACACATAAGCAAACAGTGCACAGAAGCCAGGCATGGGGCAGCCCTTCTGCAGGGTATTTCCCCTCAGCTTCCAGAAAATGTTGTGTGGAGAAGATGCTTTTAGGGATGGTAGTTGGACAGCGTAGGGGAGAACCAACAATTAAAATAAACTACTTTGTTAACACGCTCATGCCCTGCAATGGTCAGCAAGCACACGCGTGTGGGTCCTGGTGCTGTGCTGAGGGCTAGAATGCTCCGAGGAGGCTGGCCAAAAGGCAGCTGTGTGGCTGCAAGGTGGGCGAGTTACATGAGCACCCTGTGCTCACAGCCAGGCTTACGCCTGCCACTCGGATGTGGACGTTGTCTGTAGCTGTAAGAGATTCTCTTAGTTGCCCTGTAAGAGTCTTTCAAACCGTGCTGGTGGGTGGAATCTGCCCCTTCACGCTGGAGGTGATCCCATGCCTCCACTTGTCTTTTCCCAGCACTTCAGGCTTCCCAAAAAGCCCCAGAGACACACACCTCTGTGGTGATGTTAACTTCTGCCTTTGCTGTTTGGCTCGTGCAGGATGGGCCTTTTCACTGATGCCTTCTGATTCTCCCCAGGACTCATCGAATAACCATAACGAACTTCTGTCTCGGAAAGCACCTGGTGAGTGAAGATGACCTGCTGAAAGACCAGCGAGGGAGCCCTGCCTACATCAGCCCAGATGTGCTCAGCGGTAAGCACACCCCTTCAGCCCTCAGTGGGGGTTCACAGCCCCCTCTTTACGCTAGTTTCATTTATTCGTGGCTCTCGACAATAAATGAAAACAACGTAGTTCTGTTCCCATATGTAACCTGCCTTCTGTGAGAGCCTCCTAATTAGGGTCCAATTATGAGACTTGGTCTGGTTTTCCAACTGGGAAAGCATGGAGGGAAGGAGCAAGTGTAACTCTTTTCTTAAGGCTAGTCTGAACTTCAAAGCTAATGAAAAGCTCCCTGCCTGTTCCTAAATAAGTCCGACTGCAGACAAGGCGTTCCGTGTCCCACGTCTGAATCTTGTTCCTGAGGCTTCACTTAAGCTGCAGGTAAATCCCTCGGCCTAAGAGGCGATTGGTCCAAATCCCACCATACTGTCAGTTTACTCCAGACCGTACACTAAGAGGAGCAGTTGCTGCAGCTGCTACTTGCTTCCAGAAGGGAACTGTTGACCCTCTGGGCAGCTTCTGGGCCGACTGAGAGGAGTTACTTAAAAATAAAGGAATGATGTTGCCAGGCGAGAGCAGCAGTCTGTCTGGGCTGCATCTTGTGTCCAGCAGCCTGGCCTGTGCCTTGTCTCCAGCAGAGGCCTTAAGCAGAAGTCTGGCAAAGAACAGCTTTCCCTCATGTCCTCCCACCTTTTAACTGTTTCCAGTGCGTGAGACTTTCAGAAACAGATGTGGTTTCTGTCTGTTTAGTTACTTCAGGAGGTTTCTCTTCCATGAGCTCTAAGATCTGCTACTGCACTACCTTCTGTGCTGGCAATAGCTGAGCAGGCAGTGGTGGTGCTGTCTCAGTGCAGTGACCCAAGGCTTCGTTTTGGGGATTTCTTGGGGTTTTCTTTTCTTTTCTTCTCATCAAGGATGCTTTTACAGCTGGGACTGTCCATATGGAGCATCTCTGTGTAGACTCCAGTTATCGTGCATTAGCTCATGCTGTGGAGTACTCCCGGTGAGCACAGATAAAATTCCCTTTGGATGAAGCTGAACTGCCTATTGCAGTCCAAGATCACCCCTCGTGCACCCCACTGCTTAAGGGTTACCCACCTGCAGGGCCGAGCTAGCATTTGGGGGTGGGAAAGTGCCTGAAACTGTGCACAGAACATCAGCAGCACCAACGGTTTTCCGGACAAGTCGGCAGTACGTTGGGCAGTGCTGCTTGCTCATGTGCATGTAGCTAGTGTGAAAGCCAGAATCCTTGCCAGCCTGTCGCGTTTGTTTATGCAAGAATAACACCTAGAATACTGGAAACACCTCTGCTGAAGATCTGAGTTATTTGGTTATGGCATCCCAAGCTATTGTACTTCAGAAATGCCCTCAGAGGGAGCTCGTCCTGAAATTTCCAGACCCAGTGCACTCCCCTCAGTACGTCTGTTGTCAGGTTTACAGGCAGTAACAATAAATGTAGCTGAGCTCTTCCGTCATGATCTGCCAGGCAGGTTTGAGGCTGCTTCCCTCCTGGGCAGGACCAAGCCAGGAAGGGAGCAGAGGCAGGCGGGGAGGTGGAACGTGTGTTTTTTGCAGGCCTTTCCTGTTCTGCAGGATATCCTGAGGCCCCTGTAACCACATGGACGATATGAGCCAACTGCTCTGCAGGAACTTGGAGCAGTTGCAGCTCAAGTGGCTGGTGTCTGGTAAAGGCTGCCTGGAGCAGCTCCTTCCTGCTGGTCCAGGGCACTGTTCTGTCCTGGCCTTCAGCCCTGCTGCCCTCCCTGCCAGCACAGCTCGGCTGCAAGCACCCACGTTTCTTCTAACAGCTCTCTTGGAGGTGGATTGACTGGCCTGTCTGCAGGCCACGCACCCCACGGCGCTGAACGGGCGTCTTTGCTGACTGCTCTGACAGCTGAGGCTGCCCAAGACCCCGCAAGGCTCAGCCTTGGCTCAGGGCTATGTTGGACTGACTTTCGGGCGCAATCGCCCCGCGCTCTCTGCGAGGTGGCCCTTCCCCCTGGGGCGCCTCTACGGCCCCGTCCTGTGCTCTTGAAAACGCTGCTCCAGAACGGCTCAGTCTGCAGTTCCCCTCCAGGCATGGAGGGAAAAGTTACTTGAGGACGTTCCAGGCTTCACCACCACCTTCAGACTCTGAGCATCCCTCTGTCTGCATTGCTCATGCTCCTGTGCAAGAGGAAGCTAAAACGCCTGAAGACTTAATCATTGTTTTAGGTCTCCAGGAGGAGCTGTCTTCTGCTAAGAGATGGCTTATGTTTTATGGCTGCTGAAATGTCACCGCAGGAAAAGCTGGAGGAGGAGGGAGAGGTGCCTTTTTTTGAGCATATAAAGCAAAGAATAATTAGTACAAATAACAAATGCTGCAGCAGTGACTCACTGTGTGAGTCAGAGGAAGTCATTCCATCAGTCCTATGCTGTGGTACAGCACTGGAGTTTAGTTTTTTGACCCTCATACATGCTGCTGTTGGCTGATTTATTGTGTGACTGAAGGGGCTTTAAAGCAGCGTTTCCATCGAGCGGCTCCCGGGGCCATGCTGGGGCTGCAGCAGCTCTGGGGAATGCCTCTGCCTGGGGGAGGCACCTTCCTCCTGTGCCCTCCGCAGCTTCCCAGCAGGCTCTGGTGGCCGTGGGCTGGATCTGGCCCGTGGGCAGAGTCCCCCCTCAATGGGCTCG
Organism: Strix aluco; assembly: GCF_031877795.1. Classification (NCBI taxonomy): domain Eukaryota; kingdom Metazoa; phylum Chordata; class Aves; order Strigiformes; family Strigidae; genus Strix; species Strix aluco. The sequence goes on from NC_133956.1 coordinate 1,213,604, forward strand.
ATCGGAGCTGGTGTGGAGAGTTTTAGTCTGCACTTCCCCGTGGATCTGCTGTGCAGCCGGCATGGTGAGGCTGGCGTTCGTCCTGCGCCGCTCGTGGCCAGAAGAGCCCTTCTCTTTCTCGGGCTTTCTTTCCTGCCTCCCCCTGCCTGTGCTCGCTGGCCCTTCCCCTCCCTCCTGCTCTCACCTGGCCTCGCAGCAGGGTGCAGCCACGGAGCCTTCGAGGCGCCGGCACCCCGATGGTGACAGGCTGGGGGATGGCGAAGGGCAGTGAGGTGGGAACTCCAGCATGGTGCCCAGTGGTTCTTGATGCTCTTGGGCCACATCAGGGCCGTTCAGCAGGGGTAGCCCTGCTCTGCAGGGAGGGGAGGACACCTCTGTGGAGACAAACAGTTTGGTTATTCACAGAGGATGCACTTTTGAAAGAGTTTTAGCGTCATGCAATGGGAAGTCTTGCACGTTTTGATTAATGCTTATTAAAAAGGATGGCACGCAGAGGTTGCGCTGGTGCCTTCGCTGCTGGCGGTGGGCGTCAGTGTGGGAAAGGCTGTTGCTTTTGTCTCCTCGCAGGACGGCCGTACCGTGGAAAACCCAGTGACATGTGGGCGTTGGGCGTGGTGCTCTTCACCATGCTCTATGGCCAGTTCCCCTTCTACGACAGCATACCTCAGGAGCTTTTCCGCAAAATCAAGGCTGCCGAGTACACCATCCCTGAGTGAGTACAGCCTGTCCCGGGGAGGCCCCTCTATTAGTGCCTCTGTGGGTGGTGCTCTGGGCCTTACTGGGACGGCTGGAGCTGGAGGGGCTTCACTGGAAGCCCCCGAGGGTCGCAGCAGTAATTAGAGCAAAGACTGCACACAGTAGACACCAAGGAAGCGGTAGCGGAGCTGGGACATCTTGTGCAAAGGTGAGAAAGGCCCCGTGCTGCAGGGACAGGGAATCAACCTCGCTGTTAGTTCTGGGCTGTCTCAGTCAGGGCAGTGGTGGCTCCTCTAGTTGCTGACCTGCGCTCCCACACGTCCATCCTGCTGCTGCCTCGGCCCACCTCGGGCTCACCACGTGTTCTCTCTCTGCCAGGGATGGACGGGTCTCAGAAAACACTGTGTGCTTGATCCGAAAACTGCTGGTTTTGGACCCGCAGCAGCGTCTGACGGCTTCTGAAGTGCTGGATTCTCTCAGCTCCATCATAGCATCATGGTATGTGCAAGAGGAGAGATGGGAACATGGCGTCTCTGGCCACAGGCTGTGTTATTCCAGCTGTGGCCAGCAGACTGCTGCCAAGCAGGACACCAGAGGAGGATCCGAGAACTGCAAAAAACTCTTTAAATCCTGTGTCTCAACCACTGGTGCCTGCTGATGGATTCGGCCGGAGTGGCCTGTACAAATGCTTGTCATTGTGACCAAGGTTGGACTCTAAAGCAGGAGCGTTACAGAGCGATACTGGGGTACAGGAGGGCCTTTGCTGCTGTGCCCCCCTTGTGCTCCCCAGATTTGATTTTTAAAGAAAGTCTAATGGTCAGGAATATCTCACACGTACAAACAGATGCAGCCAAACACAGACACGTCCTGCGAGCGTGTAATTAGCACTGCGTTGTGTGTTCAGTAAGAGCAGGCATGAGAATTCGAGAGGGGAAGAGCAGGAGATGCCATCGCAGGTGGGAACACACATGCAGGGTGGGGATCCCTTGTGAGGGGAAATCCGACTCCAGGCCTGGCACAAACCAACTGGGATGAGATTCCAGTAGCACACTCCAGCAGAAATGGATCCTGCTGGTGTTTGCTCGGTGCAGCCCTCTCTTGTCAGCCTGTGACCTTCTGTCTGTGCTGCACAGCATGCCCAGGCAAAGTTCTTGTGCTGCCTGTTGAGTCAGCAGCAAAGTCTGTGATTTTTGGAGCTGTGGCTGTTTTCGCTCCTACCTATGCAAAACTTAGAGTTCCACATCCTGTTTAAAAAAAAAAAAAAAAAAGGCAGCTCTGGGGGTTATAAAATTCAATTTCCCTGATACGAAATTATGTTGAACAGTGTCCTTTAGTAGCAAAAGCTGGTGTGGCCCCCCAGAGTGCTCTGTGCTGTGCTGTGGTGGCCAGCCGTGGCCAGCCAGGTGGGATTGCCCTGGCCAGGGCGCTGGGCGAGGGTGGGCGAGCCAGGGCTGTGCCCTGAGTCCCTGACGCTGTGCTCTCCCCCCAGGCAGTCCATGTCCTCGCTGAGTGGCCCTTTGCAAGTGGTGCCAGACATCGATGACCAAGTGGCTAATCCTGAAAACCCCCAAGAGGTAGGGTCTCCTACTTGCCCTTCCACAGCGCTGCTTTTCCGCGCCGCTGTGCCAGGTCTGTCTGCGGTGGAAAGAGGCAGCAGCCCCCTGTGGCCCCCGAGTCGGCGAGGGGAGGGCGGGGAGGGCCCAGCTGTGGCCGCTGCTCTACGAGGGGCCGAGTCCATCGCTGTCCTGCGCAGCGGAAGGGAAGGCTCGTGCTGCTGGGACCGGGAGCCCCATCCAGCTGGCCGTGCTGCCGGGGAGTGGGCTTGCTGGCCCCGGAGCTGGCGGAGGGGCTGCTCGCTCCTCCCCGAGCCCCGCTCGCTCCCTCGCCCACAGCTGGGAGCTTGCGTGCGCTGGGAGAGCCGGGAAGGGGACTAGAGTGGTGTTGGCTCGGGCTCCCCGGTGAGCTCTGCGGTGGGAGCAAACATCCTGTTTTCTTGCCCGTGTATTTTGTTGGAAGTGACGGCCAGTGACCTCGCTGCCTGGGGACAGCCTTGGAGCCTTGGAGAGCTTTTGCCTGCGGTGCCGATGCCGCAGTCGGCGTTGCTGTGAGAAATCCCTCCGCTGGGCTCGGGGGATGTGAGAATTGGGCTCAGACAGCTGCAGGCTCCGGATGTCTGGCAGGGTTGGGATGAGCTGGGTCAGGACAGAGCCACGGAGGCTTCAGACCTCTGTTCCTGACGGTGCCGATGACTCCTGGGGGGGTCCTGCCTGTACTGGGAGCAGGTCGGGGTCTTGCTTTAAGACTCCAGTTATCCCCTGGTAGCTCGGGGTGTCGGAGCTGTGGGACCCTTGTGTGTTGCTGTGGCTCTGACGGGTGGTTCTCTGGCAGGTGAAGGTGACGGAGGAATGCTCACAGTACGAGTTCGAGAACTACATGAGACAGCAGCTGCTCTTGGCTGAGGAGAAGAACACCTTGCATGAGGCCAAGAGCTTCCTACAAAAGCGGCAGTTCGGGAACATCCCCCCGGTGCGACGCCTGGGCCACGACGCCCAGCCCATGAACCCCTTGGACGCAGCTATCCTGGCCCAGAGGTACCTTCGGAAGTAGCTTCCCACACATCCGAGAGCACAAGCACCATCCTGCAGTCTGCCTTTCACGTCGCCTACTACAGCTCAACAGCAATACCGGTGTCCCGTGATGGAGAATAATGTAGCAATTCTTCTGAGCTCTGTTCAGGGACACGCACTCACACTCGCTCTGGAGGGAGAAGACTTTTGAAAAAGCTAGTTTTGGAAGCAGCAACCTCTTGGCATCTTCTGGAATCTGTTTTTTAAATCGAAGCCTAGATGACTAATCTGCTTTTAATCATGACTGTAATCTACCTCTCTTGTCTTTTTAACCATGCTGTTCTCTGGATCGAGCAAAGCCTGTGGGAAAGGAGAAGACTACCAAGGGTGAAGCTGGTTTGCTGGCACGAGTCGCGGCTGTGCAGTACGGCGAGTCGGCTGATTGCATTCGCTCCGTATGGTTTGAATAAGCTTAGATTGGTCGGGGTTTCTCGAAAGGAAGAGTTTCTTGAAACCTCCCACTTCCCTTCATCTGCATCAAATCTTTTTCTGTCCTTAGCATGCCACCTGGTTTGGCTGTGGTGTCTAACCCTCGGTGGCCGTGGGGGCTGCAGTGCACCCAGGCCTTGGTGAGTGGCACAAACAGCCGCCGGCTGCCCGGTGTGACCGGGGGCTGCCGGGGGGGCCCGGCCACCGCCTCGGGGGAGAGTCGTCCTTGCAGGCGATCGCTGCAAAGATCGGATCTTGTCCGCAGTTCAAAGGTTTTGCAGGACTTGGCCCGGTGTGGCCTCTGATGTCTTTCCCACCTTTCACTGATTCTTTAGTTTCATAAGGATATATGATTGAATCTTATTTTTCAGTAGCTTATCTAAGGTGCAGTTAAAATTGCATTAATTCTGATTTAGCATTTTCACACTTCAGTTGTGGTACAGATATAATATATGAGTTATAATGTGAAAAAGCTTCCCAAAATAATCTGCCTAGAATTAGGAAGGGGCTGGCTGAAGTCTCTACTGTATTTGTTCCCCAGCTTATCTTGCCCTCCCAGCCTCACCGAGCAAACCTGGGGCTGCCTCTGCCCTCCCTGCGTGGTGCTGAGGCGGGAGAAGGACGTCCTGGTTTGTCACCTCATGCCACTGGAAGAGCGTTTGCCTGTGCTGAGAACAGGAACGATTGTTTCTGAGCCTCATTTTGTGAACTGGATGCCTGTCTTGCCAGATGAACTGTTCTCACACAGAGGTCCCAGGGCTCCTGCTCCAGGCAGCGGCTCCCCGGTTGCCTCCTCCCCTGCTCCCAGCTGTTCCCAGCCCTGTGGCAGCTCCAGTCGCCCTCCTGCCCCCCTCGGGCTGGGTGCAAGGAGAGGTGGGAGCAGGGACAGGAAACGCTGCTGTGGCCTCGGCTGTGGGGGCCGGCCCTGCTTTTTGGGGCCAGCTCTCCCACCCCGGTGAGCGCAGGCAGGGAGCCAGTAGCAGATCTATTTGTAGCGTGTTGTTGCCTTCTCTTGCCCTGGGCTGGGGCCGCAGACTGCGTCTAGCCTAGGCCAACCTCCAGGTGTCTTTGTGGGGACGTAGGGATGGACCTGAACCTCCTTGGCAGCGTCGGGCATTATGTCCTGCCTGCGACCTCGCCGAAGCCGCTTGGCAGCGGGCAGGCAGGGAATTGTGAACACTAATACAGACTAGAACAGTTGCACCACCCCCAGCCAGATGAGCCAGTAGCCACAAGTCTTAGCCTTATTTATTTTAAAGATGGTAGGTCTGTCCTGGCACACCCCCGTGTGCGCCCGTCACCCCCCTGTGCCACCAGCAGCAGAGCAGGGACCCCCCCAGCCCCTGAGCACCCCTGGGGCCCTGACCCCCAGCTGGGGCCCTGCTCTCTCCATCTGGTTTTCTCCTGTCTTGCTCCCATCTCTTTATTTTAATTTTTTTTTTCCCAAAGTTAAAGCAATATTCTGGGGACTCTGCAAGGCTGTATCATACCCAGTATTCCTGCGCACCAGTCATCGCCAGTAAATCACACTTGTATTAACTCAAACTGGAAGAGGAGGGGGTGCGGGGAGGGCAGGAGCGGCTGGGGGGTGCGGGCGGAGGGGCCGCGCTGTGGGAAGGAGCCTGTTGTAAGAAAAAAAAAAAAAAAGAAAAAAAAAAGAGGAAAAAGATTTGTATAAAGACATTATTTTTGTACTACATCAAAACTACTCCTGCATGTCGGCAATAAAACTTCATACCGAGAGCCCGGCGCGCAGCGACCCTGCGGGGACTGGGGTGGGGGGTCAGGGGGTGCTGTGCTTGGGGGGACGCGGGAGGGGGTTCAGTGGGGGTGGGCTCACAGCCCCGTGGCTGTGAGTGGCCCCCTGGGGCCCTGCAGCCCCATCCTGCCCTGCACCATCCCCTTGCTGAGCCACCTGCTCTGGCGTGCCGTGGGCGAGCTGCTGCAGGGGCTGTGACGGGGCCTGGGCTGCTGCAGGACAGCTGGGACCGGGCCAGGACCCTGCCCGTCCCCGCACCTCCCTGGGGCTGGGGGCTGCCCCAGGAGCCCCTGATGCCTGTCCCTGCAGGGCAGCACACGGGGCTTCGCCCAGCCGAGGCGCAGCCCCACGAGCCTGGGATGCTTGGCCGGCATCTGGCAGCACCAGCCCGGGGCCTGGGCCCAGCCAGGCCTGATCCTGCCAGGCGGGCGCTGGGCCGGGATGGGGCCTGGAGCTGCTCCGGGGCGGCTCCGCAGCAGGGCCGAGCGCAGCGTCCCGGGGGAGCGGGACGAACCCCGGCCCCGCGCCCCGCTCGGCGTCGGGACGGGGCTGCCATTGGCTCCGGCGGGGAGCGCTGACCGCCAGCCGCCTCCAAACTATTTCCTGTTGCTGCAGCGTTAATGCTAAACAGACCTTTCTCTCTCTTCCCTCTCTCCAGCCAAAGTGCAGTGGGCTCCTGCCGCCGCTCGCCTTCCCGCCCCGCTCCGGGGCCACCCGTCACCCCGGTGAGTACCAGCCCCACGGGGCTCAGGGCCGCAGGGGACCGTGGGGTGGACGGGACACCCCGAAAGACCTCAGCACCCCGCGTCCACCCAGCCCTGATGGCCGTGGTGGGGTGTCGTGGGTCTGCCCTGTCCCCTGCTTGAGCTGGGGGACACCCCGTTGTGGTTGGGGACATGGGGAGCAGTGTCCGAGCATGCGGGGCTGAGGGATGCAGAGCTCGGGGACGCAGTGGTGGAGGATGCAGGGCTGGGGGGACGTGAGGTCTCAGGGCTGGGGGCTTGGGGACGCAGAGCACAGGGTTTGGGGACGTGGGGTATGGGGACATGGGGCTGAGTGCTCTGGGGCCGTGCCTGCAGGCGCACCCCTACCCCGGGGTGATCCCACTCTGGTGCCCCCGAGGTCCAGGGGCTCTGGCGGGGGGGTTGAGCCCGGCACTCGCCTGCACAGTGCGCAGCACCCGCTCCCTCCAGCTGTCCCCACCGTCCCCAGGCTCACCCACACCCTGTCCCCACTGCAGCCCCAGACCCCCACCCTGCCACAGCTGCAGGCACCCATCTGTGGGTGCTGAGCAGCTCCGTGGCCCTGGACCCAGCCCTGCCACCGGCGGGGCTCTGGGGGTCCCTGGAGCCCCATGGTGGGCTCTGCACCCCCCACCCCACAGCGGGACCCCCGGGGGGGGCACCAGGCCCCTTGGGGACGCTGCCAGCCATGTGTGGGGTGTCCCAGCACGAGGGGCTGCCCAGCCCCAGGACGTGCAGCAGCCCCGCAGCACTGGACTGTCCAGGGACGGTTCTGCTGATGTGTCACATTTTCTGCATTTCTTTCCTCATTCCTCCCTCCCTGGAGTCGTTTCTGGGAAATGAGCTCGTCCCCTGCCAGGGCCGGGCGCTGCATCACCTCCCGCCGTGCCTGCTGCCCTGCCCGCTGCCCAGCCCCACGCCCTGGGGGCCATGGCCCGCCCACTGCTGAGGGGGACCTGGCCCCACTCCAGCATCGTGGGGGGTCACGAGGGGCTGTGGGGACCAGCCAGCAGCACTGGGGCTCGGCCACTTGGAGCCAGGCAGGTCCCCAGGCAGGAGGAGGTGGGTGCTCACCCCTGCACCCCAGTGTGGGCCTCAGGCACCCCATGGGGTGTCACGGAGGAGACGGCACAGGGCACCCACATCCCCTCCCAGGGCAGCTTTTCCCTGCCACCCCTCACCCGTCCTGCTGCAGGGCCACAGCAGGACCTGGCGGCCTTTGCACCCCAGCCTGGTCCTTGGCCCCTCGGTAACCAGCCAAGGCCAGAACGGGGCTGGGAGCAGCGTGGGGAGGGGGGACGCTGTCCCGAGGGGCTGTGTGGGGGGCACACGCGCGTGTGCATGGGCAGCGCCAGCTCTTGCGTGGCCCTGCCGGCGTGGGCAGCCTGGCAGGGCTGTGCTGGTCCTGCTCAGCACCAAGCTCAGCCCCATGACAGGGCCGGAGAGCCCAGCCCAGAGCCGCTTGACGCAGTGTCCTGGAGGAGCCGTGTCCGTCGCGGTCCCACAGGGGTGCGGGAGCGAGGACGGCTCCAGTTCGGCACCTGTGGGGCTCGGTGGGGAGCCCTTGGGCCACGGTCACACCCCAGCATGGCCCCAAAAGGGACGGGGGGGGCACTGCGGGAAGGACCCCAGCCCACAGTAGCCCCTCACTCAGCCCTTCTGTCCCGCAGATGCCGAGCACGTGCCGTCCCCGGAGACGCTGAGCACAGCCGGGCGCGGGATGGAGAGCCGCCGGCGGGACATGGAGCTGCTGAGCAACAGCATGGCCGCGTACGCACACATCCGAGGTGAGCCCGCCCCGGATGCGTCCCGGGGGACCCTGGGGCCACCACTGGCCCCGTGGCTGGCACAGGCCAGTCCCTCATCCCCTCCGCTCTCCCCGCAGCCAACCCCGAGAGCTTTGGGCTCTACTTCGTGCTGGGCGTCTGCTTTGGGCTGGTGCTGACCCTGTGCCTGCTGGTGCTGCGCCTCTCCTGCCAGCCCCCCCCGCGCCCCCCGCCCCGCCCGAGGGACCTCAGCGAGGACGAGGAGGACGAGGATGAGGAGGATGAAGAAGAGGAGGACACCATCGACCGCGCAGCGTCCGAATCGCTGCTGCCGGTGACCGAGATCCCCCTGGACAGCCACGGCCCCGGCGACGGGGCTCTGGCCATCAACGTCTTCGCCTCGGCGGAGGAGCTGGAGCGGGCGCAGCGGCTGGAGGAGCGCGAGCGCATCATCCGCGAGATCTGGCGCAACGGGCAGCCCGACATCCTGGGCACCGGCACCGGCACCCTGGGCCGTGTCCACTACTACTGAGCCGCGGCACCACGCCCAGCTCCCCCCGGTAGCTCAACCCACAACGTGCCGCCCCCGGGAGCTGCCTGGAACCCGCTCTGGGGCCAGGAGAGGGGAGAATGAGGGGGGTGACGCTGCCCCGGAGTGTCCCGCACTGCTGCCGGCCAGACCCTGGGGCCACGGGCACCCCCGGGGCCAGACTCGTCCCCGTGGCTGCAGGCCACGACACACTTTGAGCCATTGGTACGACGGTTAGCACCAGCCCAGCAGCCCCGGGGCCCTGCAGGGACGAGGACAAGGACAGGGCCCACCTTGCCACTCTCAGCCGCTGGCCCCGTGGGCTCGGAGCCGGCACCGGAGGGAGCCCAGCCCGGTGGGTCGCGGTCAGGCTATACGTCCGTGTAAGCTGTGGGGTCCTGCCCCTGAAACATGGTGCTGTTACACACTCCCTGGAGCCCAGCGTGCTGGGGGGGGGGTCCTGCAGCAGCTGGCGCAAGCGGCGCTGGGGGGGTCCGGCCACAGCCGCCTCCCCAGGCCAATTCCCTCCCCCCAGCCCCACTAAAATTAGCCGGATCCTTTCCGGCCCAGCACTGCCCTGACCCAGGGCGGATGTTTCCCGCTGGGCTCTCGGGGCGGTGGGTGCTCCCCGGGGACATGGGCTGCTCCCCGCAGGGCTGGGCCGCATCCTGCCCACGCTCCCAGTCCCGCGGGGGGGCGAGGGCCCTGCTGCCCCCTCCCCAGCCCCCTCCCCGGCAGCTTTATAAAAATAGCTCCTTCCCAGGCCAGGCCCCCGCGCCAGCAGGATCCAGATGTTTTCCAGATGTTCTCCCAGCCCCATGCCGGTGGCTGGAGGCCAGGATGTGCCGGGGCTGGGGCTGGGAAACGGTGCGGGGGCTGGAGGATGAGGAGGAGGAAGAGGAGGAGGTGGCCCTGCTGCAGGCCCTGGCTCTGCATCGCAGCCTGGGACAAGGTGCAGGGAGTGGCAGGGGGCACTTGCCCCCCTGCCCAGGACTGGCTGGCGGAGGCTGCAGCCCTGCCCCTGGCACACGGTCACAGTGGGACCCCCTGTGCCACCCCCGCCCAGCCCTGCAGGGATGTGGCAGCCCCCACAGCACGCCAGGGCTCTGCCCTCTGCACCCCCCACAGGCCAGCAGCACCCCGTACACAAAATAGTTTATTTTCAACAATCTCTGTACCCCCAGGGGCCGTGGCTGGGGGCAGCGGGGCCAAGGGCCACCTCGGCACAGCACCGGCACAGCGCCCACGGGGGGGGGTCACCGCAGCCCCCGACAGCGCTAGCAGGGCAGCACCTTCTGCACCCGCTCGATCTCTGCCTGTGGGAAGAGGTTGTGTGTTGGGGGGTGGGGGGGACCCCACGGCACGGGGGCAGCCCCTCGCCAGGGACTCACCTGCAGCGCCTGGCGCTTGGCCCGCTCCTGGCACAGCTCCAGCCGCATCTCCTCCAGGTCCCGCCTGCAACGCGCCGCGGACGGCTCAGCCGGGGCCAGACCCTGCCAGCGAGTGGCCAGGAGCTGCTGGGGACCCCCCCCCCGCTGCCAACACCCCGACACCCCCCTCCCCACTCACAGGTGCTGGACTCGCATCAGGTCCACGAGGATGTGCAGGGACCGGACCTCGGCCTTCAGGTCCTCCAGGGCCAGTCGCTCCTCGGGCCGTGGCACCGCCGGCACCTCCATGCTCCATGGTGGGCCAGGCGCCTGCCCCATGCCGGGGAGAGGGGCGCAGGGCCCGGCGTGGGGCGGCCCCCGGGGCTGCTCCCCCCCGCAGGGACCCCCCGCGCTCCCTAGGGTGAGGCTGGGCGGCCGCTGGCCCGGCACACGGGGACGCATGGCAGTGGGGTGGCTCAGCTTGGCTGTGGTGACCGGCACCACGTTGAACCCGTCAGCATCTGCCAAAGAGAGAGGGTCAGCACGTGGGCAGGGCCCTGCGACAGCCGCAGCGCCCAGTGCCAGCACCCAGCACCCACCTGGGTCGCCGACTCTGCCCCACTCCGCGTCAGCTGGGGCGCAGGGCTGGGGGCCACCGGGTCTGGGGACAGCAGAGGTGGTGAAGCGGCACAGCCAGGCTGTGCTCGGCCCTCCCAGGGGGAAGACGCCAGCCCCACTCCGGGGACCGAGCACGGACATCGGCACGGCCCCGGGGCCATCGCGGCAGCCCTAGATACCCCGGCATGGCCACGTGCATCTTACTTGCTCGCCAGCGTGGGGGCCAGTTTGGCCTTGGCAGGGACAGGGGGAGCAGGAGCCATCCTCTTGCTGGGGGGCAGCTTGGCCGGCTCCATCCTCACCGGTGCTGGGAGCTCTGGGGAGGCGGCAGGAGCGGGGCTGGGGCAGCGAGCGAGAGTGGGGAAGGAAACGCTTCCTGCCAGGGAGCCCCGGCCGTGCCCCGGCACCAGGGACCTGCCCCAGGCACGTCTCCAGCCCCAGCCCAGGGACTCACCTGGGGGCTCCCCCTCCTCGTCCTTCGCTGTCTTAGAGGCTGCCGGGGAGCAAAGGGGCTCATCAGGTGCGGGGGGAAGGACCCTCGTTACAGCCCCTCTCCCAGGGACCCCTCAGCTGGGCAGGACAGGACAGGACAGCCCCCTCTACCCCCCACCCTGCTAGGACATGGACTCCAGGGACCACCCCATCCCTGACCCCCCCCCCCATCCCCAAGCTCCTGCCAGGGCCCCCCAAGCTCAGGGTCATGTGTGGGACACCAGGGGGTGCTGGGGAGGGGGCACCCACAGGCAGGACCGGGGGGAAACATCACCCCATGGTGCACCTGCACCCACGGGTCCCTCCAGCACCAGCTCCCACGTCTGCCAGGGCTGGCAGCGACACTCAGCAGGACTCGACCAGCCCCATGGCGGCTCTACCCAGGGCCCTGGCTGCTGGGTCAGGGGCAGCCGCCCCTCCTGCCTGCCCTGTGCCCATCCCTGCACCCAGCCCCACACCCAAACCCTGCACCCAGCCCCGCTGCGGTTGGCGCTTCCTCTGTGTGCGGCAAAGCAAGCGACTGCAAACCTCCCCCTGAGCGGCAGCATGGTGCCGCAGGCAGGATGCCGTCCCACCACCGCCTACGGTGCAGCAACATCCCTCTGCCGCCAAGCCCCGGGGTCCCACCAGGATGGGCCCCTGGCAGAGCAGGGTATGGGGCACCGGCGCATGGACCACCCTGTCCCTATGGTGGGCCAGCAGCCCTGGGGCCGCCTGGTCCCTGCCGCCACCAGCACGGCCCCTGCCGTGGCGGCCTCGCAGGTGCCGAAGGTTTTATCCGCCCGAAGAGACGGGTGCAGGCGCGAAGGCCGCAGGGATGAGGACAGGGACGAGGGTGCCCGGCCCCAAAGGTGCGGGGAGCTGCTCTGCAGGGCCCGGGGCTCCATTGCTCCCCATGGCACAGGGTTGATGGCGCCCAGAGCTGCCCGGCATTCCGGCAGCCCCCGCTCCTCCTCGGCAGCTCCCGGGACACCGGTGCAGCTGCCAGGATGGTCCCCGAGCACGGGAGCCCCGGGGCCGCGGCCGCTCCATCCTACCTGCCGGCGTGGGGCTGCCCACGAGGCCGTGCTGAGCGGTGCCGTGCCAGGCTCCCCCGGCTGCCACGGCCCCACACCGCGCACGTGATGCCGGAGGAAATCGGCTCCGCACTGGGAAGGAAGTCGAAGCAGAGAGCACCTCGGTGCTGGTCCACGCCGCATCCCTGCTCCCCACGCGGCTCCTCCTGCCCCCCGGCACGGCCGGTCCCCTGGCTGCCCCAACCCACTTCGCACACGGCCGCGGGGCCACCCGGCCGTCCTGGCGGGACACCGAGGCCCCCGGGGCCGGACAGCCGCCATGACCGGACTCACCGGACTCCGCATCCCAGGATGGCATCGCCGGCTTCAGCTGCAGGAGAGCGGGGTTGGGTGAGGACGGGGCACGGGGGCAGGCAGGGACCACTGGCACGGCCCAGCCCCACAGACACGGGAGGGCCCGACTGCACAAGCCCGGCACGGCCCTGACTCACCGCAGGCACCGGCGCTGGCAGGAGCTCCACGAAGTTGCTGGGGAAGAGCCCTCTGCGGTGCCGGCACTGCCCGTCCCACCAGCCCTCGACCTCTGTGCGCTGCGGGCAGGGCAGGCGTCGCACTAGGGACCAGCCTCGGGGTCACCCCCCGTCCCCGCACCCCCTCACCTTGCTGAGGACCCGGACAACATCTCCCCGCCGCAGCGGCAGCTCATCCGCCAGCTCCGGGGTGTAGTCGAACAGGGCCCGGCAGAGCTGCGGCTCCTGGTCTGCGCGGGAAGGGCAGGATGGGGCTCGCAGGGTCTGGCTCCTCCCCGGGTCCCCTCAGCACCCCGTGCCCAGCGGGAGCCCCCCCAGGGGTGACTCACCCAGCTCCAGCGGCAGGAGGGGCGCCGGGCGCTGCGCCACCGGCCACGGCTCTGCCTGCGGGCGAGGGGACCTGCTGCGGCACGAGGGTCCCGGCTCCGAGCTGGGGACCAGCCCCGGCAGCACCCACCGAAGGCGGAGCCCTGTGTCCCCCCGAGCCACCCCCAGCACAGAGCCCCCCACCCACCTTCTCCTCCGGCACTGGGAAGGGCTTGGGCATCTGCTCCAGCGCGGCCTCGGCCTCAGGGTGGGCGCCTGCGAGAGCAGGGAGGGGGTTCCCTGCTGCGTCTGAGCCAGACCATGGCTGGGGTGTCCCTGGGGAGCTGCTCCTGCGGCCCCCAATGCAGCCGGGCCCAGCGCGGCACCGCTGCTGCAGCTTCACCGCAGCTCAGCGATGGTGGGACCAGCCCCCCGGCAGAGCTGGCACCAGGGACATGTGGGACCCCGGCGGGCAGGGCGGCTGCTGCTGCTGCTGCCTGGCACCGGCCTCCGAGGAGACCCGAGGCTGCAGCCCAGGGTGGGTTTGGCAGACGCAGCCAACTCCGGCTGCCACAGCGGAGCGCGGAGGGATCCACGGTTCTCCCAGCGCTCCTGCCTCGCTCCGAGAGCCGGGGAGGCGCGGTGAGGCGCCGTGAGACCCCCGAGCTCCCGCAGAACCGCCACAGCCCCTCTGCCCAGCACCAGCCCCCCGAGGCAGCCCACGGTGCGGCCCAGCCCTACCTGAGCCACGGGCCGAGGCGGGCAGGGCCGGGACAGGGGGCCCAGCCCGGAGCGAAGCGCCAAGGCCCGAGTCGCAGCCGGCCCTGGACAGCAGCTCAAAGCCACCCGCGTCCCGCCGCGCGTCTGTCACCTCCAGCGTGGAGGGGGAAGTGAAACCTAAACCACAGAGGGGCTGAAACCCACAAACCGCCAGCGCACAGGGCCGGGGTGGCCACGCTGCCGAGGTCCCTCTGGAGTGCAGCAGTGGGGCCAGAGGGGCTGGTCCTGGCCAGCGCTGGCCCCAGGCTGACAGCAAGAACGTCCCCTTAGACCAAACGCATTTGACTGGGCCCTGCTGAGCTCTGGAGCAGGGCGGGGGCCCGAGGGTCAGCACGGGGCAGGGAAGGCCAAGAAGCGGGGGGGGTCAAGGTTTTGGCCGGGGCGCAGGGAACGTGCGTTTCCCTGGGTCTGGCCCCTCTGCCGATGGCACCAGGCGCCCTTTGGCTCAAGGACTCAAATTCAGGCGCAAAGGGAAACACGAACCGTTAACCCACACCACTGTCCCAACTGCTATTGGCCAACACCGGTAACCGACCCGGCGGGGGCGGCTCCCCCGCAGTGCCAACGCCAGAATTCACCGGGGAGGCGGCTGCTCCCGCGTCCCCCCGCGGACGTCAGGCGGGAGCGAGGGAAAAGCATTTACTCGCCCGGGCTGCCTGGAGCCGCGACTCTGCGCCAGCAGTTTGGCGTTTGAGCACGACGGAGCCGGTTCACGGGCGACACAAACCCCGCGGGCAGCAGGGCTGGGGAAGGGGGCCGGCAGCTGTCACCCCCCCTCCCACAGCTGCTGTTAACACAAAGGGGCTTAAAAACCAGCAGTTGGTGCTTTTAGAAGGTGGAGAGCGCATCAGGCCAAGGGTAAAACAAATACCCGGGTGCTGCCGGCTCCTGCGGCTGCAGCAACTCAAGGAAACCCCCGTGCGGAGCCTGTCCCTGCCCGTGGGCTGCCAGAGGCCACACACGTCCCCTCTGTGCCGAGCGCCACGGTCCCACCTGGAGAGCGGCCGAAAACGGAACCTCCCGTGCTCGGCCCCGGGAGTAGCTTCGGGCAGCTGCTGCCCTGGACCAGCGGGGCAACCCCGGGGGCAGCAGGTTGAGCTTCCTCCTTCCTGGGCGCTCCCCGGCCCCAGCCAGCGCGGTTTAAAGCCACTTTGCCCACCAGGCTCCCGCAGCGCCGCGGCCGCTCGGCTCTTCAGGCCTCACAAGCGTCTGAAACAGGAGCCCCCTGACTCAGGACACAGAACAAAGCAGAGTTACACCTACTACTTCTTTTATTGTATTTTATTTGCATAAACAAACTTCAGGGCTTTGCTAAACAGGAACTGTTCAAGTCAAAACAAACCAAACTCTAGTCGGTGTGTGTGGGGAAACAGCACAGCAATCCTGGGGAGGGGAAGGCAGAGAGGGAGAGCGGTGTCTTTGCAGCACATGCCTCTCCGGCTACGAAGGCTCACTGACTCAGCCAGGGAACTGTTCGCAAACTTCTTCAGAATATTTTTAAGTAGAAGATAAAAAGAAATACATCATAACGGCCGTCCTTAACCAGCACAGGAGGGATTTGCCTTTTGTTTTTATAAAAAGATTAATAAAAAATATTGAAAAATTCTCATCTCCTTTTATATTTTTAACCTAGTAGAATTCTGAAGTTTCTTAGAAAACTATGTTACCTTGGAAAGAGCACTCAAGTTCACGACCAGCTGCAAAGAGGATACACAAAATGCCTACAAGCAGTTTGGGGCTCCAGCACACACCAGGCCTAACAGTGTACACAAACAGTGGTGAGAAGTAGGGTGTCGTCTTTTTTTTTTCTTTAAACCATGCTAATTCTGTTAACTTTCAACATAAAAGGAAAACAATCATTTTTAAAAGGCCCTAAACTCAACTGTTACATAAAAAAAAGGTTGGTTTTTTTTTTTAAAAAAAATCATAGCAGTTTGGTCCCAACAAGTTAACATTTAGATGTTTATTCACATGCTTCATTGTTTTCTTATTTATAAGAACCAAAAATAGTTTCCAAAATTATCATTTAGTTGATGTTACTACATATGTAAAGGCCTAAAATAAGTAGAGTATGAATTTAAAAAAATTGAATACACAACAGGGGAGAAAAATTTGAACTGGCGAGTTACTCCCGACCTTTACTATTTCAAATTATAAAAGAGAAACAAAAATGCCAAGACTAGCGGGTTAAGATGGGCACAAACCAAAATCCACATTGTCTTCAAAGCCTGTTACCAAAAGATTAACCGACCGTTCGGTAAGGTCACGGACGAGAGAAAATCTAGGATCTCACCCTGTACTTGACCTTATGCAGTCCAGAGGGGAAGTCTTTGGGAAGATAGACTCCACGAGTGGATCCAAGCGTAAATGATTGATCAGTTCTAGTCCACACTTAGGGAGGCTGAACTCTGGAAATGCAGTTAACTTCGGGGTAGTTTCAGAGCTCCTCTCCAGGGCTCTGCTCAGCACTTGAGGATCGCCCTGACAACCTCCAGCCCCAGCGTTGTGCCGAGCCCCTTCCCTCCTGCCAGGGCTCTCGCCAACACATGGGCGCTGCAGCTACTCAGCCGTCGTCTGCAAGGTGTCCTTCTCCTCCCTGTTCTCTGTGCCGCTCTCGTCATCCTCGATTTCTCCTTCTTCTCCGCTGAATTTGTCATGAGCCCACTTGGGGCTGGTGCTCGACTTTCGGAACATGAAGCGACCTCTTCCTCGGGGGAAAGCGCCCCGACCGCGGCCTCTGTTCACCCACTTGTCGGCGCCTTCGCCCTCCCGGTCGTCGTGCTGCGGGGAGGAAGCCGACGACATCAGCTCAAGCAGACCGACCGCTCGCGAGGCAAGAGCGGGAAAACCCTCGCGGCACGCGCCCGGGCAGCACGAACCGGACGGCCGCGTTGTGCCACAGTGAACGCTGCCAGCTAAAGAGAAAAGCTGGCTGGGTTTGGGGAAGAAGCACAGGCGATGAAGGCAGGGACGTACAATCGCTGTCCGCGCTGACAGGAAGCTCCCTACCGAATCTTTAGGGGCGGGCAGGGGACGGGTGTCTAGGAAGGGAGCGCCATGGCTGGTCCTGCAACTCCACGATTTAGATATTCTACACATTTCCCCTTTATTTTCTTGCCAGTCAAACCACTTTGGCAGCTTCAATCCTTACTGCTGGTACTCAGGGGCTTTAGTAACACACGCCGCTTTCAGAATGCTTTGCGTGAGCTAAAGCAGATGCAGGTGGTACAAGCTGACACAGACCACGTCACCGGGCTCAAACTGATCCATTTCTGTATGTAAAGTGCAGCACAGAGACTGGATACCCCCCAAAAATTACAATTCTGCCTTCAATGAGATCAGAGAAAAAATGCAGTAAAAAAAAAAAAAATCAAGGGTTTCTTGTTTGAGGTCCAAGACCGCAACACTATTATTTAACAAAAAGATTAGGGATCTCAAGTACTCCGAATCAGGAAGAAAAAGAATGAGTTAGTGTCTGTTTAACTACCCCTTTTTCAAAGAACAGTCAGACAGGATTCTCCCAGACTAATGCCTGTTGGCGTGGCAGACTGCCATCGCCACAGAAAAAGGAACAGTACTGACCCACCCAGGAAGCTGGACGCTTTATGAGGATAAAGGACCAAGAAACAGAGGCCATCTGCAACACAGACTAACAGCTCTGAGCTGCGTTTGCCACACCACTGGGAAACATGTGCTCTCTAACTGGCCTGCAGGATTTCACTTAACGGCAAACCACTCTACAGTGAACAGAAACAAGTTCCCTTTAGTCAGGAGTCAGGAGCTTCTTGTGAAGAAGTGTCACATGAAGCCTTAACCTGGTGGATTACAGACAGCTGGTGCTCTCACCTCTAAAGCATTCGAGAGCAGATATACCTGGAGTGTACATACACATTTCAGCACTTCAGACACATACCAAGTAGTACTTCTTGCTCTTAGGTGTGTACTCTGGATCCCACTCCTCATCTCTGTTTCGCTTCTGGAAGTCGTTGTTGCCGCCGCTGTTGCTGTTATTGTTGCCTGAAAAGTTGCCTCTGCCCCATCCTCTCCCTCTTGCTCTGAACTGCTGCAACAGCGAAACACAGAAGAAAAATAAAATTGTTGCAGTGGCAGCGCCCTCCCACCCCCAGACAGCTCCCCGGGCTACCAAGAGACACAACATCACCTCTCTAACCATCCAAGAACACCTTTAACCTCGCATTAGAGCTCAGTACATTTTGGGGTTTTCTGGCTCATCTGATCACACAGCGCGTCACAGTTTCTATAAAGCTGTTTAAGATCACGTAGAGGCATTTCCAGAGCACCCAAGAGAAAGCACCTGACACAGACAATACGCACGTAAGACATCTACGCAACTAAGGCGTCAGAACCGCGGGCAGCGAGCGCAGTTCTGACCAGATGAGTCACGTCGGCAGCCTAACCCCAGCCGACATCGCGCTGCCCAGCGGGGTTGCTCAGCAATTACTAATGCACAAAAGCTTCCAGGCTTGATTCTGCTCCGTACATCTTGAGTTCAACTGCCCAGACTATATTCTCAGCACCCTGGTCTGTGCTCCACACCTGCAGAAATCATATTCTGGCTCATCATCCACAACCAGACAGTGTCTTTGGGGTCTCTCCTTTCGGTATGCTTTAACTGCGGAAGAGCAATGCACAGCGGCCACTTTTGGGGCACTTTGGGAACTGATACTTGGGAGGGGGGTGGAGGACACTTACAAAGGTCCCTCGAGCTCTTCCTCTCTCATTTGGACCAGTGAACTCTTTAGTCCCAAGCCGGGACTTGTCAAAGCCTGAGGTGCTTTCCTCCCTCTCCTCAGTCTCCTCGGGATATTCCTCCGCTTTGACTGAATGAGAGGACCGTGAAGATGACGAACTGGATCTGGATCTCTCACGTACCCGTCGGTGTTTCCTGTTTCAGTGATAGGAAATGGAGGTGAGTGATAGGAAATGGAGGCGAGTAGGCCACCAGCAGGGTTAGTAACTGTTGTGACTTGTTTGCTACAGAACCACTTCTTTATCACTCCCTGTCAGTGCAACGCTCTCCCCTTCCTACTACGAAAAGGAAGGGCCGCAGGAAGAGCTCAGGATCAGCTACAACACGCAGACCGAACACAAATCCCAAGTCTTCTCCAGAGAGAACCTGTTGCTTCTAAGGTGTTTACACCATCGACTATGAGATAAGCATGCATCTGCAGAGTTTTAGTCAAATGGAAAGCTAAGCTAATAGAAAAGGATTAAATTAACATTCAGAGTCATTTAAACCTGGCTATTCTCTGTAACACAACAGGAACAAGGAAAAGTGACTCACCCGTTCTGACACATGGAGCCTTCTCATTTACCTTTAACAGTTATTTAGTGTTTCAGATAGATATAATGATATCAAGATGGCACGCAGAGGAATAATTCACGCCACTGCAGGAGTTTATGTCACAAGGTGTACAACTATAGGTACACGATGTCGTCTCCAACCTTAACAGCAGAAATAGGAAAGGCAGAAGGAAATGGCTATTAGGTTTCCTACATACTTTTTCTTTGAGCCTTTGTGACTTTTCTCCGTTTTCTCAGTTGATCTTTCCCTTGAGTGACTTGAATCTCTTGAGTCCACTGATTCTCTGGATTTATCGCGTTTAAGATCTCTTTCCTTATGTTTTTTACGGCGTTCAATATCAAGGCGCAGGTCAACAGGGTCGTCCTTATATTTCCCTTCAGCCTACAAACGCAGGGAAGAGGGAGAGTTTAATACAAAGGTTTACAGTTCACTAGCTCAGCACCATTACTTTGCTATTGACTGCACAGACTTCTGGAGAACAGGAATTTATCTGAATACTAATCAATAATCCATTTTAAGATGTAAAACTAATACACTATTAAATAAGTGTTTATTTCTCAGAATTCAATTTTCCTACTGCTTTTTAAGATCACTGCTTTTTAACTTCTATTCTCTGCTTTTAAACAGCATTAGGATAAACAGCCTGGTAATAGGGGAGGGAGAAACACAGAAGCTGACACACTGTACACCACAGCCAGTGAGAGATGAGAGCAACTCGGAAATCCAATCCAACTGATTATGGATCACAGCTACAGCATGTCAAAAATGTCTAACAGCCCCTGGACGTTTGTTACTGAACAGCAGCATGCTCGCTGTCCTGCTGACAGACATCAGCTAGCAGAGTGGGAGGAATTTTAATCACCAGGTCTGGAAATAGGACTTAAGGAGAAGCAAAAGCTGCTTGCTGCTTGGAGATCCCCAAGACAGTGATCGCTGATTAAAGTGGTACAAGATGGAGGCCACTGAAATGCAGCAACCAAGCGCATCTGGGAGAACACTGACATCCCAGCGATACGCAGCCTTTACTGTGTCTGTCAAGACGATTTACTGCGTGGCAGACGTCCCCGGTGACACTCCTTCCCCCGCGACTGGAAAGCACCACGGGGAAGACGCCGGGAAGTCACCACGGATGAAGTATGCGTTTCTCCACACAATCCCAGCAAGCCTAGTGCCAGCTGACCCCGGTGTTTCACAAAGCAAAAACCAACCGGCTGTAGGAAAAACACTCAACAACTAGATTTTTTTTTTTTTCCTTTTACATTGCTAATTTAAAAAAAATCTGGCAATGCTTGCTTTGAGTTCTACTGAAATTGCTATTGAAATAATGGATTAAGACAGTTTCTTTGGAAAATGAGAAGCTGTGTTACCTGCGTATACTTTAAGACCAGTGGTACCTGGATGAGATTCTGCTGACTGCACACACAGGAGCAGCAAACTGACAGTGGCTGTGGCTCTGACAAACACTGACCCGAGTAGCAGCACGTCTGCGGGCAGGCTGTACACGATGGTGCTAGCAACAACACACAGCCTCCACGGCTGCGCTCAGCGGCTGCTACTGCATTTACACAACACTAATCTCGGGAACTGTATGACTTGATATGCAACATACATCATATTAATCGTCTTGAATTAAATACAAAAGGATTAGTAATTCTCTAGCTATTAAATTTTTTACTTACATGAGTTTCTAAACACTTTTTTGTTTAAATAATTATGTCAAATAACGCAGGAGTGAGAGCAGGCGTTTTGTTTTGGTATTTTGCTCTTCTACTTTCCCCAGGCAAAGAGCTTTAATTTCTACTCTGAGAATAAAACTGCTCCCAACACGATGGATGACAGATAAGTGACAAAATCAGCAGCAGCTCCCTTATGTGGTACAGCAAACACCTATTGGGGTTTGTGAGGGCACGTCTGTTTCACGGAAGGCTGGCGAGCTGTTTGGAAACCACGTTTATAACACACTCTGCCAAGCTGATGCTCAGAGTTCAGGCCCATCAAATCCATCTCACCATCGTCCATGTCAAGCCATAAGTGTGTTTGGAAAAAATCGAAAACAAATATGAAACAAGTAAGGTTTCAGCAGGACTGTTTAAAATCTCTTCAACGTTCAACGTAAATATGTATGAAGGTGAATAAACAAAGGTTAAAATCCCAAACATTTTACGTTAAGCCATTTTTATGATTTTTTACAGCGAGCGCAATGGCTTAACATTCATCTACTCAGAAAAGCCAATACACTAAATTCCAAATGGTCTGGATCTACTAAAACAAGTGCTGAATGTTAAAGTAACAGCAATCAACAGAAATGGTACAGTAAGTTGTTAGAACAAAATTTATCATCTGCTTAATAGTGTATTTGGTTTAGATAAGTATTTAGTTTTACTTTCCTCTTTTTGACATGCATGTCTTTTTGAAAACATGGTTGGAAATATCGCATGTATACAATTGATTTAATAATACTTACAAGCAGAAAAATATCACAAAAAGTCTCTTCTCTCATCATGGGCACTTGTTCCAAAAATCCTCTCTTTTTTCTCAAGCTCACCTCAATTGACTTTGGGGTCATTTACCATAGTCTAACCACTTCACAAAGGTTGTTGATACATTTTTAATAAAAATTAACCCTTTGTAGTTCATTTTTAGAATTATGCCCATCCTTAAAAGAAAAACACAAACTTAAGTAGAGAGTAATTTAAACAAAAACATCACTGTTAAGTTCATGCCCAATGCACTCATTTTGTTGAATTAAACTAGTCAGAGTAACAGTTCACCTTGAAGCCAGGATCCCTGGAACTTTTCGTTTCCTCTTGAGAGAATCCATGTTTTCTAAAAGTACTGGGAGATATATCTATCCTCCTAAAAGAAAGTACACAGACATAATCTTGCTTGTAAGAAGAATCTGAAGGTTTTAGATCAGATGTCATTTAAATGTCACGTAAAGCAGACCAGTATTTCCACAGGTACTTAAAACTCTCCATACTTTTCCATTTTTTTTGCTGAAGCTAGTTATATACTTGAATTATTCCAGAGTTTAAGACAAGGATATCTGAAATACCCCTGAAGGGTTAAGACAGTGTCTAATGGCACCAACCTGTGGATTTCAGGGCTCTTTTTGTTTTTAGCTGCATCTTGTTCCATTCCTTTCTTTAGATATTTGGTAAAGCGTTCATTCAGTGTCATTCCTGAAGACCCAAAGTGATGCTCTGTTGGGGGTTTTAAGGAAACAATGCAAAATATTAATACAGTTTTTGCAAAAATTCAAAGCACATCAGTCCTGGTCAAATTCAGAGACAGGACACGTGAAGCACACTGGGGAGGAGCTCTGACTAATGCTGCTGACAAATTCCAGTTTCACTCTTGAAATCAACAATTTATTCAAGTGAGTCACAAATTCACTAGAATACACAAATTCTAAGTCACAGTCTCTCTGAACACTGCTCAGGTAAAACAAGAGCGTCTCTTCTGCCTTTCCAGAAGAGAAGTTACTTATGTAAATAAAGACGACTCATGATGGGGCTGCTGCTCTTCTCTCTGGCGTATCTGCTGGAAAACAACTCTTTGGGCATTAACTAGAGTGC
Organism: Strix aluco; assembly: GCF_031877795.1. Classification (NCBI taxonomy): domain Eukaryota; kingdom Metazoa; phylum Chordata; class Aves; order Strigiformes; family Strigidae; genus Strix; species Strix aluco. The sequence continues at coordinate 1,236,169 of NC_133956.1, forward strand.
AGGAAACCTACTTAATTGGGCAAGGGAGGAGTGAACCTTCATCTGAGCATACACAGACTTCTGACCTACCTCTTACGTGATGGACTATAGTCACTATGTGTTGAGCAAACAGTTCAGAAGGGCTTCGCTGAGACTGAGCAGACTGAATGTGATGGAAAATCGAACGAAATTCTTGCTCTTTTTTGTTGCTGTGCACAAGGTCGCGACACAGCTTGCGTTCCTGAGCCAGTATGCCACTTGGGCTAGAAGAAGAACAGACCACATGAAATAGAAAAACAGGGTAAAGGGAAGCAGTTTAAGATGACTTATGTCTCAGAAGTTGGAAGCTGGCTGCATTTTTAATGTAGTATTATGAAGGCACCTAAGAACATTCAATAGCACGAGCAGGACACTTATTTAAACATCTCTAAAATACACTGACCTAGGTTACTGTAACAACTCAGGTCACTTGTTACTCTCAATGCGGAGGGCTGTGTGGGTATTAAACCCTGACATCCTGTGAAGCACAGGCCTGTTCTTACACCACTAGTTGGCTGTGATCTTTTGCTACCGTTCCTAAGTTCTAGATTACCTCTAACACCCCGCAGAGCGTATTAACACTTACTGCCTACCGCTGTACAAACGTATTTTCTGGAATAACTTTTTACTGTCTTAAGATTTCTTGAAGCAATGCTGAAGCGGCTCTCAGAGCGTCCTAGAGTTTCAGTAATGCTATGCTGAGAAAAAGGAGTACTTAAACACACTCCAGAGAATCAAATGTCATTTAAGCTGTGCTGTAACTTTACCGTACCACTAAGCTTCTAGCAGCAAGAAGCCACTGAGTACCTCTCTCTTTCCAGAGCCCGGTGTAGCGTGGAACCTGATGCAGAAACATTTACATTCTGAACTGATCTTACATCTACTTGTAGCAAACGTTAGGAAGAGTTGTTTAACCTTCACGCTATACTTTCACCATCCACAAACTGGTAATCCCTCTAACCTCCCACCACAAAAAAAAAAAAGGGTCACACAAGTATTACAATTAATCTCTGTCTCCAAAAAATGCAAACTGTGATGCAATATTATTTAACCTTCCTTACATTTTGCAAGTTTATGAGGATCTCAGAAAGAAAAACAGGAAAAATTCACCATTTAGACTTCTCAAAAAATAGCAAATACTTACCGTGCAAGATCTTCATCAAAGGAATCCATTCGAATATTGACTTGGGCCTCACGAGTAATGGAAAAGGAGGATTTGCCAGGAGCTAGCCCCTCTACTTTGGTGCCTGGTTTCTCCTTTACCTCAGAAGCCTTCCTCAGTGGGGGGGAAGAACTTTTTTCCTGGCTCGATTTGTAAGTGGTCACTCTAAAATTCTTTTCAGGAACAAACCCCCTGTGACCTGGTTCAGCTCTCTTGGACGCTGGCCTCTCTTCTTTTTTTGATCTTTCAGAATAGCTTTCCTCCTCCATTTCATCAGGTTTTCTCTGCTTCTCTTTTCCAGGTGGCAAGAACACCACACCTTCCCATTTTCCTGGCCTATCCTCTTCTTGACTTTTACTTGAAGTTGCTACAACTTTAGACATAAATTTGGGCTCATCATCAAATTCCGAATCTTTTCGGCCCTTTGCCTTATCTTTCTTTTCCTGCTCATCTGTTTCCTCTTTGCCATAATGACCTTCCTTGTGGAACTCCGGGACCTTTAGCTTGTCAAAGTCATCCCGGAACTTGTAGCGCTTGGGCGACTGGCTGCCGCGGTATCCCTTCTCGGAGTCGGCTTTGGATGCGTAGGAGTCAGATTTTGCCTTTCCGTCTGTTGATCCCAACTCAGAGAAATTCCCTTTTTCTTTTGATTTTTCTTTTTCAACATTTGTTATTTTCTGTTCTTTGTCTTTCCCATTCTCAGTCTTCTGCTCTTCCAGATACCTGTTCATAAAACAGACATTACAGTAGTTCTCTTATTAAACACCAAAGAGGTTAATACTTCGGTTGAAAGCAGACAAATTTCAGAGAACACCAAGCTATGCATGTACAGAAAGCTGTCTCTAGGCCCTAAAATAGTTAAAATGTAAATCAGATTACTCAGCCTGGATTTAGACTTTTAGTTCTCAATAAATTCATCAAATGTAAAAGAAAATGGATATGCAGAACTGATGAAATGAGGCTTAAGAACAACTAAAAACAGCTTACCCACAGATTCATTTCAAGGAAAATAGTAACATCTTACCCAATCGGTTTATTTACTTACAAACCTGGTTCAGGAGAACAACACATCAAAACTTTCAAACTGGGCTGTTCTGCTTTAAACAACACTGGAAATAAAAGCCTCAAAAGCTACTTCAAATTTTGGATGCAAGTTTCATAGGTAAGCTAAATATTTCATGACAGACTGTAAATACAAATAAAAGCAAAAAGGTTAACAGAGGAGAATATTTATTTTGCTGGGAGAAGACAAAACACTTCTATAGTGAGAACAATTTAGCTAGTTTAAAGCATCAAAACTACGTTTTAAAGCATTTATTAAGCAAAACCCTGGCTTTGAGGAAACAGCAATAAAGCCCAAGGACATTAGTTCAGTGCTTTGGAAAGCCCAAACAAGAGTTACAGCTTTTTTTTCTTTTTTTAAATTTCAGACATCCTTGATACAGAATCCGTTCAAAAATAACTTTAAAAATAATGCAGAAGAGATTTAAAAGCACTTGTGAATGCTACCGTATCTTTTAAAAGAAAGTGCCACCTTCACGCACGAATCTGCGGGGGACTAACCCAGCAAACAGAAACATGGGAAGTTGCTGCCTTCTGTGTGGAAGAGTGTCTTCGCTTCAGTGACGATCTCGGTGCTTTAGTTTCTCATATTAACCACATGCACAAGCACTGCAACTACACCTGCCTTAGGCTGCTTGCAGCAGGACATGCAGTAAGGTTTAATTAAATTTTGCTAATTTATAGTATCTAATGCAGTTCAAGAATGCAATGCTAAAAATGTGTCTTTAACTGAAAAGTAAATAACTGAGAAATGCAAGCTCCCAGTCTCACTGTCAGGTTGCTAGACAGTCTCATCGGGCACATCTTCAAGCGTTCACGAGCTATGAACATTTTTGGAGGGGACCTACGCGATCTTTAGAACTATCCAAGTCAGAAAACAAACCCCAGCTTTCTACAACACAGGGCCAGGTCAGTATTTCGTTCTGTAATTACAGGCAGTACCAGGCCCAACGAGCTGGCAGCCCGCAGAGCCCGGGGCCTGGCTCCGGCTGGGGCCTGCGCACGCACCGAGGGCCTCGCAGTGCTCCTGGGGAGCGCCCACACGGGCGAGCTGTCCTGCCAAAAAACACCACAGCACAACCAACGTATCACTTGCCTTTTCGAGAAGGCTCCTCCTCCAGGAGCTGTGGTTTCCTCCTTCTGAGACGTACTGTAAATCGAACCGATTGGTGTTGGACTTTTGCACACCGGGCTCTTCCTTGTTGGGCTCAAACCCGCTGAGCCATGCTCAAAGGGGCTCTGATGAGACCCTGCCTGAAAGGAGGTGCTGCCACTTTGTAAAGCGGAGCTCATCTGTGGTGGGTTGGACAGCGGAGGGCTCGACTTTTGCAATGGGCTTGGCCGAGGAGAACGACGCCTCACCACAACAGATTGGAGAGGGCTTTTTAACGCAGGGCTGCGTTCCCTTGGGCTAAGTTCAGACACAGAAGCTCTTGACGCTGAACTTGTGCCATAGGTGGTCATATCTTGCCATGGTTTTGATCCCTCAGATGCCTTGACATCTTGAGCCACTGCTCCTGAAAAAGGCTGCTCCTTAGCCTCATCACCTTGATTATCTCCTGCAGCCTGAGATGCCCGGGCATCCTTGGAAGATGACTTTTTCTCCTTTCCGGATTTACGCTTGGATGACTCAACTCGGCTGTGATTTGAGGAAGACCGGGAAGAGGAAGACCTCCTTGACCGATCGGAAGATGACTTATCAGAATTTCTAGAATGACTTCTAGACCTTGGTGAAGGAGACCTTCTCTTGGGTGAACGAGAGCGTGACCTCCCTCTACGAGGGCTATACGCTTGGCGATAATTTTGCCAGTTTGACCTGTAATTCCCATATCCTCCTCGGTTATACTGGCCCCATGGATAAAACCCTCGATTTCGGCCACGAAAATAATACGGTCTCCTGTATCCTCTATTATGACCTCTGAAATCCCGGTTCTGATACACTCTCGGATGGTTCCTTTCTCTGTTATGAGATGGAGAATAAGATCTTGAACGGGACCTAGAACTGATAAAAGAAAAATATTATATAAATATTTTAAAGTTTATTCTTCTGTCACAACTTTTTATTTGAAACCTTATAAAAAAGAATTTGAAAAACTCATTTCTAAGCTTTTAAATGTAATTTCTTTCGTTTACCCTCATCCAATTGAGGCATTACACTTTGCCCTCAATAAACTGCAGTGGAAATATCTGTGATACTGCCAAACAAATATTTGACTTCAGGATCATTGCAGAAACCATGGGTACACGTTGCTCTTCATTTTTTCTAGGATGAACATGGCTGCTATCCAGCTTCAGAAAAAGTGACATATCTCAAACTTCCAGTCCTTCACAGCTCAAGGTCAAGGTTACACCTCATCTTAGATCTCTGCCACAAAGAAGAGATTCTTTATGCACGTCATGCTACTGTTACTGAATCGGATCCAAAATCTTCCCCTTGTGTCCTAAGTTCTCACTGTACTTTCGAAATTCTGATAATCAAGATGAAACCCCACTTCTTCGCCAGCTGAGTTAAGTAAATTGCTACCCCTCAACACGAGAAGAGCAGTGCTGGAGCAAACGGCACACTGCTCTGTAGTTTTAAGTTTCCAAAGGTGCAGCCCTGGCCACAGTTCAGAAGCCGGACTCCAAACAAGGAGGGGGAGCAGAGGGAAGTGCTGGCTCTCCAGCCTGGTGCCGTGAGATGGCGCTGCTCAGTGTCCCTCTGCTCGCCTGATGGCGCTGCTCAGTGTCCCTCTGCTCGCCTCCCGAACAGAACTGAAACCAGGACAAAGCCTGTAAGAACACTGACTTAAGTGGCAAAACATGAAGAGCTAATTGTTCCAATAGTCTCTTCCACTAAAGTTTTGGAGCTGCAGATGTGTAACTGTTTAAAAGCCCCACTGTAGCTCAGGATTAAAGACCAGCTTTACAGTAAGTATTTTACAGCTGCTGGAAAAACAAACTTCCACTGAAAAGTCTGAGATTTTAGCAAAATTGCATTAGTAAAACAGAGAAAGTGTCCAAACTAGTAAGTTTAAATAGAAAAGAGATTTTTCCAAACGGAATTTTAGTAAATAATATTAACTGAGAAACCATTTCCACAGTCCCTTCTCACATGGAGAGAGATCTGGCTGTAAAACACTCACCGGTCACACCCCAGCAGACCTGTATTTTACAGATGGGCAAAGCACAGCTCGCTGCTGCCCCCTCTCCACTCACTCCCCAACCCCCCCCCAACGTCAGGGAACACAACACTGCTCTTACAATTCCTACACCGTTAGCATACACGCATGCAGTCAGAGACCAACTTTAGTCCTGTTTTTATTTCTTCCACCTACCAAATACATTACAGTTTAGCAAGAAACTGGTTATTCATACTACAGTCATTGCCAGCAAACAGTTTAATGATAATTTTAACATATGCTTCATCCTTTTACTTCAAACAACCAAAAAAACCTAAGCTACGTATCTGAGACACTTAGTCATTCAAACAACGACAACAAGGAAAAGCACAGATGCAGACGGCAAGAACCAATTATAACAAGCCCTCGTCAAAAGCACTAAGAACACACATGCTCCCATTCTCAAACAACCGCTGCATTTGTGATCAATTACCAGCAAGGGACCTGTTGTACACCACTTCCAAAATCTGTTCTATCGTTTTAGAGAGGCTTGCAGCAGGAAGATTTCACTCCAGAAGTTGCAGAGATTATTTACAAGAAATCTTTTTAGAAAAATACAGTGAGTGTTATGCAAAAGAAACACCACAAGTAATAACTCTGCCAGCTCTGCCAGCTCATACACACTGCTCCAGTGCTAAAGCACCCACCACTTTACAATAGGTAAAAATGAAAAATAAAGCAATAAATATTAGGCAGACTCCCAACATGGCAATACAACTTCGAACAAGCAGTAAACCTACCAGATAAAGAGTAAAACAATTTCTGTGGTGGATGCTGAAGTAATGGACTTTTATGCCACGATACCACAAGACCTACCTCAGAGAATATCCTAACGCCATACAAGATGACTTGTCTGTGCTAACCCCCTCCATTTTGATTCTTTTTTTTAAAAGAGTTATTTACAAAGCACAAGTAGATTCAGCAGTAGCACAGAGGAAATGATAACATTTGCACAGCATGCCTTTGTTTTCAACTGTCAAAGTCCCTTCACAGCTAGGCAGATATTCCCAAATGACCACGTATCTTCCAGCATTCCAGCTTCCTTCTGCAGAGAACTCGGTTTGACTCAAGTCTCCGCCTCTAATTTAGTTTTGTCATGTCCTCCTCTCTCCAACTGTACGTTTATTAGAGCCTCTGCATTTGAAAAAAATCTCTTTAATTGTTAACAGTTGCATGTGTTTACAGTCTAATGATTTTCAGAATATGTGTTATTAATTTAAGATTAGTGAAAAAGCAGCTGAACATGATTATACCAAGTCAAACTGGAACGCCTTTTGCCAGATACAAAAGGCTTAGCCAAAAGAAAAGGAAAACACAGATATCCTGATATCCAGGGAAGACGTGAGCCTTTAACTGGCCTGATCAGAAGCAATTCAGGGAGGTAAGAACAACTATTATGCACATCAACCATTTCTCAAAATTAACTGCAGTGAAATTACCTTTATGTGGTTTATCCGTTCAGAACGATCATTTCTGTTAACTGACTCTGTATGTTGAGGGGAGGGGCAGGGAAACAACAACAAAACTGCCCCTACCCTCACAGCAGTATCTTAACCTGACAATAAGACTTGTCTGAATTCATTTTTAGAGGGGGAAAACATGCAACGTCTGCAAAGGCCTCTCAACTCTGGGATCAATTACATTAAAAGTTTAAAACACACCAAAGATGTACAAAAAAAAAAAAAAGGAGCATGTATTGCTGTGGACCTTCTCAACTCCTCCACTCTGACTACGGAACATGCACTTAAACTCTTTCACTTACAGCAGTAAAGCAAATGTCTGATCAAAAACATTTCAAATCTCAAAATAATCTCAGGTCAGGATAAAAAGCTATGAATTTTTGCACTTTGTCCTGCTCTGGGAGTTTCAATCATCATTAACCATGAGTACTTTCAATACAGGAAACTGGATCTCAGAGACTGGGCGTGCTGAGCACCAGGAAAAGAACAACGGGCTATCCCATTACGTACAGCAGCAATTAAGAACTGCAGAAGAACATGGGGAAAAAACCCACATGCATTTTGACACAGGCTTCTATTAATACCTTTGAGGAAGAACAAAGTACAGAAGTCCTCTCTGAGTCTAGTCTCTAGTCTAAAAAGGCTGTAACAACTCCACTGTGGACTGTATCCCTGACAAAATGAGCTATACTAACAAAAACACCTTCCGATTTAACTGTACATTAGAGTATCTGTTACTACTTATATTAGGAGGAAAAGATCTGCACGGAAAAGTAAAATTATTTTTCACCAAAAACACGCTACAGAGACCACATTAAGTGCTCAAAAGAAGTATCCTGACAACACTGATAAACAGCCACAATTTATTCTCTTAGCCCATTGAAAACACTTCAGAACAGTACAGGTTGGCAGGAAACAGCCTAAGACACAGGACACTATCTGCCCTAGAATCTAATCAAAGTCCTTCCCCGGAAAAGAATTAAGTGACAAACCATCTGAACAGGACAGAGAGGAAAAACACAGTTACCCACCCTTTGGCTTCAGAGCTGCATGCACTTACCTAAGTCTGCGTTTTCTTGACCGGGAGACAGAACGAGAACGGGAGCGAGATTTGGAGAAGGAACGTGAGCGAGATCTTGATCCAGACCTCGAACGGGAGGAACGAGATCCAGATTTTGATTTGTTAGTTTTAGACATCTTTGCAAGCACCTGTCAGCTGTACCTGAAGGAAACAGGGAAATAAAAGTATTTGAAAACCGAAGTCATGTGGCAGATCTGGGAGAACGGGCAACATCTGGCAGCCTGACAAACTACAGCGACATTGATAAGACTGGAAATATGAATGTTTGAAGTGGCCGCCCAATAACTGATGAATGGTGTTGGGCTCAGAGTAGAAGGTTTATTTCAGCCTAAGGAGGAAATCTGAAAAAAGAATAAAAGGCTTTCACCTCGGAGTAATTGCAAATGTAAGTGTTACAGGTGAAAGCAGCAAGTTAATGCAAAACCCAGGAACAGGCAGAGGCCGCACTGCTAGCTTAAGCAAGAATACCTTTGAAGAGACAAACCAGTCCATTTCAGTCACATCACTGTCAATACAGCCAGCTGCCACTGGCTTAAAGAACAATGAAGAAATAAAAAGGCTTACCATAAAAAAAAAAATCCACCCCCTAAACTCTTCTCTATATTTTCAGAAGGAATCACAAGCAAAAATGATAATCCAAGATACATGACTGTAACCCTATTTGCACAGATCTGCCATGAACTCTCAGGTTCAATCCTGGCCGTACGTGTCCTGTCTGCTTGTGCAGTTTATGCAGTTGCTGTGATCAGTTAGAGCGTGTATCATCCAGTGAGGAGTTCTGTTGCAGCCAAAATAATTCAGACGTCCTTCCAAATATTCAGAGACAGAAGAGATTACGTTGTAGCATTAAATGACTGGAAGTAACTATAATTATGAATTACCTGGGCTATTTTCAAGCAGGTATCCAGGTAAAGGTTAGACTCCCTTAAAAGATGTTTCAGGGAATACAGTTTGACCACATAATTGTTTCAGTTACTCGCTACCTGATCTGTTCTCCTGTAAACATCAACTTTGTATCAACAAGCAATACTTTCTACAGGATTTTCATCACTGCTTACCTCCAGGGAAAGAAAAATATTCAGCACTATTAACTCAAGAGGGGGAAGTGTCATACTGTTTTTTACATTTGAAAGTTGATACAAATTTTGATAAAATTCAAGATGCTCATTTCCCCGTCAGTACCCAAGGGAGTCAAGTGCCTATCGTGCAGTTCTGCAGCTCCCGACAGGGACCTCCATAAACCTTCCCCTTCGTGCTACCAACAACCTCCGTCTGTGACCTCCCTCCCACGAAGGGCTGTGGAAGCAAAGGCAGCACAGCAGAGCCTGGGGAGAGCTTGAGGGCCTCTTCTGCCCAGCCATGGCAGTGCTTCGCACTGCAGTAACAGGTGACCCATTTAATCACTGGATCCAGCCAGAAACAAAATTCCTTACAATTTAAAATTTGATCATGCTGCAAAATATGCTCCAGCTCTTGAATCCCTGTTGGTTCCAGTATAGTTCTTCAGCTTAAATGGAAAATGCTCTGGTGCCTGACTCTGCGAGGAGCAAGGGGACTCCACTCCTTCCCTCCTCACATGAAGTTCCAGTCTCCTTTCTACTTCCATTCCTAAAAACTGGAGGTTTCAGTAGTGGGCTGGGAAAGGGACTAAGTGCTAGTTTGAGTTAAGTGTTTGGATTGTTGAGTATTCCACATCAGCACTCAGTATCAAGATTTGAACTCTGCAATTCCAGAGGTGGCTGACAAAGCTGAGAAGAAAATCTCTCCTTAAACAATACGTAAATTTAATTCACAATATCAGAAGCAATTTATTTAGCATTTAACAGAATTCCTCAGTAATTTCTACAAGAAATTACATTTTCTCCCCCTCAAAGTTAGTAAAATATTGCATAGTTATAAGTAATTGGGGCAGAGAAAAAGGAAAAATAAATCAGTGTACTGGTAGATTTACAGTTTGGCTTGTATCTATGAATGTTCAACAGCAAAATTAGAGTTGCTGAAAAAGTTTCTTACCTTACTGACTTACCAAAGTGGATCTGTATACAGCGCTATTGATGGTTTGGAATTTTACACAGAATGCATGAAAAATGATACTATAAGCAGAGAAAAGTCTGGACACACAGCTTCCAGATTACAATTGCATATATTTTTCATTTGTCAGGAAACATCCCCAGTGTTAGCAAACAAGAATATTGAGTTGATACCCGTAATTCTGCAGAGCTTGTTTCAATCAGAGTTGGAGAGATTTTCACGCATGCTTGATCACGTTTGGCTGATTTCTCTGCAGATCTGTCCACCTGCACTCTGAGTCAGAAAAACAGAACTAACTTGTTCGAAGCTTTAGGTCACAGCACCCACATTAGCACAACGAAGGCCGCCAGCGATACTGCAAGGAAATCTGACCTTAGTTTTAATCAGTGCGCTGAAAAGGCAACTTGCTATTATACTCTTCTATCCTCTTATTTAGGATTGGTGAGCTATCCTCATCCTTTCAGAAGCATCACTGGCAGGTCACTATGACTTCCTGTAACATGAATCACTGCTTTTTTGCCTCAACTTGTATTTTCCAAAACGTGTTCCAAAATCATCCACCACTAAGTTAGCCCAGCTCCAGGTAGAGGTGGCATGCCTATAAAGATTTAAAATTTGTCTTTGCATTTCCAGGCTATGTCTAAGGGCTGCGCACTGTAATAAATCCAGAACTAGAATTTTAGGTGCTTCTGCTCAGACACTTCAACTGCAGTGATGTTAGTTAAAAACTTATCACTGGATAAACACCACACATGCATTTTTAACTAAGAGCTGGATTTTTATTACTGTCTGTTTATTTCTAATACGTAATCAGCACTTCAGCTTTAAATCATCAAATATCCTCTCTCGCATTACTTAAGGAAGCTCAAAATCCGCGAGAGCCACGAAGGATCATACAGTAAAAATCTACTCAACATTTTTAATGTATACATACGGCAGTGCACAACTGCCTGTAGCCTTGAGACCCCTTAATCTGCTCTATTTAAGCAAGCAGAAGTCCTTGGCCTCTGCTGCCCTGGGAGAGAACAAAATAAACACTCTGCAAGGGCAGGAGATCATGGAGTCCCCGAGAAAACCAAGCATCAATAATTGTTGTGAGGGTCCAGAGATAACACACTGTAAGTTATTTATCTGAATGGCTAAAAAGCATTTCAAATCATGAAATGAACAAAGAGGCATTTTGACAACAAACTGCCAAAACCTCAGCATCTGTGAAACAAACACTCTGCAATGTTCATCGCCCACATTCTAGAAGAGGGGAAAAACTAAGATTGCTCTGGGAATTAAGAAAAGGATTATAAAGGCAAAATTTGCATTAACTGAGTATTGCATGAAAGTTATCAACAAACTTTTCAGCAAGTGACTCATGGATAAGAGCCACAAAGAAAAAAGGAACTATATTAGTAGAACTTTTATCTTTTTTCCCCACCTGATTAAAAACAGAGACATTTAGGTATGTAAACATAACCAATCAAGTACTTCTGCTGCTGTATCCATTTTAAGCAAATTCCAGTGGACTGACTTGCAATGTCTTCCCTTTCAGTCGCTCTCCAAAGCCAAATTACATATACAGTTACCAAACACTCCAGCTACCGCCAGGGCACTTCCAGGATCAGCACAACGCCCGTCACAGGAGCAACTGCTGGGAGAGTGGGTTGTTCTTCACCACGAGAGCTGGTACTTTCCAGAACAGGAAGTTGGCTTTACTTTAAAAATCATGTCACTTGGTCACGTCCTTTCCTTTCACTATGTTAAAGATGCTCTATCAATTCAACTTAAGTATTTTAATATATTTCACACTAGAAAGTATGCAGGAAAAAAAAAATGTTTCCCATTCTATTAGGAAAAAATAAGTCATACCAGGGATGAAAATCAAAAAGCACTACCAGTGAAGAAGCAAAGTTCATTCTCATGCACGGTCATTTTTCAGGGAAAGAATGTGTGAAAGGACCAACTATTTCCTTTTAATTTACTAAATACATATGTTGAAACAGCAACATTTCCTAGTCTGTTGGTCAAAACAATCAAAATTTAGCACAGTAAACCAACACATAGAAGAGAAGCGTGAGAAACAACTGGTAACAGGAACTACTAGAAGACATAGGGAGACGATCTAAATTGCCTCTCAGAATCAAAGCGCTGCTCCCAACTGAATCCTGAGGGGCTTTGATACAATAAAAGCAAAAAAAAAAAAGCTACGTTCTATAAGGATATTACAAGTACATCCCGTAACTGTGCAATTTCAGGATAGCTCTCTACTAAATGACAACCCTGTAGTTCAAGAACAAACTACCTTCAACATATCATCTGTAAGCTACCTCTATCTACACTGAACTCTGCACAGCTTGAAATATTTTAATAGACTAATACAATTAAAACAACTTTCACCACAGCTCTTCTCTGTTGCATTTCTTCTGAAATAAATAATTTTCCAAGAAAAAGCACATGGTTAGAGCTGACTGACCAACTAGAGTAAAAGTGGCAGTAACTCTCAGTAAGTTCTGAGAAGGCCCCAAAATAGATTTTTAAAGTATCACTTGCTTTGAGCTGTTTAAGAGTCTTTGTGTTTTACTTTGATCCACAGCACTTACTAGCCAAACATTAGTTTGGTATGTGTGACATGTGCCAAAAGCATTGTCTTGGAAGTTTTTTTTATCTTTGTCAATATTTTTAAAGTTGATTCATTCCTAACATGTGAGGTAACACCTGCTAGAATAGAAACCAAGTTGCTGTGCTCTATCAGCTCTCAAAAGGTTAAACAAATGAAATACTGGAGTCATTTCAGCTCCCCTGTGTTAACACTGCAGTCGTAAACTTACTGTGATACACATTTAGTTGTTCTAAGAATTAATGACTGACTCAGATAAAATGTGTTCAGCTGGTAAGCAAAAAACTGTTCTGAAAGAATCTGTTCTTACAGCACATCCTACGGATTACTCCAATTTTAAAGAAAGAGATGCCTGTAAATGAAGCAAAGGCAAACTGTGAAAGCAGCAGTGGCTGCTCCCTTACTTTACCATTTAAATTTTTCCACTGAACACGATGCTGTGCCCCCAAAGCACAGACACACATCCAGCCTCACAGAGCTCACAGCGGTGCTGCTCTTTGAAACACTGGAGGGTAAAACTGTCTGGTCCTGAGTGGGGACGGCAGTAGAAGCATTTACAGAGTGCTACGGAGACTTGTCGTTAGCTATCGGCTCTGCCAGAGGTCACATCTCCTTCCTGCTTACAGGTACTGAACTGCCTTCCCACGACTCCAGCTCTACCTTGCAAGGGACACAGTTGATCCCTGCTGCCTGATCCAGGTCTCATCTCCCAGCAGACGAGCGTGACTGCACACATCTGGAGGGCATGCACTCCTGGAAACACTGCCAGGAATCTTCAAAATTGGTTTCTGGTTTGTCTTTTCTGAAGACCCAGTTATGTTGTCCAGCAGATCTTCCCAAGTAGCACAGTCTCACATCCAAAATTATCAGCACTCACCCTGAGTGTGCTGTGTTTAAGAGTTTTGGTAAGGTGTTACCCTTCTGGAAAACAGACACTGGACAGCTTGTTTATCTGCCGTGAAACTACACTGTATAACATACCTCATAATTCAACACACACCGAGTCTGAAGGAATAATCTGTATTCCAAATTAGCTTGCCAAATTCACTCATACCACACAGATTTAAAATTAGTTACGCTTACTGCAAGCCTGATCTGAAATCACTGAAGTTGGTCAGTGAAGAAAATAGTCCATCTCACAGCTGGCTCTTTAGTCTGATGAAAGTACATTGCCAATGCAAATTATTAAGCATTATACATTTTTTAGATTTTTATTGTAAGAAACACGGACATTTCTGACAAAAAAATGTAAATCTGCAGATTCCCACGTGCTGCGAGCACCAACTCAAAGGTGTAAAGTTCAGCCTTGTTTGAAAACGAGCCGCAGCCAAAGCTTCACTGAACAGTAAGACTCAAACTGGCAAACAGCTCTTATTTCTCTCATTACTCAACTGTTCTGAGTCCTTCTTGAACAGTTTTTGGAAAGTAAAGGCAGAAGGTTTGCTCGAGCTGTGAAAGTCTGACAGCAATCAGTAACTGAAATGAATTTGATTTCTCACCAGAGAACATTGCCACGTTAGTTTTATCCCCTTCTTGGCATCAAAGATTCCCCACCCTGAGCCCAAAGGCAACACCTGAACTCTTCAAGTCTGGTCCTTGCGAAGGAACGCAGGCAACACAAGCTGATCAGTTCTGCACATAGCTTTACTCATATTTATACAAGCTACTTCATTCTGAAAGTTCCTGAGCTGCTTTAAGATCTTAACTTTTCTTTTGCCACGCTACAAATGCTGCCATTCAGAAAGGGAAGACTCTAGAAGGCTAATGCAGTAGAGAATGAGTTCTGGTCAAGAACTACAAGACTTTTACCTTCACAAAACTGTTGACAATCTTTAACACGTACAAAGAAAAAGCAGCAAGAGCCTGGTTTCTAAGGATCTTATCCAAACAGGACCCATCCTGTACATTGCCCACAACTCAAGGCATCTACCAAATGGAAACAAAGATGAGAGTCAACCCCCTTTGAGATTTAACAGTAAGTTTTGTGGACGGTTTTCTGCAGGGATCCACTTCTACTTCCTAAGGAACGGGAACAAAAATTAACATAGATGTCTCTGAGGATATTTCTGTAGATGTACAGTTTGACTAGTTACTACCTTAGCAACAAAAGGCTTGTGTAGAAAGTTCCCATCCTGCCAATACAATGAATTATTCATTCTAAACTTAATCCATGTCATGACAGAGGTTACAAATGTTCTGTTTACAAGAGTATTTTTAATCCAGACCGATTCTGTGACCCCACTCATACAAGCTCTACTGACAAATAAGGGGCGGGGGGAGGTTTGAGATGGAGAACCAACAGCCTGGAAACCTCTCATTTTCAAAATACGTGTTTCCTAAAATTTGGAGGCTATTTCAAGAAGCAAAGTTTCCCTTCTCCATTTCTAAATCCTCACAGCAATCCATCACATGACTCGGGTGAAAACGATGGAAGAGTAAATGTTCCTATGAAGCCACCACAATGGACTTTGCCCAAAAGACAAACTTTTGTAATGAAACAGTGTCAGGAAAGTTAATATTTTACCTGTTTTAAGTCTCCTGACAGAACTCAAAAGAACAGCTCAACTCCGCTCCACGGCAATGAAAAAAGGCACTGCCAAGAGTCTCTTACTGCCATACACTTCCGCCAGCTACCACAGCTTCAGAATTTAATTATTTGGAACAGTTAAGAACTTTTACAGCCACTGACTGAAATCACTGCAAGCTTTGGCAAAAGTACAAATGTTTGGGGTGGGCGATGGGACACGGACATAAAAAAACCAGTAGGTACAACCTCTTCCAGGACATCCAAGATTATTTCACACAATTGTTCTATTTTACCCTTATATTTACCAGCTATTAGGAAAGACAAGCCAAAACATTCCAAGACATGAGGCCGAGTTTTTTCTTAAAGACCTGTACAATCCTTTTTGCACAGCATCATTAACAATGAAAAAATAGTTCAGCTGATGCAGTTTAACTTGTAGTACACCCAGGATAGAAGGCACCCAAGAAGGTATATTCCAAATCCTAAGACAGGCAGTTTTACCACTTTTGAAGATTTTATTTTCTGTTGTGTGCCTACCTGCTTGAGCAGGTTCACACCTTGCACCCTTCAACAGTCAGGTTTCACCGTCTCAGCTTTGTCAATTATGAAATCAGGAAGCAAACCTGAAATGAGAAGAAAATGCATTGAAGCACCTTTGTATGTACGTTGTTGTACTTCCTGCCACCAATGATCAAGGGGAGTCTAGCTTCCTTAAGCTACCATCCAGTGCTGTACCCAAACCGGTCACCGTATCTTCAGTACTTCAACAGAGCGTGCACATTGCAGAAATTCATCGCCCCCTTCACTGAGAGCTCGTGTACTTTTACAATGAATGTAGTTTTTAAAGAGGTTATTCAAGCCTTCAAAATTTTAAGTCTACTTCGTCCTTCCTTCCTCCACCTCCCCTGCCCCCCATCCCACCTCTGTTATATACATACTAATTGCTGTCATTACATCTGTACAGCCGTATTGAAGTAATTTCTCTCAGCTCATTTGTCTGGTCTCACTGGATTCAGGACTAAGGACTTTCCCATATTGTTAAAGAGAATCCACAAGCCAAAAGAAACAACTGTTTTCCTGACAAATTCATCCATCAGCATATCGCCGTCTTCAAAGGGTGCCACCAGTCCACTGGGAGCTGTTTTGACAGGTCTACAATTACATTTCAGTATCCTTCCATGCACTGCTAGAGGGGTGTAAGTTTTAAAAAAAGAGAACAACAGTAAACACAACCTCATCAATTACTCCATGTTATTAAACCTCTGATCTAACAGCAAGAATGTCATTTGCTCTGTGTTCAACCATAAAATAAACTTGTTTAAAGCTATTCATTTCTTCTGTTTACTTCATTGAAAAAATGTTTCAAGGCTATTTGAAGATTATATTTTCTCTGAAACGGTGATTAAGTCCTATTAAGTCCTATTCTTGCCCAAGAGCAAAGGTTGTATTGCAAGGTTTAGTGTTTTCTAAATTGTGCTTACCAATCTTTGAAAAAAGCCAAATAAAGAACACCACAGACTTTATTTTTACTGTTGTCATGTCCATCCGTCTAAACATCTGTGAAAGAGAGAAATCTTGCCTTTTACCTTACAAAGACCTTCAACTTTCAGCCTTTCACAGTGGCTACCAGAAAAAAAAACCCACCATAACCATCTTTCTTGCTTTGTGATAGAACACACAGGTTTTGCTTGGGTTTTTGCCTACTCCCCAAACACCTGCGTTACTGCAAACTTCTGGTACGATCTATTGCACACAGGTGTCATCTAGATAAAAAGCTGGCTGAATTCTCTTTTGTAGAGGAATACTGTTCTCGTATTTAGAGCACTACTACAAAGAAAATGAACCAAGACAACACACAACAAGCAAGAACAGCTAACCTTTCTTCCAGATATGGAAAGGAAAGTAGGAAACGTGCTCAACGCTCTCTGCTGAAGCAGAAATCATAGTCCAGGAGTTTCTTATTCCAGAACACTGTAAAGAACATTTCTATATGCCAAGACATGGGTCAAATGACGAACATTTCTAGTTTTCACAATGCCTTTTTCCAGGAATTTGTTTCCTGTTTCCAACTGGCCTGTGTTACTTTATGACCGTCTCTTTCCATCTTCCACTCTTTTTTTTTTTTTTTTTTTTTGAAGTCTTTCAAGCAGTACTCATCATTATTTCAGACCTTTCACAGATGTTAAAGCAGAACAGAACCACCACGGCCCTGTACAGAAAAGTCATCTAACAAAATGTTACAGCTGAAATCACTCCATCTCAAGCGTGTCATCGAGGATTGCTGTATCACGTAGCGCCACAATTTGCCAGCTTAGAGAGAAAAACACAGCAGGTATGTCTGATATACCAAAAGCAGCAGTTTATTTATCTTCACATCTATCTATAATACACTGAGCATAAACACCAAGAACGTTTGGAAACAAGTGAAACGGCTTATGTACATACCTTAGAAGCGTGCACAGCGCTGCAGAACTCCTTACAGAAGTTTCAGTTTATTACACAGCATTTACAAAACATTAAATCGAAAGTGTTAAATATTTTGTAAAAGCATTTGTAGAAAGCTCTGTATAACGGTGGAGGGAAAACAAAAATTTACTTGTTCCTTTCTGGCCAGTTTTTAATGAAACTGTTACAGTTTATTTTGCTGTAAGACCCAAAGCAAACAAGATAGCACCTCATTAGAGAAAACATTTCTGCCTGAGCGTCTTGCCATCCATTCAGTGTCCGCTAGCACAAACACTCATTTTGGGAGAATCAGCTGGACTGCTACTTTATTTGCTCACAACAGCGTTCATTATCAAGGAACCAAAAAAAAAATTAATTCTCCTTCAGCCAGCTCTACAATTCATAATCCTGAGCTCCAAAACCAAACAAGATTAGTTAATTCTAAAAAAAAAAAAAGTAATCCTACAAAAGGTCTTACAAAGTGTACTCTGTACAAGGTGGCAACAGCAATCACTAAAAATAAAAACAACTTATAAAAAAAGTCACAAAACTACATAGTAAAAACTAGTTTAATTTCCCACAAAATAAGCTTTTTAACATTTGGATACCTGAAAGGCTTACATCAATTTAAGCTGTGGCAGCCTTTGTCCTAGCCAAGAAACTGCCTCTTTATGACTTAAAACCCCAGAAGATAAAAATTATTTATTGCTAATTGACCCTATATCCCAATTCATACTCTACAAAGATATCAAAGATATTGAAAAATGCTGACACAAACAGAAAGGTCAGCACTGTGTTCTTTTTTGAAAGCACTGAAAATAAGAAATTAGCTATTTATAAACTTAAACAACTGTAATCACCCAAATCTGGGCTTAAGAGGCAGAAATCTGATCAAGCAATTAAAAATCCAGTCCTATACATGGTCTCGTAATTCACAACCCTGTAAAAATCACCACTTCTGTGCACTTTAATTCACCTGCCTCCCAGAGAAGCAGAGGAGGCACGTGGCACCTGTAGATACATTTGAAGACTTGGGTAAGAATATGCTGTTAAGAACTGCCAGTATTAGTTAGGCCAGAATGACAAACTACAGGAATTAAAAAGTGTCAAATAAGACACAACAGTAATGAACAACTGTCAGCATCTTTCAAAGTTCATTTCAGTATGATCTTGTTTCAATTTAACTAGCTACCTACAGAGTAAGAGTTGCACTGTGTCCAACACCAAATTGCTACTTGAACACCAGATAACACCGATGACCAAATTGGTTAAATAAGCCAAAGATGAGCTACTGGGCTCCTGTGAAAACACACAGAGAACTGTAACAACTTCAGTCCTCAGCACTGACTCTGCACCCCGGCTCAACACGCTCAGTAAAGGCAGCCCGGCACCAGTGTCAAACCAGAGCAACCCCTGTTTACTAGACACGTACCTGGCGAGGAATAGAAGAGCTATTCTTTTTTTTTCCCTGCAGCAAGTGCCCTGAAAGGATGTTTCACATACCACGCATTAATTCACTGGAAAGATCTGCAGTCCGACAGCACTGTGCACTTGCCCCTGCGGAGGCTGCTGCAGGGATGGCGGCACAGTGGCCGCTCGTGCAGAGGGACACGGCCAGAGCACACCCCGAAACCTGCCTCCCTCAGCCCGACCACGGTCAGCACAGACACACGGTGCCTGCTCTGCCCTTGCAGCTCACAGATCTATCAGTTTTATCGAAGAGCAAATCAAAATAACGACCACAGCAGTTTTATTATCACAAATTCCTACATTAGATCAAAAGTGGAAAAAAATATTCCTAAATCAGTTAAGTTTGACAACCATCAATATACTGAAGTGAACTAAAGCTCCTGTTCTAAAAGAGTGGTCCGGAAGTGTGACAGATTAACCTTGCTATGCATGACAGCTATGTAAAATCTATTTCCCAGCAAGCTTTGTACTGCAGCTGCACGAGATTTTGCCATGAACGTACTTGAAGTGGAAAAAAAAATTGCAGCTATCTACATGTCCGAGCACACTGGAAGTGCCAGCAGTAACGTACAGAGTACAGAGAGCACACACTGGCTTTGCTAGTCCAGAAATCAAAGTCTAACAATCTTCCATTCTACTTGATTCTTCCTTTTCAAGCTAAGGTTTGGTTTTGCACCAAAAATTAAGTGTGCTCTTGATATCAACAGAACACTTACAGGGAAGAAAAAAGAGCCACCTGCACAGCTCCCGCTGCCAGCCTGGTGGACTGAAAATTAAAATGCTATTTCTAATCATCCAGTTCAAATTTCATTATGGTAACAAAAAGCAGAACGATTCCTCTTTCTAGATCAAGTATCCAGTGTATGTTTTCAGGAGATTAATGACACAAGTTAAACTAAAGCTCACAACTACACCTACCAACCTCCACAACAAAAACTTTCCTGGACAACACTGCTAAAACCAAAACCAACAAAAAACCCAAACCATAACAGTGTGTTCTACTTTACTACAAGCCAAACACGCTTCGGGGGAAAAAAAGTTCAGATTATTCTGCCATGGCAAGAGAAGCACTAGTTTGTCAATAGCAGTTCCAATTTCTCTCTAGTCTATATGCTTTCAAAATTAAGATTTTGCCTTCAAGCATGTTTGGGTTTTCACACAATTAAACTAATCCCTAAAGAAGTTTAATATTGAGCTCCAGCCCTGGTTTCAGATAATTAGAAGCAGGTTCTACAGAATGGCTGGAAGATTATTTACAGGTTCTTCCAAAAAGGACCGATTCTGCAGACTGCAGTGCTGAACAATTCCTTTCCAAATAATCTGACCAGCTATAAACACCAATCAGTGACTTTGACACTAGTTACTGGATAAAAAAATATTTTATGTATCTCTAAGCTTAAAAAGCCTTATGTTGTTACTCAGACAGTTTAGTGACAGGGAGCTCAAAGAAAACAAATCCAAGAAAAAGCTGATTAGAATTCTGGATGTTTTTGTTACAAAAGCCAGGCGGCTGGATTTTCTGTTAAATGCAGAAGAAAAACATCCGTAATAAAAAAAAAAAGGAAAGCCTATTTCAACAGCTTTTTGCTTCCCAACCTACACAACCTGGGAACAGACAAGCAGAAAAATCAGATCGTTCTCAAAACTAATGACTTCCTCATGGTGCAGCCCTACTATTCTGAGCAGTTTTTGGATGTGAACTGAACCCTTGACAAAACTGCTGGGGGTCTCTGAATCCTTGTGCCTGTAGTTTCAGAACCCCCAAGAGAAGCAAGAAATGGTCCAATTTACATAAGAAAACTATTCACAAATCAGTTAACCAAAAGAATTCAAACTTGTGCATGATTTAAGTTACTGTGCTACTCCCCATGCAGCAATGGAAGAATAAACTGTGACCTCCAGGGAAGTTTTGAACCCTGTCAGGTCACTGCAGTCTGGAAACCAGCAGACTCTGCACACCACTATTTCCTTCGTTAGAGTGACCACAATGCACTTACAAAAATGTGGAAGTTATGCTTCCAAAGAAACAGCAAGTAATGTAAAAAACAATTGAATCTGGGGCTCTTTGCAATATCTTCGGAAATACACAGTAGAGTTACAGCCAAAACTGAATCTGTGCTGAAGGATTACTACCCTTCACACGTTTAACCTATGAAAAATACAAGCTCCAGCACCTTTCATTTATAAGCTGCAAAAAGAAAAGCTATTCACATATTTATTCTCAAGGCAGCACTTGATTTATCTCAACCTTAACTTGAATCTCATTACCTCAGGGGAAAACAAGGAAAAGGAGTTCCATGACTTGGTATAACATTAAAACCTCTTTAAAAAAAAAAATCATGGGGTTATCATCATAAGCACAAGCCATCACAACAGGCTATCCCAGCACTCTGCTAGGCTATGAAACAGGTAAATGCTTGTCCACAGAAACCTTGGATGTATGGAATAAGTTTATTTGAACAGAGAGTTTTCAATGCTGTGTTTACGTACCTTGTGTAAGTCTCCCATCAATTATGTTTCTGAATACTGCTTTATTAGAAGCAACTGAGCTCTCACCTAAGTAAAAAAGGGAAAATCAAATTTAAACCAATCAACATACTGGCAAATCCTCACATTTTACAAGCATAGGAAAAGATTCTGATTTTAGCTGTTCATCCCAGTACCATTCCCCAGTAAAAAAAGGCTGCCAAAATTACTTAATCTAATCAGATAGTGCATACACAGATCCTTAACTCAGGAAACTGATCTCATCCACAGCCCTATAGGAGCAATTAACTGTAATAATTTACACAGATACACAGAGCCTGAAATGATCAGGTACACGACCCTCACAAGATACCATGTATACAGCATGTTAAGGCACAAGTCAACATCATTAATACTGAGCCTAATTCCCTTGAGAACAGAATTTCAGCTTAACACCCCCCATGCCCCCCCCCAAGCCATCGCCTTTTGTGCTCCCCGAGCAGAGAAGCTCATAGGGTTACTCGCCAAGCTTTTCCTTCTTCCTTTCACTCACCCAAAGGTAACAGGGGAAACACAGGCAGCAGTGGGGAGGCTACAGCAGGCTGTAGTGTGCAGGCTACAGCACCCCTCACATTACAGCAGGGGCTTTTTTGGGTTTTGTACAGCTACCTTACACTGTAAATCATGACAGGCTAAAAATGGCCAGATGACAAATCTGGAGATGAAATTATGACCAGTCCATTCGCTCTTCTATCAAAGGGGTGGTAGCTATGAGCAGGGCTTTGCAAAGAGGCCTCATTCTCATACAACGGGAGAAATGTACAGAGTATTTTCACATGTGACAGGAAAAAAGGGCACTGACAGAAAACTCTTCCTTGGGTAGGAAACTACACACCCCCCCCACCAAGGACCCAGCGCTCCAGCGTTCCCGCAGCGAGGCTGGGTGTCATCTCTGTGTGCCATTATTATTTTTTTTTCATGGACGCGACAGCTTCCGGTTACCATGGAGTGAAACAGCGCAAACACAATTCTCAGCTGGCATGAAATGTAATCCCATGATTTTACTATTCATAGCTCTGACACGATAAAGCTAAATTAAGCAGGAACTCTTAACTTTCTCAAACCCAGCAGCAGTGACTACCTCCACCATTCAGCCTCTGCTAACGCTCTATTTCACTGTGAAGAGGGGAAGGATATTTTCCTTTACAGTTAGAGAAACTCCGGACCTAAAAACCCAGCCTGTCATCCAGAAACAAAATGGCACCTACTTGTTCCCAGGCACCACTTCGGCGTGACTCCAGCAGGAACAGAGGAGACAAGATGAGCTCTTGTGCTAAATCTGACACCTTCTCCTCATCTCGGGACCCATTACAGAAACCCACAAAGCAGTGTTAAGCCCTGCTCCCAGGCCTGCCCAGCAGTGAGCGTTTGCTGACCAAGCCTACCAGTACAGGAACAGGGGTCAGTTCAAAGCACAAATGAGAGATAGGCTAAGCACAAGGTAAGCCAGCACAACCCCAGTGCCTACGCTTAGCTGTTTATGCTGCCTTGCAGGATTACCTCCGCAAGCTCCCCAGGGAGCCAGAACAGCTTCTGCAGTTAACACCACTATTCCTCTATCTTTCAATGCCCCTGGCCTAAACTATACAGCTAAATATACAGCAGGAATCCTGCCACACAGAGGAACTCTCTGTACCGTTGTAATTCAGAGGAAACCACACGACCCAAACCCCACGTTATTGTACTGGCGCACACAGCCATTAAACACAGGTCTGTATACTGTAAACTTTTCCAGATACGGAAAAAAGTTTAAGGGCTACGTAGCTGCTTAAACAATTAACAAGTTCCGACACAGCAAAGTGTCATTTTGCAAAGACAAAGCCAAGTGAGCTAAAAAAAAATAAAAATCAAGCTTCTGGCAAAACTGCACTATTCTTTGAGGGAGTTAGTGATATAACTACAAGGGGAACAGCACAGTTTTAGATTGAAAAGCATCCTCAGGCTTAACCAGTCCAGCTCAGTACTTCCTAGGCCTTTCAGAGCAAGATTTCTTTTACAGCAGAGAAAGTGGGAGCAGATAAAAAAAAAAAAAGAATCTGCTGACTTGCATGGATTATCACCTGCTCTATATATGTAATTTTTTTTTTCCTAACATGTTAGAAGGTGTTCACCAGCTTGTCTGCAGCATGCCAATCTCAAACACCTCACCCGTGAACCCACAGGGCACAGGCCTGGCCTGACCCAAATGACTATTTTCTTAAAATAGTTTACAAAGCTTCCTGGTTTAAATAAGATGGAGAAACCAGCAGACAGCTAAATTATATTACCATAACCTTAACAGCAGAACACTCATTTGAGTTACAATACACATGACAAAACTTCACTTTCGTCAAAACAAAAGTAGAAGTTAAGAAGCGAAGGTCAGGGGCACACGGCTGCTCTCAAATCCCAGCATTCAGGGAAACCTCTTTCCAGACAGCACTTATTGAAGCACTGAGAGCAGAACTGTGTTTTCCAGAGATACAGAGCTTGCAGCAAGACATGGAATTAGCAAGGAAGGAAAAAAAGCAGGAGGATGCCAGAGCATAACTCAGCAGAAACGCAGGCACGACTTCTGCAGACAAAGAGCTCCAGACAGAACACGCAGGACACGGGCATCACGTCCTGCACCTTCCTCCTTCCACAGGCAGGAGCCCCAGCTGAAGGGGAACAGTGCAACACACCTTTTAGACAGCTCTCTACATACAACAACTGCCTTATTTTATCCTCTTACCTGCTGTTAGATTGTGAACTGCATTATTAGTTAGACAAAGTCAGCCATTTCCTCACTCTGTGCTGGGCACCTGCAAAGGCCAGAGCAAGTGCACAGGCAAACCACTAAACACTCCAGGGGAAGGCACTGTTGTGTCCAAATACCCTTTTTCCTGTCCCTACAATATACTCCCTTAGAGGCAATCTGAAAGCCTAAGCTTCAAAACATATCTTTTTAAAGGAATGGAAATCAAGTTACGCAATACAAACCCAAAGAACCGATCTCCTCTTCAGCCACAGCACTTGAAGGCAGCGTCCACACAACAGGCACACTGAAAACACCTAAAACGTCACATCAGCCTTACCATAAACACTGACATAACTACCTGCCTTTGCTACTAGCAGGAAGGAACACTGCAGGAGTCCTTTGCAGAGAGTAACTGGATGATTAAATTGTCTGTGATCTTAGGAAAGAGCATCCTGAAAATGTCCATTTGCTCCTGCAGCCTCTTACACACGTGCTCTGTGCTGCTGCTGCCACGGAAGCAGCAGATGAAGGCTCTTCTCCTTCCACCCATCAGCTACAAGACAACCTACAGCATTTTCCAAACAATTTTGCATATTGTTTATTTCAATGAACAAATCTGTTCTTTTGCCACCGCATCAGACACATCACCAAAGAAAAACCCAAGAACAAGTACCCCACCTCCAACAAGCTCCGAGGAAACGCTGTTGCACACACACCACCACCCACTCCACGGCAGCAGAGTCCTCACACACACAAGCAACCAGAAGTGAACCTGCACCTCCCCGGGCTGCTACAAGGAGTACTGCTTATTCCAAACTTATCGCGTCACCTCCTGGCACATAAACGCCCTCAGAAAGCCATTCAGGAGGCAATTAGTGACAATTACCTTGTGGAGACTTTGAAATATGTTTATGGAAACCTCAAACACATTAATTCCCCCAAAACAACAAGAGTTAGGGAAACAAGCCCTCATCAGCCTGGTGAAAATGAAGATTCAGGGCTCACACGTGTCTCTGGGCCACTGCAAAGCCCATTCCACCGCATCACCTGAGGTTCCACCAAACGCCACTTTTAAACAAGATGCAGAGAGGGGAATGCGAGTGAGCAAACGCAGTCTGCTGCACCGAGAACCACACGGTGCTGAGCGCCGGGGCACGAGCCCTGCGAGAGCTACACACCCTCGGGGGTGCAGGCCCAGCTCACGGGGTCACAGTTGCAGCCCGGACAAGCTGCTACCCCTGCGACCTGCCGCTCCCCGCCGCACCCCCCCAACCGCCTCCCTCGGGAACACGGGCAGCGCCTCCCGGGCCGCCGCGGGAAACAGGCCCCAGGCAAGAGAGGAAATCTCCGCGGACAGGCCCGAGGTGGGGGAGGAATGTCCGGGTACGGGGCCCCGGGGTCAGACCTGGGCCGGAGCGGGACAAGGGCAACCTCCGGGCCAGGCCCGGCCTGCCCCCGCCGGCCACGGGGACGCGAGGAGGCGGCGCGAGGCCTGGCCCGGCCCAGCCACGCGGCCCCGCTCGGGCCGGGCGCGGGGCGGCCCCGGGAGCGCCCCGCGCCGCGTCCGAGCTCTCGCCCGGGGTGAGGAGGGGCGGCGGGGCCGCGCTCGGCACACGGCGGCCACCGGGTAGTCGGGGCGGCCGGAGGGCGGGGGGGGGGGGCGGGGGGCGCGGCGCAGCACCGCGCTAAGACCCGGGGTGGGGGGGAAAAGCCAGGCCGGGGCGGGCGGCGCAGCCGCGGAGGACCCTCGAGACGAGGCAGGAAGGGGAAGAGAAGAGCCCGGTGGCGGAGGGCAGGGCCGGGCCCCACCGGGCCTACCCGCACTCACCGGACCCGCTCCGCCCGCGGCCTCCTCAGCAGCCAGGCGCCTCCGCCTCCTCCTCACGCACTTCCGGTTCGCGCCCGCCTGCTGCCCGCCCGCGGGGGCTGCCGGGAGCTGCAGTCCGGCCCCCGCCGCGCTCATTGGCTGGTGGCGCCACGCGGACTACAACTCCCAGCGGGCACCGCGCGGGGCGTGACGTCATTTCCTCCTCCGCCCCGCCCCGCCCCTGGCGCCACGGAGAGGGCGGTGCTTCCGGTGGAGAGGGGTGGGGCTGCGCGGAGGGGGGTGGCCGGGAAAGAGCGGCGGCGGTCTCCCCGCGCGGTGTGGGCCCAGCCCAGCTCCTCCCGCACCGCCCGGCTCCCCGGTGCTTCCCCCGCCCTGGAAGGGAGCGCGGGCGCAGAGCAGCGGGTCGCTGAAGGGGCCGTGTATGTGCGACCGCCCCCTCCCTGCCAGGCCGCGGCCCTCAGGAACCGGAGCCCCCGGGCCCTTCGCGCCTGGATGTCCCCACCCGCGCTGGGCCGGTTGCAGCTGCCGAGGGCCCTGAGGCCGGGCCGGGGAGGGCGCAGCTCGGGCAGGGCCTGCTGCTGTGTGGGGAGGGCAGCCGGGATAAGCCCGGCCCGGCCCCGGAGGGGAGCAAACAGCGCTGGGGGGCTCCAGGAGCGAGCCCTGACACGGGGCTCCACCTGCCCCGCAGCTGCCGGGGGTCCAGGAGAGCGGCCAGCACCGAGGGACAGCCCGCTGCCCGCAGGCAGCAGCACGGTTCCCCTTCCCCCGGGGACGCGGCGAGGTGAGGGCAGTTGTCCAACTTTTATTGTTCGCAAAGGTTGTCCAGATGCATAACACTGTCACAACGGCACGGAGAGCAGCGTGGTGCCGGCCGGGCCCCGGGGAACGCGGTATCGGGGCACCCAGCGCACACGCAGACATGCGTGGGGACGGTGGGGATGGGGAGCGACCTGCCCCCAGCCAGGCTGCGAGCCCCCGGAGCCCCGAATCCTCTCACCCCGTGCGGGGCTGGGCCAGGCGAGCATCCCCGCTGTCTGGCCGAGCTCTATTTACAGTATTCACATACATTGTACCCAGCAAGTTAAATAACTACATTATTACACCACACGTCTGGGGCGGCTCTGGCAGGCTGCTAGGGGTGGGGGTGTCAGTCTGATAAGGTGCATATTTAAAAAAAAAAAAAAGAACGAAACAAAATAAGAACGAAGAGAGAAACCGGGCGTCCCCGCAGCAGGCAGGGGGCCGGTGGCCGCCTCGCTGGGGTCCCACACGGCCCCGGGCTCCCCGCGGCAGGGCCAGGTGCGGGCGGCGGGCGGAGGGGAGCGGCGAGGTTTTTCTTCTGACAACAGCTACGGTTCTGCGCGGGCGTCCGGGGTCGGGACGCGTGCGGTGGCCTCACGGGGACGTCTGCCAGGGCCTGGCCCTCACAGCACCTCTGCGAGCAGAGGGGAGGGTGCGGCGGTGAGAGCAGGGTGGCCACGGCAGCCCCCCAGCCCCCCCCCCCGCCACGCCTCCGTCTCTCACCTGTCACCTGGGGGGGCTTGACCACGGCCTGCTTGAGGAAGGGCTCCTTGTCACCGAAGGGGATGATGCTGCTGGGGCTGCTGCCGTGGTGGGAGAGCTCCAGCAGCTCCTGTGACCCCTCTGTGCCCGAGAAGCCGTTCTCATGCTTGCTGGGCTGCACGCCGTTCACCAGGGCTGCCGGGGACGCCACCTCCTTGGCCGGGGGACTGTGGGGTGGGAGGGCTGGGGTCAGCCAGGGCCCCACCGCCCCCCGGCCCCACCCCGGCCCTGCCTGCGCTCACCTTGGTGGCAGCCCCTCACCCACCAGGCCCTTGGGCCCCCCTGGAGTCCCCACGCTCGGCCTCTCCGTCTCGGGGAGTTCCTCCTCCTTCGGCATCGGCCCCGCACGCTTCTCGCGGCCTGGGGATGTCGTCAGAGCCCCCACTCAGCCATGGCCCCGGGCAGGAGCGTGGCTGGGGGGGAGCAGGATGGGGTCGTGGCTCCGTGAACCCCAGAGGTGCAGCAGGCTGTGGGAAGGGGACACGTACCTGGGACATCCTCCCGCTCAGCCGCTTTCCCATTCACCACCTTCTTGTCCTCCTTTTTCTGCAGGGAGAGGAGAGCCATGAGGGGCAGTGGCAGCTCCGGGCAGCAGTGGGAGGGCTCTGCAGAGTGCCCCCCATGTCCCCAGCCGCCTTAGGACAGGGGACAGGCACCCACCTTGGTATCTGCTGCGTCCGACTTGCGCGTCCTCTTCATGATCTCTTCCAGGCGCTGTGGGGCAGAGAGGGGCTTGTGCACAGTTCTGGCCAGCGGGACCTGGCCTGGGGGCTGGGCAGGACCCTTTCAGGGGAACCCCCTGCCCCGCCACTCGCCCGGGGGTGCCCCCAGCCCTCCTCACCTTCTTCCTCTCCAGCCGCTCTTGCTCCTCACGCTGGAAGTGCTTCTCCCGCTCCAGGCGCTGCCGCTCAGCCTCTTCGCGTGCCCTCGCCTCGGCCTCTTCCCTCTGCAGGGCAGCAGGGACGGATGAGACAGGCCAGGGACAGATGGGGCAGGGAGAGGGGGGACAGCACAGCCCTGCCCCACGTCCCTCCTGCCACCCCGGGCATGGAGGGGCTGGGCCGGTCTTCTCCCCTGCATCCCACCACGGGGCATCCCTGCCATCATCCCCCATCCCAGCTCTTCCTCCCCCGTCCCCTGCACCCCGCCAGCCCAGACCTGTCTCTGCAGTCGCTCCGTCTCCTCCTGCTCAGCCCGTGCTCTCTCCTGGGCCTCGCGTTCCTCCTGCAGCCGCCGTTCCTCCTCCCGCCTGCGCGCCAGGGCCTCCCTGCGGGTCTGCTCCTCCGCCACCTGCTGCGCCCGCTCCTCCTGCAGCCGCCTGCGGGGAGGGGGCCCTCAGCAAGGTGGGGGGCTGGGGCCAGGGGCCGGGGAAGGGCGGGGGGGGGCGGGCAGCACCCACCTCTCCCGCTCCTCCTGCTCCCGGCGCTCCCGCTCCTCACGCTCCCTCTGCTCGCGGGCCTGGCGCCGCTTCTCCGCCAGCAGCCGGGCAGCCTCCTCCCGGTCCGTGGTGCCGGCTGAGGGTCTGCCTGGGGGGGTGACTGGTACGGGGCCAGGGGCTGCAGGGGCCGGGGGGGCTGCGGGGTGCACGCAGTGTCAGTGCTGCTACTGCTCCCCCCTGTCCCACCGTCCCCCCTGGCCACCCTGTACCCACCTGCTGTCGGCTCTGCAGGCACCTTGGGGGGCTCGGGGAGGGCAGGGGGGGCCAGGCCCCGCTCCTCCTCCTTCTTCTCGCGCGCCTTCGCCTGGCCCTCCTGCTCCCCCCGCTCCTCCCGGGCCCTGGCCCGCACCTTGGGAGAGGAGTGGGCGCTGCGGGGCAGGGGCGGCTTGTGGGGAGAGCCGAGGGCTGGGCTGGGGGACGCTGGACGGGCTTTGGGGGTGGCAGGGGATGAAGGACGGTTCTTGGGGCCGGGGCTGCAAACAGAGCGAGAGACGGCGTTAGCAGGGCCAGGGCACCCCCGGGGCGGTGGGGCGGGGGGGCCGGGCAGCCTGGCGGGACAGACCTGCTGTCTGCTGCGGGCAGGAGCCGGGGCTGCGCCGCCGGCAGCGACTGCCGCTTCTTGAGGCTGCGCTCGCGGGACAGCGCGCTGCGCTCCTTGGCGTTCTCCCGCTCCTTCTCCTTCTTCTCCTTCTTCTTCTGCTCCGGCCGGGGAGAGACAGAAGCAGCATCAGTGTCAGCACCAGGCGCTCTGGCTCAGCCGGGGGCCGTGTTGTGCCCCGCGGCCGCCCTGACACCGAGGGGTCCCCGTGGGAGGTGGCACTCACGGGCGAGGACTCGGTCCTGCGGCGCGGCGTCACGTCGGGGCTGCCGGTGGTCCCCTTCCGCCTCTCCCAGCAGCGGTGCTGCAGGCGGTGGTTGTGGCAGGGGCTGAGGGGGCTGGCGGAGGCCGAGCGGGGGCACACGGGCACTGGGGGTAGGAGGCACCACGCTGTCGGGACAGAGCCGGCACAGCACCAGCTCTCTGCTGGCTTCAGGCACCCTCGTCCCTGCGCCAGGACCCGTGTGGCCCCGTGCCCCTCCCTGGGTGCTCACCCTGCTCCTTGCCGTTCCCGGCCAGCGTCACAGCGCTCCGGCTGCGCGCGAGGAAGGACAGGGTGGGCGTCATCAGCCGGTCCACGATGCTGCTCTCCCACGGGCTCAGCTGCAAGCTTCGGTCTGGGGAGGGAGAGGACCCCTTAGTGCGCCCGTGAGCACCCCCCCAGGCACCAGCCCTGGCCCCCAGCCCCGCGGCTGCCCGCCGGGAGGGAGCAGCCGTGCGTTTGCGGCAGGGCTGGGGCACATGTGCGGGGGTCCCCACTGCCCCACACGGCCAGCTGAGCAGGATGAGGGGCCGTGTGGGCGCTGGTGGGCGGCTGGGACGGCGCTGTGGCACGACGACGACACTGTCCCCGCGCCCTGCGGACACCCCGGCCACCGCGCACCCGCAGCAATCAGCACCCGCAGCACCAGGGTGCGATCCTGCTGATGACAGCCCCTTCCACTCCCACCCTCTCCTTGCACCCGGCGCCGGCGCGCACCCTCCCTCTGCCCCGTCCCGGTGCGATCGAGCACCCCCGCCTGCCACAGGGACACCGCAGTGTGCCCCCACCCCGAGGGAGCCGTGCCAAAGTCACCGAGCATGACGCGGGAGCCAGGCCAGGCTTGTGGCACCCCAGGAATGGTGGTCCCTGGCCACGCCGGCTCAGCCAGGCACAGGGCTGCCACTGGCTGCCCTCTAGCACACGACACCAGCACCGAACACCCCACAGGTGCACAGGAAGCACCCCAGAGATGGGGCGGCTCTGCCCCTCTCCACTGGGGCCCCTGGTCAGGCCGAGAGCAGCACCCACTGCCAGGAGGGGAGAAAACAGCCATGGGTGCAGCGGCGGGGACAAGGTGCTGGATCCAGCACTGGCTTGGGGAGATGCTGCTCCCACCCGAGAGCCCCTGGGTGCCTCTCCCCAGGCTGAGCCCCCAGCACGGGCCTGGCAGGAGCCGCCTGCACCACCACCGCCCGCAGCCACCCGTGTCAGCTGCTCCGGCTATTTATACCCGGCCGGGACGGCACGCGCCCATCGCCAGGCAACCCCGAAACACAACAGCAGCCCCGGCGCTGGACGCATACCCCCGGCGCGGCCGGCAGCCCCGGGCAGCTTGCCCAGGGCCGGGACAACCTTGCAGCACCCAACACGGCCCCATGCCCACGCCGCTCGGTGGCACTGGGTGCCAGTGAGGACAGGCATGGTGGCAGCAGGCACCGGCACCGTGCCCGGCCCCAAGGAGGGTCCGGCGACAGGCAGCCCCACTCTGCAGCTGCAGCTGCACCCACCAGAGCTGCCCCGGGGCAGGGAACCAGGGCTCCTGGTCCCCGTCCTGGCGCCCCACGGGGCTACCACCACCCAGGCGCTCCTCTTCCTCCTCCTCCCAGCCTGCACGCAGCCTCAAGGAGCCGCTGGCCGGCTCCAGCCTCCTCCCGCAAACAGCAAACGGCTTCTCCTCTCTCAGCCGGCACCGTGCTGCAAGGCAGGGCCTGGGGATGGGGGACCCTGGTCTCGGGGGTCCCCAGCGCCAGGCAGGAGCCTGCGCTGGGGCAAATGCAAAGGGCTCTTACTTCTACTGGGAGAGTTCCAGAGGGTGGCAGAGGATTTGGAGAGCCGCTTGTTGATTATAGAGTCGACGTGTTTGGGGAGGTTTACAGCGGACACCGAGCACCGGCTCGCACCTGGAGGAGGGAAAAGACACAAGGGCATTAAGGTCCCGGGGCCGGAGCCGGGCCCCCCGCATGCAGCATGCACGGCCACGCCGGGGCACTGGGGCGGGAGGACGTGGCACAGAGAGCGGGGCCAGGAGACGCTGGTGTCCGGGGACATGACGCACGGTGCTGGCATCCGGCACGGTGCCCGAGCCCCGGGGGGGTCATGCTGGAATCATGCAGGGATCTCATCCTCGGGGAGCCAGGGCGGCTCCCAGGCCCCGTCACGCCCATCTCCCCAAAAGCAGTTCTGGGCACCGGGTGGCCAAGGACCTTGGCAGCACCGGGCGAGCAGCCAGCCTGGGGGAGCAGGCTGAGGGCAGCGGGTTCAGACAGACATGGGACAACACTCACACCAGTGCTGGGTCACCCCGGCAGTGCCAGGAGGGTGCTGGTGGCCGGCAGCACCTCCCCAGGGTGCTGGGATCCCTCCGACCCAGCCGGGTGCCACACCACGGACACACGGCTCTGTCCCCAAGCGTACCATGAGCCGGACACACGGCGCCCGGACGCACAGCCCAGACAGGGGTAACCAGAACACGGTGCCCGGACGCACAGCCAGGGCTGCCACAGCCACCCCATGGCACAAACTGGGCAGAGAGAGCCCAGGGGCACAGCGCTCCCCTCTACGCCATCAGACAGGCCAGGCAGTGCCAGTGCCCCCCGGGGCAGCCCTGTCCCCTCGGCGGTCAGGGGAGACCTCCACACGCCCAACCCCACGGGGTGTCCCTGGGGAGCCCCGAGGAGAGGGGCCAACTGGGCTCAGTGCTCCGGCTATGGGGCAGAGGGCACGGCTGAGCCTCCAGCAGCCGCCGCAGGGGCACGGCACAGCGAGGCACGGCACGGCCAGGCCCACCCAGGAGCACCACAGCCACAGTCACCTCCACGTTGGAGCTGGAGGGGCTAAGAGCTGCCCCCACCCAGCCTGGGGACAAGGGGATACGCCACAGCACGGATCCCAGCGAGAGACAGCGACGGCCTCGCACGGCTCCACAGCCCACGCCTGGTTCCTCCTGGCTGCCGGAGACCCGACCAGCATGGCCACGGCGTCCCCACAGGCAGCCAGGCTGTCCCCAGACACATCCCTGCGCACAACGGGGCCTGTGACGCCCAGCCTCCAGCTTCCACCCAGCCCCACGAGAACCGGGAAAAGTCGAGGGACCACGGCGAGCCCTGGCACAGCCCGGCGCAGACCGCGGTGACAACAGCACGACCCCACGGCAGAGTGGGGCTGAGTTGGGGTCTTGCCCTCCTCGCGCAGAGCACTGCAGAGCTGTGCCCAGCCGCCTCCAGAGCTGCGGGGCCCCGGGTGCCCTTCCCCAGCCCCGCACTCACCGTCCTTGTGCGCGGGGGAGCCGTGGTGCAGGGCCCCAGCCCAGGACCATCGCTGCTGCCGGATCTCTGCCCACGTCTTCTTGGCCGACCGCTGGATCGCTGCCTCGTAGCGCTCCTGCCCGAGGGAGAGGGACGGGGTGAGGCTGGTGGCTGGGGGAACGGGGCCAGGACCAGCTGGAGCCCCCCAGCATGAGGCTATGGCAGCCACGGGGATGCTTGGAGGGGGACGGGGCAGCGATGCCCACCCTGGCCAGGGCATGTGTGCCCAAGGAGCAGGGCACCACGGAGGCTCTGCACCATGAAGGACAGGGACAGTGGGCAGCTCCCAAAGGCCACAGGGTCTCCCCAGGCAGCATGTCCCCGGTGTGCCACCCTGGCCCCCCGCCCGCTGTGCCCGTGATCCCCCATCCCCACCTTGTTCTTCTCCAGTTTCTGCCTCTGCCGCTCCTCCAGGACGGCGCGGCGCTTCTCCGCCTTCAGCCGCTGCTCCTCCAGGCGCTTGCGGCGTTCCTCCAGCTGCTTCTCCCGCAGCAGCCTGGCCTTCTCCTCCTTCTCCAGCCACAGCACCCGCTTGGCGGCTGCAGGAGGGAGCCAGGGCAGCGGGGTCACACCCGAGGCACAGCCCCGGCGAGCCCCACGGTCGGGACGTGTGCCCGTGCTGGCGGCGCAGGGCCGAGGGCTGGCTCCAGCCGGGGCACGCGGCCGGGCTCCCTGGGTGCGCGGGGCCAGCGGCATCGCGGCCGACCGGCAAGGGAGGGGTTTGGGAGAGGACAAAAGGGAGGCTGGGAGCCCGCGGAGCTGCGCCGCGCTGGTGAACAATGGGGGAATGAGGGTGGAAAGAGCGCGGGGACGAGGAGGCCCCATGCGCCGCACAGGGGCCCCGCTCGCCCGCTGCCCCAAGCTGCTGCAGGGCTGCCTGCAGCTGCCTGCGCATGGGACGGAGCTGAGCACTGGGCGGGTGGCACCCATGCACCTGGGGGGCACCCAGACCGCGGGAGCAGCCGGGGGAGTGTGGCAGCGGCGTGCCAGGGGGGCAGAGCTGCCAGCACAGCAGCTCCTGCCCGGGCTCAGCTCATGGCAGCTAATGGGATTGCCTGTGACCCGGCAAAGCTCCTTAGCTCCTGCCTCCCCCCCATCCACTTTCCCTCCCTGCGCTGCCAGGGGGGGGGGGTCACCAACCCCGCGCACCCCCCCTGCTCCCCCAGACCCGTACCCAGGTACTTGGCCCTCTCCTCGCGCCGCTCCTTCGCCTGCTTGTGCCGCGCCTGGGCCTTCTGGGCATCTGCAGCGGGGAGACACGGTCAGAGCAGCGCCCGGCCCCCTCAGCCCCCGCCGGGCATGGAGGCACCGAGCAGCGCCCACAGGGTGCTGGCATCACCGGAGCATCCCTGCCCCCCCCCGGGCACCCACCTTGCTTGGGCCTGGGGCTGGCAGCAGGAGCTGGCGAGGCTGCAGCTGGGGTGGGGCGGTCGCTCCGGGGGTGCACGTCCTTCGAGGGCCCGGCCGTGCCACCCGGGGGGCTCTTGGCATCAGAGGGGGCCCCTTCCCCAGCAGCCAGGGCTGGGGGTTCACTCCCGCGGGGCAGTGTCTCTGCCGGGCAAGGGGCAGCAGCAGCGTGGACAGGGACTGGCTGGCCGGCGGCGTGGGGTGAGGCCTCTTCTTTGGGGTGCTCCGTCACAGGGGGCCGGGGGGGCCCCGGGGGGGAGCGGTCGCACCATGGGGGGACACTCTCTGCCGAGGGGGCCACAGCTGCAGGGATGGGGGAGACGGGCTGTCCCGATGGCGTTGTGGCTGGAGGGACAGGTCGGTCACGCTGCGAGGTGCTGCTCTCGGAGGGGGCAGTCACGGCTGGGGGGCAGACGGGCTGCCTGGAGGGGGTGACGGCTGCAGGGACGGGCGAGACGGGCTGTCCGGGGGGGGTGACGGCTGGAGGGATGGGTCGGTCGTGCTGCAGGGGGGTGCGTCCTCCCTGCAGGGTGTCCCCAGGTGAGGGGGGCGGTGAGGTGGGGGGACACACACTGTCTCCCATCAGGGATGGCGGCTTCCCTGCAACACAGGGAGAGCAGAGCAGAGGGTCACTCAGTGGGGGGGCCCGGGGCAGCCCCGTCCCCCCCAAACACAGCCCTTGGGAGTAAGGCTGTCCCTGGCCACAGGGGCTGGGGACGGTCCCCTGGTCCCCTGGGAGAATGCAGCGGGACCCCCACCCAAGCCCTGCTGCTGCCCCCGTCTCAGGGGCACCCACACTCCCCCAGGCCGGGTGCCAGGCGCTGGGCGCACAATGCACAGAGGGACCGGCCGGGGCTCCGCCAGGCACCGCCGCCACAAAGCTGCCCTTCTTCCGCCGACAGCTGCCACCCCGGCCCCGCTGCGGGGGGATGCGGCGACAGAGACCCCACGCAGGCCCGGGGACCCCCGCGCTTCCCCGGAGGACGCGGGGCCGCTTCCGCCGGTGCTGGCGGCGCAGCCGGAGGCAGGATGGGCGCGGGCCCCGCGGCCTGACGTCACCGCTCCGGCCCATGTCCCCCCGCGCTGCGCCATGCCGCGGCCGCGCAGCCATGAACTCATGGCCCAGGAATGCACACGAGGCCACCGCCACCGCCAGCAAACAGCCCCCTCCCCGCGGGGGTCCACTCGCTGCCGCGGCGTGGGGCAGGTGGGGGGCACGGTGCCTGCTCTGTGCACCCCGAGGGGAGCAGCCCCCCCGTTCCGGCCAGCCCCAGGGGAGCCGGGGAGCCTGGGGGAGCCCACTGCATGCCCCGGCACTGGGGACACGGTGCCGGCCGCCCCACAAAGCCACAGCACATGGCCTCTGCACGGGGTGGCTGTCACCGGCCCGCGGTGACCAGCAGCGGTGATCCCCCCCACCGTGGTTAACCAGCCCTTTGCAAACGCACCTTTGGGTGCCCGGGAACGATACCCGACCTGCCCTGGTGCCGCGGGCGCCCGGCTCCAGCCCCACAGGCACCGCTGCAGCGTGTCCCCGGCTCTGGCGGTGTGGGATGATGGGGACACCCGCGACCGGCACCCGCTGGCCCTGGCGAGCGGTGCTTGCTGTGGGGTGATGTCACGCACCGGGCTCGGCCGTGTTTGCAGAGCTCTCCACAATCTTCAGAGAGGGGCAAAGTGTGGGCTCTGCAAACACGGGCTGGCGCCGCTCCCCCACCCTGCGCCGGCGCCCGCCGAGCTCAGGGGCAGCCCCAGGCCGTCGGGGTGGCACTGCCAGCCCCCCCCCTGCGCTGTGGACACGGCTGCACCCCATGTTCCATGGTCCCCCAGCACCCACAGCAGCACCCGCCCGCCCAGGGAGGGGCTGGGGGTCATGCTGCAGCCCCCCCAGCAGGCTGGGGCTTGTGCCAGTGGGGTTCACCCAGCCCAGACTCCGCGGGGGACACAGCCGGTCCCGGCCCCCCCACCCCAGACCCCAGCAGCCTTCCGGCTATTTTCTGCCGCAGGAAGCCGGCCCATCCCCTGGCCCCGATCCTGCACATCCCGTGTCCCCATCGCTGTGCCCCGCGAGGTGACCGTGAGCCCAACACGCGGCCGGGAAGGTGCCAGGGCTGCAGACAATGGGGGTCCCCCACCCCAGTTCCCCAGGGCTGCCCCAGATTGGCACCCGTGCGCAGGGGGGCTCGGTGGCCCCACAGGCACCGGCGCTGAGGACAATACCCGTGGTGGCACCATGCGAGTCCTGGCTTGGAGGGGTGACCCCCAGGAGCGCTGTGGTGATGCAGCCAGGTGCTGCCTGTGGGGCCACTGGCCGA
Organism: Strix aluco; assembly: GCF_031877795.1. Taxonomy (NCBI): domain Eukaryota; kingdom Metazoa; phylum Chordata; class Aves; order Strigiformes; family Strigidae; genus Strix; species Strix aluco. The sequence continues at coordinate 1,273,155 of NC_133956.1, forward strand.
GCGAGAGCTTCAAGGGCCGGCGGACACCTCTGAGCTGCTGGGAAAACCTCCGTGCCAGGAGCCATGCGGGGGGACGGTGGGTGCCTCCTGCCACCCCGCACTGCCAGGCACGGAGCCCCAGGCACAGCCCTGGGCAGGATCCATCCCACCCTGCTGGCCAGAGGGATGGCAGCGCCCATGGCCGGGGCAGGGCTGCTGGGCACGGCCAAAACCCCAGCGCGCAGCCGGGGCCAGCCCTGCCGCCATCTGTCCCTGTCGCTGCTCCAGCACGGCAGCTGCCCTGAAACCCAACGCTGCCTGCGCCCAGGCAGCGCAGGCGTCCCCTCTCCCCCGGCCGGGGCATTCCGCAGGGGATTAGCTCCCTGTCCCCCGAGACACGCAGGCATGGCTCCCCCGCAGCCCCCAGGGCTGCTGGCACCAGGACGGGCGCTGTGCCCAGCCGCGGGCCACGGCCGCAGGGCGACGAGCTGCCCCCGTCGAGGTCATGTCGCCCATCCCAGCTCCTCCCGCAGGTCCATGTGGCACCAGCGCCTGCACCACCCAGCACCGCTGGCACGGCCCGGTGCGGCGTCGCTCCGCGGCTGGCACATGGCTGGGGATGCTCAGCCAGGCAGCGGCTAATTCCCCGGTGCCGTCAAGCGAGAGCACATCGAGGCCCCGCGGGGCGCTCCGGTCCGAGCAGCCCTCGTTAACCGTCCGCCGCGCGTCCCCGCAGGGCGCTTCCCACGAGGGCGGGGGGGTGGAGGGGGCACCCGCCACGCTTTAACCTCAGCTCCCCCCCGTCCGCTGTATCCTCACATACCCGCTCTGCGGCATGGCCGGGGCCTGCCACGGGCTGCTCCACGTGCAGTACCTGCCTGGGGCTGGGGGCATCGGACAGGCCCCCCCCACACCAGAAGGAGAGGATGGCAGGGCTGGCGGGCACGGCAGGAGCCCGTTGGTGGCTGCTGCAAAGCCACCCGGAGCGGCTGGTGTCACAGTGCCTGGCCAGCAGTCCCCGGCCACACTGGCCATTGCACGAGTCCCTGCAATGCCCAGGGAGGGGGTTCGGAGGGGAACCCCAGCCCCAAGAGCCTCCGCTGCATCTGCAAGGCCACTTCCCGCAGCCCATGGGGACACCCACGTGCCCGGTGTGCCCCCGGGCCCGTCCCGGTGCGGCTGCTTCCCAGGTGCCTCCCCTGCCTCGATGGCAGCGCCATGGCCGTGCCAGAGGAGGGGGGAAGGACGGATCCCCGGGGCCTCTCCTCATGTCCCTGTGCTGAGCAGGGGTGCAGCCGTGGCCCTGAGGCCGGGATTGCTCTGCGGGTGTCCTGTCGGGAAGGAGAGCGGCTGCCCGAGGCCGCCGGCGTGCTGTGGGGTGCCCAGGGGTGCTCAGAGCCCCGGCACTGCCCCCGATCCCACTCCACCTCACCACGTCTCAGATGTGCTTCGGCATCGAGCCCTGCCCTGTCCCACCCAGCTCCCGGGACTCCCCCGCGCTGCAGCACCCCTCGCACCGGGATGACGGGGACGGTGAGCAAGCAGCCCCGGCACGTCCAGGCCGCGGGCGCAGCACTGACGCACACCCTCGGCCTCGGCTCCCTCCCACAGGCAGGGAGACCCCGGCAGCCATCAACGGCAACGACACCCCATTCCCCGCGGGGGGATCCCGTGGTGCTGCTGCCCACGGCCACCCGCACCCTGGCCCCCGGCAGTGCAGGTGCCGTAGCCCCAGGTTGGCTCCTCTCCCCGCTGGCTCAGAGCCAGCAAAACGCAGCCGGCAGCACCGGGGCAGGTCAGGCACCGGTGCCCCACGTGCTGCCCACAGCTCTGCCTCGGGGATGGGCCTCCAGGGCCGCGCAGGAGCAGGGCAGGAGGGGTGCAGGCAGCAGCACCCCGGGAGGGCACAGCCGGGCGGTGGGTGCCGGGCAGGGGGAAGGGGCACAGGAGGGCTCTGCCCACCTGGCTGAGGCCACGCTGCCTTTGCTGGCAGGGCTGGCTTGGGAGGGCTCTGTGTGGAGGACCAGTCCCCCCTCCTGGGGTCCATGCACCCCCTCGGGGCACCGTGTGGGAGCAGCCGTGGGGGAACTGTGCCAGCCCCCCGCCGAGGCCGCCGAGCTCCTGCGGCTCAGCACCCAGCCGGCGGTGACGCGCCAAACCCGAGAGCAACAAGGGGAACTTGGGCGACGGGATCTCGTGGCCAGAGCGGGGCCAGAGCCGGGGGGTTTCCAGGGTTTAAAATACAGGCGGAGGAAAAGGCCTGAGCTGCTGCTGCATCCCGGCACCCTCACAGCAAACGTTCCGTTTGGTGGCGGTCATGGCACAGCCCCAAACAGACCGAGGGCAGGGGCAGGCAGCACCTGCCTGCCATCCATCCGGGCAGCGCCGGCAGCGGCGACAGGAGGTGCCCTCGTCCTTGGGGCGACCCGTGCCGAGCTGCCAGCGCCGAGGGCAGCCGGCCCAGCCGCGCTCCCAAAAACCTGGCTGCGAGCATCACGCTGGCAAAACAGAAACCTGGCTCAAAGGCAGGGCGGGGGGCTCTGTGCCGGCCGGGAGCCGGCCTCTCGGGGAGCAGGTGCCCAGCACCTCCGAAAAACGGGTCCTGAGCCTCACAACGCGGATGCGGGCACCTACCAGGGCGGGGGCCGTGCAGGATCCGGCTCCGCTCCCAGCCCGCTGCCCGCGCCGCCGCCCGTCCCTGCTCGGAGCCCTCTGACCAGCGAGAGCTGCGCGAACTATTTTGGACATGGCACCACGGGACTGTCACATCACCGCTCCGCGCGTCGCATCACGTTGCTCTGACGGTTTCGCGGCAGCGGCTCTGCTGGCGTCCCCGCGCTGGGAGGGCTCCCGAGCCGCCTGCTCCCAAAGACAGGCGCTGGCTGGCAACCAGCTCGCCCTGCACCCTCCCTCCCCGCTGCGCCGGAGGGAGAAGAGCTGGAGAAGCCAGGGGAAACCCGGATGAGAACGAACTCCTGCCTGCTCCCTGCCTTGGCCCTCGCCCCTCTGCCTGCCCGCGGGGCAGCATCCTGCCCGGGCCCTCCATGAGCGCCACCGGCTGCCCCACGCCGCGGTGGGTCCCGGTCCCCGGAGCCAGGGCATGGCACAGCGGGGTGGGGGGGGCGTTGCTGCCCGGCCACGCGGGTCACCCGAACGAGAAGCGTCGGGGCTGGTCCCCGGAGCGGGACGTGCCACGGAGCCGCCTGCGCTCCCCCGGCGACGTCCTCGACGCCCTCCGCTCGCCGTAGAGGCAAACACCTCCCCGCACCGGGGAACCCAACCGCGTGGGGGCCCGCACGGCCGCAGGAGAGGCCAGCGCGGCCGGGAGCGGCCGTCCCTCACCACCGGGCAGCGATGGCCTCGGGAGGGACGGACAGGCCGCGCCGGGGACGGGATGGCGGCGGCGAGCGGGCCACGGCCAACATGTCCGCAGCACAGGACGCGCCGCTCGGGCTCTTGAAGAGCCTCCGGGAAAGGGCGAGCGGCATTTCGGCGCGGCCGGGAGCCGGCAGCGACCCCTCCCCGCCTGCCCCGGCGGCCGCGGGCCGGGAATCCCGGTGCAACGGCGAGCACCGGGACCGGGGAGTGGCGGGGGGGAGGGGAACCGCCTCCCCTCTCCCTCCACCGGCGGGAAGCGGCTCCGCTGCTTAGTCAGAGCCCCGCGGCCGGGGCCGGAGCCCGGCGGAGAGGAGCCAAAACAAACCCGAGCCCCGAGCCTCGGCCCCGCCGGCCGCCGCCCTCCCCGAGCGGCAGAGTTCATCCCGGGGCAGCGCCGGGACCGGCCCCGGGCGGGCGGGCGGGCGGGGCGGGGGGGGGCAACGCCTGAACCCCCCAACCCTCCGGCAGCCGCCTCTGCCCCGGGCCGGGCCGGGGGGGGGTGACCCCGGCACAACCAGAACACGGACCCCGGGGCCACCCGCGCCCCGCAGCACGAATGGGGGAGGCGGGCAGGAGCCCCCCCCGCCCCGCCGCAGCGCAGCCTCGGGCCCCCACCGCGGGCCAGGCCCCCACCTCACACCGGCTGGCGGGGAAGGGCCGGGGCACGGGTAGGCGCCGCCGCCCCGGACCCCCCCGCACCGGGAGGGCTCCCCAAGGGCAGCTCCGCCGGCGGGGCCGGGGGCCGCGCCGCTCCGTCCCGCCCCAAGATGGAGGGGCCGTGCCCGGGCTTTGTCCCTCCCGGGAAGGGCACCCCCCCCCCCCCCCCGCGCCCCCGCAGCGCGTCCCCCCGGGCTCCTCCACCGCCTCCCCGGGCCCCCGCCCCGCTCCGCCGCCCGGGCCGCCGCATCCCCCGGGCCCGGCGCCGCCGCATCCCCGCCGGCAGCTCCCACGGCCGGTCCCGCACCCCCACGGCGCGGTCCAGCACCCCCACGGCCCATCTCCCGCCTCCCCCGTGGCCGCATCCTGTACCCCGACTCCGGCGCGGCCCCGCAGTGCGGGAAGGGGCCTGAACCGGTCCCGGAGCCGGTCCCCGCCGCGGAGCCTTACCCTGGGCCGGCTGGGGCTGGGGCTGGGGCTGGGGCTGGGGCTCCCGCCCGGCGCGGCTCCTCTCCATGGCGTGGCGGGGAGGCGCAGGGGGCTGGCCGAGCCGAGCCGAGCCGAGCCGAGCCGCGCCGAGCCGAGCCGAGCTGAGCCGCGCCGAGCCGCGCCGCCCCGCTCCCCCCCGGCCCGGCGGGGGAGGACGCTCGGCGCTCCCCGCCCCGGCCCCGGCCGCGCATCCCGCCCCGGCCCCGCGGCCCCGCGGCCCGGACCCCCCCCCCCCCCCTCCAACGCCGCGCCCGTCACCGCGGCCTCAGGCCTGTCCCCGCAGCGCCCAGCATCCCCCACCTTTGCTCGCCCAGCTCCAGCCCCTCCTCTCCCAGATTTTAGGGCTCTGCACCCACCCTCCCCACTCCTCACATTTTACGATGCTCCGGTCACCTGCGAAGCGCCGGCCCTGCAGCAGACACCCCCTGCCCCCCCCCCCCCCGCCCCCCCTGTGGCCAGCACCCCAGTGCACTGCCAGCACCACCCCGATCAGCCCCCCCATTTCCAGGCACCCCAAAGAAACGTCGATTTCCCGGCCCGGAGCCCCACCTCGGCTGCTTGTGAGGCCTCGAAGCTGCTTCCCCCACCACCCACCCGTCACACGTGAGCCTTCGTCACCGCCAGCAGCCGCCCCCCACGCCAGGGGCGAGGGCTTTGCCCCCACACATCCCCCCCCACCTCGGGAACAGGCCGATAAGGAGAGACAGAGGCCTTGGCTCAGCCCCGCTCGGGGGCGAAACCCCTCTTGGCCCTGCAAGAAGCAGGGGTGGGCCAGGAGCGTGGCCCCCAGCCCTGCCCCACGCAGTGGCCCACGGGGCGGCCGGAGCGCGCAGCCGGGCACGGGGTCTGCCCGCTGTGGCTGCACGTCTGAAGGCAGCGGATGTGAGGGCAGCGGGGCGGGGGGGAAACACCACTTGGGGCTTTGTAGGGGCAGCAGGATCCAGGGACACGTCTCCGTCCACCATGCAGCCGGCCCGGTCCCGACACCCCGCAGAGCGCCCGTCTGGGGGTTCATGGGGACGTGTTGATGAATAGATCCGGGTTTCTGCAGGCAGCGCCCACCAGAGATGCCTGGGTTTGGGATGATGTCACCGCAGGGCCAGGAGATCCCCTGCCACCCCATCCTCCCTCGCCTACCAGGCAAACAGGTTTCCCAAAATCCCAGCCCTCTCCCCCGGAAGCGCGTTCCTCTGACTCAGGGGCTGGGGAGCGGGCAGGAGGGTTCCCCGGCAGACAGGGCGGCCCCGCTCTGTGCTACCGCAGAGGTGGCCGCACACCCCAAACCGCCCCAAACACCCCAGAGCCCCGAGCTGCGGCCGAGCCGCCGCCTTCCCGTGGCCCCCGGCGTCCGCCGGCTGCTCGCCCGGCTCAGCCAGAGCAGAAGCTCCCCCGAAACTCCCGGCAGCCTCGCCCGCCGCTGACTCCCTGCCGGGGAATGCTGCACGGCCGAGCCGCGGCTCCACGAGCTGCGCAGCCCCGGGGGGGCGGCGAGGGACGGGAGCGCACGTGGCGCAGGAGCGTGTCCCGGTGAACCCACAAACACAGGGGACACCCCAGGACAGGGAAGGGGGAACAGCCCCGCTCGCACACACGCCGAGCCTCCGAGGGGGCTGCGGCAGCCCCACGGCCCCTCATTTCCACAGCGCAGCCGGGAATACGTGGGCCACACCATGAGCTGCTCCGAGGGCCCAAAGGCCCTTTGCCTGGTGGGGTCATGGCCATGTGGGTCCCCGAGCGTCACCCAGAGCGGATGAACATCCCAGGGCTCCATGACAGCCTGGCACCGGGTCCAGCCGTGCCCAGGGGCCTTCTCCCCCCCACCACGGGGCCAGCCCGGAGCAGGGCATGGGGAGGAAGGGGCAACGGTGGGTGGAAGGGCCCTGCGGCTCCGCTCCGTCGTGCTCCCGGTGCGGGCAGCGACGCAGAGGGCTCCTGGCTGCCGTGCCAGCCCGAGTCGATGGGCTTATACAACAGGCAGAGCATCGATCGATCGCTCCGCTGCAGGCAGAGCCCCGCTGCGGCGGGGTTCCTGGCTCCAGCCCCCCCCATTCCCACCGTGCTGGGAACAGCCGCCCTGCCCCGCGCGGATGGAAAATCCGATGAGCTCATGACAAGCGTGTGCCCAGCCCCAGCAGCTGCGCGCCCCGGCGCTCCCCGTGCTCCTCAGCCCCTCGGCGTGGGGTGCGATGCTGACACAGCTCCCTCGGGACGGCTTGGGGAGGGGGCTGGGGCCCAGCCATGGTTCTTAGCCCCCCCAGCGCACCCAGCGCCTTGCCCTGATGCTGCTTGCAGGGAGCCAATGGGGTGCCGAGCACCCCAAAATCAAAGGACAATTACAGCCGTGACTTGGCCACTGCCCTGCAGGAGGCTGGGTGCAAACAGGGATGGGGACGGCAAACAAACCCCGTCGGCATCTCCGGGCAAAGTACCACACGGGACACCCCACCCCACCCACCCCCACACCCCCCTCCTCCGGCCCCAGGACTTTGCCCCCGCCCCAGGCTGCTCCCACCCCGCTGCTCTGTGTGGGGCGGTTTCGGGGCCCACGCAGGACAGCGGTACCGTGGCCACGAGGGCTGATCTGAACCCCTGCCCCCAGAATGCTCCACTAGCCATGGGGCAGTGACCCAGCAGGAACCAGGGGATGAGGGTCTGTCCCTGCATCCTGCCCTGGAGCGGGCGGGCGCGGTACCAGCCCGTTGCCAGCAGCGTGCCGGGGTAGCCACCAGCCCCCGAGCATCTTGCCACGGGGCCAGCATCGCGGCCGGCCACAGAGCCCCGCCGCTGCAGGACAATCTCCTGTGGGTGCAGGTGACAAATGGGCCAGCGATGGGCTGAGCCCTGCCCTGCCCTGCCGCAGCCCTCGCCCGCTCTGTAATTATCCCAGCCCGCATCTGTAATTAGTGTCCTGATGTCACGGTGTCAGGCCTGGGCAGCCCCACGCGCTCCCCACCAGCCCCACCTCGGCCTCCGGCCCCGGGGCTGAAGGAGATCCCGGCACTCCAACGCTGTCCCGAGGAGCTCTGCCTACCTGTGCTCCCTGCCCGCGTCGCTGCCAGAGCCCCGTCCCTGCCCAGCACCACCCGAGCTGCTGCGGGGCTGGATCCGGCCCTCTGGCTGCTCCCACTGCGGCGTCTCTGCCCCCCTGCCCGCTGCCAGCACCCTGCCCGCTCCTCGCTGTGCTGCCTGCCTGGGGACAGATCCTGCCTGGCCAGGAGAGGGGCCAGCCCCTGCCCTCCTGAGCCCCCCAGGCTGGGGACAAAGGCAGCCGGTCCCCTGCCCCCTCGGCACGGGGAACGCGCTGGATCGGCCCCAGCCACAGCTATAAATAGAGCGGGAGGCGCAGGCGTGCACCGACTGGGACACACGTGGGTCTGGGTGGCCGGCGTGGGGCAGGGGCAGGGTGTGGGGCTACAGCGGCACCCCAGGCCGGGATGGGAATGGGGAGGAGGGCGAAAGCCCCGCGGCAGGATAAGGGGACGCAGCCCCGCACGGGGGGGACAGGAGGGGAGGCCCCACTGGGAACAGCACCCGGCACTTTATTGCGAGGCAGAAAACCGCGCTCCCCGTGGCACACGGGCCGCCACGTGCCCCTTCCCTCTGCCAGCGCCCCGCGGCCACCCCCACCTCTAGCACGTGCGCAGGGGCCGGGCAGCGCCGGTGACGCTGAACCGCGCGCTCAGCACCTCCGAGGGCGCCCGCAGCTGCTGGCCTGGCTGCTGGCCACCGGCAAAGAGGGTGAAGGTGCCGGGCTCGAGGCGCCAGTCCTGTGCCCAGACAGCGCGCTGCTCGGCCACCACCTGGAAGGACAGCTTGGTCTCCCGGCCAGCCGGCACGGCCACGCGGTGGAAAGCCACCAGCTGCCAGCGCGGCACCGGCACGGATGACTGCTCCCACCGCAGGTACAGCTGCACCACCTGCCCGGGGGGACGGGACTCAGCGCCAAGGGGACCCCCCAGCTGCCCCCTCTGGCAGCAGGGACCCCAGCCGTATCCGTAGCCGTGACAGCCGCATCAGTGCGAAGCGGCCGCGCTCACCTCCTCGCCGTCCCGCTGCCCCGTGTTCTGCAGCACCACAGACACGGAGAGGTTGGCACAGACAGGCAGCGCCGGGGGGCTCAGCACCAGGTCCCGGTACCGGAAGGTGGTGTAGGACAGCCCGTAGCCGAAGGGGTAGAGTGGGGCCTCCTGCCCGTAGTACCGGTATGTCCGTCCCTCCATGGTGTAGTTCTCCATTGGCGGCACCTGTGGGACGTGAGGATGGTGGAGCGGGGCAGGACCGGGCGGGCATCAACCCCATGTCCTGCAGCTCCCTCGGCCACCGAGGCAGGGAAGGGCTACGGGCACCGCTGGCTGCCCCGGCCTTACCTGGTGCATGCCCGCAGGCCACGTGGCTGGCAGCCGGCCGGCCGGGTTGGCCCCCACCTCACCCAGCAGGACCCTGGCGATGGCGAGGCCGGTGGCCTGGGCGGGGAAGAAGCATGCCAGGATGGCCCCCACGCCCGCATGCGCCTGCGCCCAGCTCACGTCCAGGGGCCCCGCGTTGAACAGCAGCAGGATGACGGGTCGCCCGGCGGCTGCAGGGACACAGCTGTCGTCAAGAGCCCCACGCCAGCGCTGCTTGGACGGCTCCGGGGTGCCCCGTGGATGGGGAACACCCTGGGGGGGTGGGGGGGGGGGTGGTCCCCGTCCCTGCACCCCAGCCCATCACCACCCCAGTCCCCAGCGCTGGGGCGGAGCTGAGTCCCGCAGAGCCCCTACCCGCCTTCACAGCATCCTGCAGCAGCTCCAGCTGGTGGCCTGGCAGGGACAAGTCCCTCCGGTCCTTTGCCTCCGTCTCCACATCCGTCCCTGCATGGGACAGCCAAGGGACAGACCCTTACACCCCACCCAGGGCACCACCGACAGACAGACCGGAGGGGTACCGACCGCCTCGGGGGGCCCGTTCCCCTCCCAGAGCCACCCCGGCTCTGGGGTGCTCCCCCCTCCCAGGCTGTGCCCACCCAGCGCCCTCCCCGCTCCCCCCTACCTGTCCCCAGGCAGACCACCACCACATCGGCTGCCCCTGCCGCTTCGGCCACCTCCTTGGGCGAGTACTCCTGGCACCGCGGCTCGTGGCAGCCCGCCGCGAAGCTGACATTGGCCAGCAGCATCCCCAGCCCCCTCCTGCACCAGGGAAGAGCAGAGGGCGCGAGGGCTGCTGCGCCCCAGGGTCGGGGCACCTTGGGGATGCCCCAATCGTCACCCCGGCCCCCAGCAAAGGGCCAGGAGGCTCCAGCAGCAGCCCAGGGCCAGGGGATGGACGGCAGCACCGCGCTGTCTCACCGGGGGGTGTAGATGTACCGCGGCTCCGGCACTGGCGCGTAGTCCCCGAACAGCACCCGGGGGTTGTCCGCGAAGGGACCCACCACCTGTGGAGGGCAGAGAGGTGACAGTGGGCACCGACAGTCCTGTGCCACACAAAGGAGGGGACATCTGCGTGCCCAGGGTATGGAGCCAGCAGCCCGCCACTGTGGCTCACCGCGAGGCGCTTGCCGGGCAGATCCTGGGCCCGGAGGGGCAGCGTCCCCCGCACGTTCTTCAGCAGCACAAAGCTCTTGACAGCAGCTTCCAGCGAGAGGTTGCGGTGCTCGGGGCTCTGCACCACACTCAGGTCCAGGGTGCTGTAGGGGTTCATGGCTGGGGGGTCGAACTCCCCCAGCCGCATCCGCGTGTAGAAGAGGGGCCGGACCCGGTCGCGCAGCATCTGCGAAGACCCCGACACCAAAACCTCGGCCGTGCTTGGCGGGGGCAGCCCTGGCTCCCTGCCTGCGCCCCCAGCTCACCTGCAGTGTGATGTTGCCCATGGCCAGAGCCTGGGGGATCTGCATGAAGACATTGTTCCTCACGCCGTAGGAGAGCTCCAGGTTGCAGCCGGCGTTCATCGAGGCTGCCGTGCCGGAGAGGAGGGAAACGGCCCGTCATGGCTGCAGGGGGCCCGCGGACCCCGCGCCCGTCCCGCCAGCTCACCGACCGCCGTCTCCAGGAAGGTGTGTGTGTAGTGGTGCCCCAGCATGATGAGCTCCAGGGCCCCCTCGTCGCTCACCACGTAGCCCTCGAACCCCCACTCGCTGCGCAGGATGTCCGTCAGCAGCTTCTTGTTGGCACAGGCGGGAACGCCGTTGATCCTGTCGGAGAGGGGACAGGGCAACCCGGTCAGCCAGGCACTGGCCACCCCGTGGGTAGCCCGGCCCCCGCAGCCCCCAGCATGCTCGGTACCTGTTGTAGCTGCACATGAAGCTGTAGGAGCCGGCGCGCACGCAGGCCTGGAACTGGGGCAGGAAGGTGGAGCGCCAGTCCCGCTCCAGCACCTGCAAGCGCCACGGCAGAGAGGGGTCAGTGTCGGGGAGGGGGGGTTCCTCCCTCCATCCCACGGCCCCGCCGCGCTCACCTTGGCATCGAAGCTGAGCCTGGAGACGGGGATGTTCTCGGGGCCCCCATGCACGCTGAAGTGCTTGCAGCCGGCGCTGGCCTTGACGTAGCGGGGGTGCGGGCCCTGCAGCCCCTGCACGAAGCTGCGGGCCAGCTCCCCGCTCAGGAACGGGTCCTCCCCGTAGGTCTCCTGGCCAAGGTGCAGGTGGGTCACCTCCGGGACCCCCAGCCCCGCACCCCCGCAGCCAGCACAGCCAGCTGCTGCCATCCTCCACGGTCCTGTGTGGCCCCATCCCAGCCCGGGGTCACCCCCCCCCATGCTGGCACCTGGTTCCTGCCCCACAGCGGGTGCCTCATGATGTTGAGGACGGGGCTGAAGCAGCTGAGTCCCGTGTGGTCACTGTAGCGGCCAGTGGCGACAAAGTCGTTGTGCTTGGCTCTCACCTCGGTGGCCGTGGCATTGGCCACCTGGTAGACGAGCTCAGGGCTGCAGGGAGAGAGCACAGGGGTGTCAGGGAGCGCGGGCAACAGGGGACCCATCTCACAGGGCCATTCTCGCATCCCTGGGTGGATTCGTGGGTGTCCCACCCCGTGGGGGACCGGTGGGTACCCGGTGCCGGTACCTGAAGGCGGCGGCGAGCCCCAGCGCCTGGGGGAAAGCCGTGGCCCAGCCGGGCGCCTCCGCGTCGCCCCGCAGACACTCCGTGTTCCAGTTGTAGGGCGCGATGCCCAGCCGCGGGATGGGGGGTGCGGGGCCGTTCCCCATCGCACCCCCCCTCGCCACCTGCGGGCCACCGAGGCTGAGCGGGGCTGGGGGGGGGGCCCGGGGCCGCCCCCGCCGCCCCCGTCGCCCCTCACCTGCAGCACCAGCTCGGCGGGGCTCAGCCGGCCCAGCAGGTCGTCGAGGCGGCGGTGCCAGGGCAGCGCCGGGTCCCGGAAAGGGAAGGGGAAGGGGGGGGAGAGCTGCCCCCGGGCCGGGCCGGTGCCCAGCGCCGCGCACAGCAGCACGGCGGCGGCCCGGAGCCCCGCCAGCCCCGCCACGGCCGCTCCCGGGGCGGGCGGGGGGACGGCTCGGCGCGGCATGGCACGGCTCGGCTTCCCGGGATCGGCCCGAGGCCACGGGCGACGGGCGCGGCGGGGCGGGGCGCGCTGCAGCCCGGTCCTGCCCCCGCCCGACGGGGCGGAGCGCGGCGGGACGGGACGGGACGGGGGGTACCGGGGAGCTGCCAGGCCGCTGCCGCGCTCGGCGGTGCCCCGGGAAGGCGCCGGAGGAGCCCCAGTCGCCTCCCCCTGCGACCAGGAACCGGGGTCTGGGTTTGGGGGGTGGTGGGTCCCGGCCGGCGGCACCGGAGCACCGTGCCCCGTGCAGCCAGCGCCTGGCTCCCGGCCCTGGCTCCGCCGTGGTGGCAGGTCACGGCGCTTTGGTGTCCCACCGCCCCCCCCGAGCAGCTCCTGGCACAGGAACCGGTGGAGCCGCTTGGTGCCACCAAACCGGCTCCCGGGGACGTGCTGGCTGCAGCGGGGCTGGCAGGGCTGGCAGGGCACGGGCCCTGCTCAGGGCTGGGGGGCAGAAGTTGGCCCACTGCTGCTCCTGTCCCGAAACAGGGACCCGGGGCAACGAGGGGCAAGGGCCTTCGTTAGCACACTGTGCTTTAATGAGAGCCACGGAGCACGATGCCAGCACAGGGCCCCTGTGTGCCCCGCGACGCCCGGGACCCACACCGTGACCGCGACACTGTACCTCTGGTGGCCACCTGCACACAGGAGCAGCTGCAGCAGCTGTGGCTCCACTTTCAGTGCCCAGGGAGCTGAAGCCACTGGTCCTCCTGGCCACGCTGCCCCAGTCCCACACTCACAGCCTGGGGACACAGCATGCTGGTGGGGCCGTGGCTGGGCCTGGCCCGTGTCCCAAGGCCCGGCCAGGTGACTCCCAAGCCAGCGCTGACCCGGAGCAGCACGCGTGGCTCGGGCATCCCCCGGGTACACGGAGACGTTTGCTCTGTGGTTTTCTCCCACGGCCGCTCCCACAAGACAAACGGCGCGGTGACGGCCGGGGTTTGCCCTGGTACCGGGGCACCCTGGGTCCATGGAGACCTGTGTCTCCATGTGGGTGCACTTGGTGGCCACCTGGCTCTGGGGGGCTCATGGCCACGCCAGCATCGTGGCTGTGGGGTTGTGCACCACGTGCTGGGGGTCCCCACTGCCCCCACCTCCGCCTCTGCAGCTGGGGGATGCACAGGGGGAGAGGGGAGAGCACGTGATGGCTGTTTGCCGGCGCTCGCAGGCTTCAGGAGATGGGGGAGCACAGACATCGCAGCCCCTCTGGCACTGCGTCCTGCTCCCCCGGGGACAGAGGCGACGCTGGCGCTTCCCCAGCCCAGATCGGCCACACCAAGAGCTGGTATCAGGCCTAAGGGCTCGCAGCCCGCCAGCAGCCGAGCCAGCGCAGGCTGCGCCGTCCCGGGGACGTAGCCATGTAAGGCAATGCCAGCAGTTCAGCGAGAGCCCGGCCGGCCCCCGCGCTCCCAGCGCTGCTGCTCGGCGGTGACAGCGAGCGATCACCCAGCTGCTGGATTCCTGAGCAGCCGGTGGGGTGGGGGGGGTTCCCGCTAACAGCTCCCTCTGCACCCAGAGCACATCCCCCCGCCCCGGCACGCAGCCTCCATCACACCGCCCCGGCCGGAGCCACCCTTGAGCACGGGTCAGCAATCAGCACCCGCTCAGTGACACGTCTAGAATAGAGACATACCCAAATAAATAAATAACAGGCCGGCAGCATCCCAGACAGGCGTCTGGGAGCAGAGGCTGGTGCTCAGGCAGCCGCCCTAGCTGGGGAGGGTTGAGGGGGGCTCAGTACACATCTACAGCAGTTGCGCAGAGCCCCAAGCTGGGCTGATTTCTGTGACGCCCCGTCCTCGGCCGCGTTTTGTTTCTCCTACATGAGGTGTGCAAACCCCGTGCCGAGCGGCTCCCGCTCCCACACTGCGCTGCAGCCCAAAGTTCCCGGCTGGCCCTGCCCTGCCAGCCCAGGGCTCGCTCCAGCCGCCCCAGGGGACACCGGCTGCGCTTGCCCAGGGACCAGTTTCTGCCCAGGCAGCGGGGCCAGCCGCTGGCAGGGAAGGCGGCAGCGCAGGACCGAGCCAAAGCAGGACCCACCGGCCCACGAACTTTCCCCATGGCCGGGCCCCGGCTGTGGCACCAGCCCTTTCCGTGAGGAGTTAATTCATCCAACAGAACCCACTCTCTGCCCTCACCGGGGCTGGGGGGGCCTCTGCAGCAGCCGCGGGGCACCCACAGGCCCCGCTGGAGGCCTGGCCCCCGTCCTGCCTCCGCCTGGGACAGGCGGCAGGGAGCAGCGCCGCAGCGGCGGGCCGGGCAGGGGTCCCCCGCTCCCGGCAGACCCCCAGGGCGGCGAGGGCCGGGGGAAACGCTCGCAGCGGCCCCGGGGGCGGCGGGGCCCGGCGGGGCGGGGCCCGGCCCGGCCCGGCCCGGCCCGGCCCGGCCCGGCCCGGCCCGGCCGGCGACACGACGGGCCCGCGGGCTGAGGCGCCCCCCGGCGGCGCGGCCCCGCCCCGCCCGCCCCGCCCGCCCCAACGCCTGCTGGGAGCGGAGGTCAGCTGACCCCCCACGCACGCCGGCGCCGTTCCGTCACGTGTGTCAAGGCACGCCGGGAAGCGTAGCCCCGCCCACCGCGCTTGTCACGGCGTCGCGCGTGCGCGCAGCGCGGCCGCGTTGCATTGTGGGGTTTGTAGTTCAAGAGCGCGAGCGGGGCGGGGCCGGCAGCGCGTCGCAGACTGCGAGTCCCGGCGTGCACCGCGGCGCGGGGCGGGGCGGGGCGGGGCGGGAGGCGGCAGGGCCGGGTTGGGCCGGGGACGCAGCGGCCGGGCAGGATGTCGCGCCAAGCCGGCCGCGGCACGGAGAGCAAGAAAATGGTAACGGTGGGCCCCTGCGCCGCCCCTGGGGGCAGGCCTTGCGGGCCCGGGGCGGGGAGGCTGCGGCGCGCCCCGCTGGCGGAGATCGCGGGCCCGGGGCGGGGGGGTGCCGGAGGAGGAGGCGGAGGCCCCGAGCCCGGCCCAGCTGTCAAGTCGAGGCCGCGGCAGAGCCCGGCTCTGCCCGCCCGCCGCTGGGCCGCGCTGCCCGCCTCGGTTCGCGGGGTGGGCCCGGCGGGACCCGCTCCCCCCGCCAGCGCCGCCCGCCCCTCCCCGAGCCGTCAGCGGCGGGCGCGGGGCGGGCACCGGCCGCCCCCTTCCTCCGCCTTTCCGCCCGCCCCGCAGGCCCGAGGCGCTCCCATGGCGGGAGCTGAGGAGCCCGTCACGGCCCTTCAACGGGCTCGGCCTAAAGTGTCCGGTACCCGCAGCGGTTCCTAACGGGGCTCCCGTCACCTGCACCGCAGGGCAGGGAGTGCCCGGTGCCGGGACCAGAGATCAGACAGGGACGGGACGCTCGTGTTTATGGAAACTTTACAGTCAAAACGCAAACGCTTGTCTCGCGCCTCTCTCTTTTCTCCTCGCTGACCCGATTCTGTGTTACCAGTCCAGCTGAACTGAGCAACGAGAGATGGAGAACAAAGCTACAGAGCTGAGGGCTAGTTGTGGGTCAAAACGGGCCGAATTTGTTCATTTTTGAGGCAATGGCAGCCCAGGGGGTTGGAACTAGATGATCTTTAAGGCCCCTTCCAACCCAAACCATTCTGTGATTTGAAAGCAAGTAATAAAAATCTGCTTTTTCCCTCTCTTTGGCCATGTTGATGCACAGGTTCAGGCTCAGCAGAGGCCAGGCAGCTGCCTGCTCCTGCTCCCTCTGCACCACGAGGGATTTGCTTCTAGGGATTCAACTCCTTGAATATAAGGATTTTTATTTAAGAAACTGCTGTTACTTCATTGGGATTCTGACATTTTTGTAGCCACAGAATGGTTATATAGTGTTACACATGATATGCTATTCTGCAATACGGAAAAATAAAAATAATGGAAAAAGTATTAGGCACTTTAATTCCATTAAATGGACCAAAAATTATTTTTTACAAATATGAACTTAGAAGTTTGCCTTGTTATAACAGTTTAAAGTTAACTGGATAGCAGCGCCGCAGGTGCTAACCATGAGCAGCGCTGGGTTAGCACAGTTCAGGGCTGATAACAGTAGGTGATGGATTCATGGCTTTACACAGTAAATGACAATAACTTGGACTGGTAACAGCTGGATTTCCTCCATCCATTCACCCCTTACTCTCTCCTGCTGTCAATTACTGAAATCTTTAAAAATAGCATAACCTTTTTTGCATGTTTGTTAAATTCTCTGCCAAATGTCTGACTCTGCCAGTTGAGCTAAAGGAGACTTCCGCCTTGTTGTTCGCTCTGGAGTGATGTGAACTTGCACAACCTTTGTCTTTCCAAGGTGAAAGCACAGTTGTAAGTAAAAAAATCCAAAGAATGTGTCAATTCTTTAGATCTAAAATTGGGCAAAAGTACCAAGGAGCTTAAAGCCTTTTGGTAGCTAATTGCTGTTGACCTCCTGAATGACAATGACCAGGTGGAATTCCCTGTGTCTTCTAACAAACCCAGTTTCTGTTTGTTGAATGTTGCCAGTTGGGAGTGATTCCTCCTTGTGTTTGTCTTGGCTTTGTGTAAACTTGTTCAGAATGACGTGTGGTCAGTGTTGTCACTTAACTCTGATGTTGTCTCTTTTCCCTCCCTTTCTGCCTGCTGCTTTCATTCTGTAGTATTGGTATTTGCCATTCATTTCACCTTCTGCATCTATGCATCTCATGGTAGGTGATAGGCTTTTAATCTGAGATTAGACTCTGTAATGTTTCTGAATGCTTGAACTGAAAACAGAAATAAATTATGATGGTTTATTTGTTCCTGAAAACACTTCCTTCAGGTTCTGTGAAAAGCTAAAGGCTATTGTAACTTTTTATTCTGCAGCCTTTAATGACCATGTTAATGACTGGTCTGGCTTAATGGCTCCAAAGAAAATGCATTTGACACAGTTGCTTGAGGTTGAGGATGGTGACAGTGGTGGCTGGGAGAGGAGACCACTTCCCTTGGCGTTTTCTGCAAATCTGGCAACTGTGCAAAGGAAGCCCAAGTAACGTTGATCCTAGCCAGGCACAGAAAGCAGATGTGCACGACACAGATCTGCTGAGCTGACCTGAAGTCGTTCTTGCTGTTCCTCTTCGGCTCTGAGGAGCTGATTTTGATGTATGATGCAAATTATGTGCCTAGATATCTTTCTAGGGACCAGATGAGTCTTGTTGCTTCTTGGTAGCAGAATGTGATAAATCTGTGAATGGAGGAGCATTTTTTTTGTCCTGTTGAAAGGACCAGAAATGGAGCCCAAGTGTTGCCCATCTGCAGCACATTTACGAAGCACAGTCAGTGGTTGAAATAGATTCAGGTCCCTGGCAGCTGCAGGTTTAGCCCTCCAGGAGGTGGTCGGTAGCACCAAATGACCTGGAGGTGTCATTCCGGTTATCTCTGAGCTGCTCCTTAAAGCAGAGATGCTAAGTGGCCGCTGAGGAGGGTTGCTAAGAGCAGCTGCAGAGTGTGGGCAGCCTCCTGGCCTGCTTCTTCAGGTCAGACTCACGGTGCATTAATGGAAGTGCTCTGTGTGTGGAGAGAGGGAGAGAAAGAAAGTGCTCAGTTGTTCCTAGTCAAAGAGGATTTCTCTTTCCAAGGAGGCTGAGGTTGCCTTGCCAAAATACGAACTGGGATCTCTCCTTATTAAGTAGCAAATTCCTTTGAGACAGCAGGTTTCTGTTCCCCTTCTCCGGGCCAACGGAAGCAGCGCTGGACACAGATGCAGCAGTGCTCAGTCACTTTTCTCTTTGGCTCCCGTTAAATCCCCTTTGCCTCTGTCTAGAACTCGGAGCTCTTCACGCTGACGTACGGCGCCCTGGTCACCCAGCTGTGCAAGGACTATGAGAACGACGAGGACGTCAACAAGCAGCTTGACAAAATGTAAGTGGATCTGCTGCAGTGGAGCCTTGTAGGAGCTCGGGTTCATAGTAGGCACGTCTTGGTGTGCTGCTCTGAATAAAAGCCCGGCAGACTGAATTTTATTTAATACTGGTGTTTCTCAGATTTAATTTTTTTTTTCTCCACTCTCTTCTTTTATAAATGTTGGTTGTCTTTCTAAAGCCACACTCTTCCCACTGTGTAGCTGTTGCTCTCTGGTACATTCACAGGGGTTACAACATAGGCGTTCGGCTAATAGAAGACTTTCTGGCCCGGTCCAATGTCGGAAGATGCCACGATTTTCGTGAAACTGCGGATGTTATTGCAAAGGTAATTGTCAAAGCACAGCTTTGTTGGGTTTTGACATGGTTTTAAATGTGAGCATAGAATATTTGCTACTCACAGGACTGTTCTGAGAGCTTGACTGAGATTTTGGGGAGGAAAAAGAGAGAATTAGATCCTGACTACTGCTGACTGGTGGGAATTGGGAGAAAGGCTTTAATAATTTTACAAAGATCAAAGCTATGCTCTTGCTTCATGGGACATGCTCTTGTTTGACATAACAGATAGCATTTAAAATGTACCTGGGCATCACTCCGAGCATCACCAACTGGAGTCCTGGAGGCGATGAGTTCTCCCTGATCTTGGAAAATAACCCCTTGGTGGACTTTGTTGAGCTCCCTGACAACCACTCGTCTCTCATCTATTCCAACTTGTTGTGTGGAGTGCTGCGAGGTGCCCTGGAAATGGTGAGCCAACGTCTCTCTTCCAGTGAGATAGGTACATGAATAACTGAGGTAGCAGCAGGTACTTTAATGTTTAGTCTGTGTTCGTGACTTCTGTGTTTGCTTTGGACTTGAAATCCAGTCCCAGGAGAAGAGCAGAGCTACCGCAGCGCTCGGCTGCCCTTGCGTGTGGCAGCTGCGAGTCCCAGAGGTGCTGACCAAGCCCCTTCGTCTTACGACCCAAGTACAAGCCCTGGTATCTCCTTGAATGTTGATGAATCCTCACTCTGTAACTGCTGTGAGCCCCAGCTGGGAATTTACTGGAACAAGAGAACTGCTGTGTCTCAAATTCAGGAGTCTGTATTTAGGCTTGATTATCTGGTGTAGCTGAAATTTTTGAGGAAGGTTCACGGAGCAGCAGGACGCGTAGCGCTGGGTGATGGGGTTAACTGGGCTCTGATCTGGCAGGGAGGCCTGGCTACGCTCCAGGAGGGACTTTCGCTGAGGCGAGGTGCCCGCTGTCCACCACGTGCGTGCAGGCAGGATGTCGTCTTGAAAAACAATGAGCTCTTCGTGGAGCTCTGCACTGCACGTCACGCCCTCAGAGTCCTTCAGCTGGCGCTTCGCTTCGTAGAGAAGCCGCTGTTACAGGGGGGTAACGGCTCTTCTTTCCTCTTCCCTCACCCAGGTTCAGATGGCCGTAGATGTAAAATTTGTCCAGGACACGCTGAAGGGTGACAGCGTCACAGAAATAAGGATGAAGTTCATCAGGCGGATTGAAGACAACCTTCCGGCTGGTGAAGAGTGAACCGCAGCCCGGTCTCCCCTGGGGACTGGAGGGGACCAGCTGGTCTTGGCCATTAGCTTTCGTCACGGATCTGTAGGGACATAGCGCTTTGGTCACGGATCTGTAGGGATCTAGTGCCCCGTCCGTTCAGACTGACTCACTGACTGTTTAAGATGTTGTTATATTCTTCTACTCTTACTTCCATCTCCTGTAGAAGACGATTGTCCGGTTGCTGTTTATTTCACAGGTTCATTCTGAAGCTTTTTCATAAAGTGATGTCTTTTTTCGTATTCCCCTGGGGACTCTTTCTACGCTCAGTTTCTAATTGTGACATTTGGTTGTGCGAGAACTACTGCTCAAACCCTAGAAGAGTCTGTTCAAATCTGAATCCGTGTCTTATGGCCAGAATTGGGAGACCAAGCTATGAGAGCCCACTGATTTACTGTTAACTGCTGTCCTTAAAAAGAGGTGTTTAAAATTCATTTGGCGATAAACACGTAGTATTTCTGTAGACCAAACTGCCTTCCTGCATTTGATTCCGAGGTTACTAGTCACAGCCAGCTTGGTACCAAGGGGTGATGTGGGGGAGCCGTTTGAGGGCGGGGAGGCTCCTTTTGTCGGAGAGCAGCGGCGTCACGCGGCACCGGCAGCTCCAGGGGGTCCGTGTGCCCTGGGCCTTTCTGCGGCCCCTCTTCCCCAGCAGTCTCGTGACTCCCCTCTTGGAAGGGGAGGACCATTAAATTGCGGTGGAGCAGCAGCAAATAACTTTAAATGGAGAAAAGGAAAAATGCCATCGGTGTTCCCCAGCGTACGCAGCTCAGGGGCCGCGGGGCGAGTCCGCGGGATGAAAACCCAAACTAATGGCTGGGAGGTGTTTGGTGGAGTCTGTTCCCGTTACGCTGCGGGGAGGTGGTGCTGGGGTAGATTCTCACAGATGTGGAGGCTACAGCAACGTTTCCCATGTTACGTAAATTGGCAGGTTTCTGCAGGCTGCAGCACCTGCTGCTCCGCAAAATAAATACACGGAGTAGTGTTATGTCTCAAAAAGCAAGATACTGGAAAATCAACTTCCTCTGCCATCCCCTTCAGCCAGAAAATGCAGTCAGACGTTCAGTTCTCAAATCACTTTACATAGCATGAAGGCACAGATCCACAGAGATAATTAGGAGCTTAAAGTCGATAGCTCTTATTCCCCAGAGCTGGCGGCTCGAGGACCTTTGTAGGTTTATGCCTGAGCGTAAGGTGAGCGAGAGGCAGCTGCCGCTTGTGCTGCCGTTGTTCAGGTTCTCCGGATGAACGTTGGGTCATCTGGACAGCTCACCCCGTCCCTTTTTTTCCTTTTTTTCCCCAAATGAGTCCCTTTGGTGAGAGGGTTTGGCTGCCTGGTGTGACGTGTGTCCTGCGGAGGGGCAGCCAGTCGCTGTAAAAGCAGTCGGAGAGTGACATCACGGCCCGGCGGTGGCTGGTGGGTTGTGGGGGCAGAGGTGCCGCGTGGTGTTGCAGAGCTGAAAAAGATCCGTCATTTCTCATCCTTCACCATTATAAGTCATTTTAAGGCAGTGTTTTAAAAGCAATTGCATTAAAGGAGTCCTGGTGTCAACTCTCTGGTTTCCTCTTGCTTTTTTTTTCCGGTGAGGCGGGCACTGGTGTGCAGCAGCGGCCGAGTGGGGCTGGCAGGGCGACGGCAGCGCCGCACCAAGAATGTCTGGCTGCCGCGCGCCTGAGCGCTGCGGCCTGAGGGAAACCTGCCGCAAATTCAGCGCACGGAGGGGTTGTGGCTGGGGTGGAACTCCAGGGGCTGGCGGGCAGCGCTGGGAAACCAGACACTCAATGTTTGCTCCTTTGAAGGCTGCGCAGCGATTACCAGGCCTGGGTATTAGCAGGGACTTGGTACCACTGGAGAGCGAGCCGAGACGTGCTAGTTGTGATCATCAGTAGTGGCAAAAGATCACCCCGGGGGGTGTCTGTGCCCCCGCCATGCCAGCTCGGCGCGGGGGCTGCTCCACGGGTGCTGCGGCCGGGAGCGTGCGGGCGAGGAATGGCAGCTGCCGGCTCCCCAGGAGCAGGAATTTGGGCCCCCCTTGCTTGTCTAAACGGTGTAAACGCTCCCCAGGAGCCCGTGGGCATCCCCCCTGCTCTGGGGGGGCACCTGCAGCCTCGCTCGGCACTAAGACCCTCCCCAGGGCTGCGCCCCGGCCACTGCCAGCCCCGAGGATGGGGAAGCAGCGGCTTTTGCAATCAAGTGGCTTTTTCTCTTTGGCTGGAGCTGGCGAGCATCAAGTGTCACCTGCCCGGCCGGCGGCGAGAGCCAAGCCTGGCCAGCCAGAACGGCCCCAAACAGCCTCTGGGCAGCGCCTGCCCCCGGGCACCCTGTCCCGGAGGGTCTTGGGGGAGGGAGGCCCCATGTCCTTGCTGACAGCACAGCTAAATGGGGGTTATTTTGCAACGACAAGCTCACGCTGAGTCCTTTTGCCTCCTCTGGCGAGCAACGGGACGTGCTCGCCCCTGCGGGGAGTGGGTCGCGGGCTCCCGCCACCGGGCCCCTGGGAATTCTGGAGTTGTGCAGTAATTTGCTGGGGCGACTGGGTCAAAACCAGCCCAGACCCTCTGGAAGAACAAAAAGCAAAAATTGCATTAAGTAAATTAAAACTGTCTACTACCGAGTAGCTCATTGTAGACAAGGGAGAATATGCAAAAAGCTCTGTTTGAAACCTACTAAATATTACCATGTGCTGTTTATAGGAAACAAATGGGGAAAGGCATGCTGCATCAATAAAACCCTGAACATGGTTGGAGTTGGCCTAAAGCCTTTCCACGGCTCTAGGTTATTGAATACCCTTCACTTTCATGTAGTGCCAGGCCTGACCCCTGGACACATACCGCGGAGGGGAAAGTTGACTTGTGGGAATAATAGACATTCCTGGGGAGCGATTTAACCTGGCAGGAAAAGCGGCGACTTTCAGCCTCTCATATCTCTGTGTGATATTAGACATGACAAGAGCAGCAAGTCGAGGGGGGGACGCGGGACGGGGGCCGGGAGCGATGCCGCAGGACCCCGCTGGACGGCGGTACGTGGGGCCAGGACCCCCCTGCTGTGCCTGGCCCCTGCCTGCCCCCGGCCACCCCGTGCTGGCAGCAGACGGACTCCACATCGCCCAGACCCCGGGTCCCAGCCATGGCCCCGCGTCCCAACCCCATCCCGGGCTGCCGGAGCGATGGGTTGCAGGAGCTTTAGTGGCCGCGGTGCCCGCGGAGGGTGGAAGGAGCTTTCCCAGCTCTTGCCCTCCTCCAGCGCTGCTTCCTCCCGTGGGCAAGCAGGACTTTGGTGTCCTGACGGTGCACGCTGGCAGGAGCTGAAGTCCCGTGTGTGCCTTACCAGGGTCTAGCCTGAGGGTTTAAACCCGTTCACCTCCCCAGGGTGGCTGGTGGTCCCCACTTGCCAGGGGTTTGTTGCCTGCTCTGCTGCAGGTGAGGGTGCCCAGCCATGCTCCGCACCGCCTCATGCCACCAGCACCCTCATCCCAGCCTCATGCCGGCCCCGTGCCCTCTCCCCTCGCTGGCGGGAAGCAGAGAGCAGAGCTCCCAGCCCCGCTCCAGCAGCAGCCCTGGGCACCGTCCCGCTGCAGATCCCAGGGCCCGGCACCCGCTGATGGTGCCGGCAGAGGAGCCTGGACGGGATGGGGGAATCTCGCTGGGAGGGAAGCATTTCCAGACTGGTGTCCTCATTGCCAGGGCAGCTCCCACAGCTTTCAGCCAGATGTGCTTGGCCGGGGTGCCGGGTGCTCGCTGGGACCGTGCGAAGGATGTTTCACCCGCGAGGGCTTGTGAGCTGGGGCCGGCAGCTCCTCGGCAGGGCCGGCACGGTGCTGGCAGCCTCCAGCAGCCAAAGTGCGGGCAGTGCCGGTGGGGACGGGCTGGCACCAGCCGCTCACAGCTCCACAAATGCCCCCCTCAGGCCCTGCACGCGTGGGAGGCTCAGCCCCAGCCCCTCAGGGTGCTCCAGCCTCACGTCCCCGAGCGCCCATGGCAGCCGTGCATTGAAAAGCTGTTGGCAGCGGCAGGGCCGGATGAGCGGGTGCTCGGGGTGGGGGTTCCAGCCAGGCACGGATCCATCCCCGCCCCAGGGCTCCCAGCTCTGGCCAAGCATCTCCCCACGCTCGGCACCATGTGGGTGTCAACGGAATGTGTTCTCTGCCTGCTAACACTCCAGCAAGTTTGGGTACGTGGATGCTTTTAGAAACCTCCCAGGCCCCTGGGCAGGCTGCGAAGCGCGTTCAGCTGACCTGGAAAGCCCGGGCAGCGTGCAGAATCCTTCCCCAAGGCTGTAAAACTACTGCCCTGGCCCAAACGTGGTTTCCAAAGCTGGGAATGCCTGCTGGCAGCAGCGGCGGGTCAGGGCAGCCCTTTGGCGATGCTCCTTGGCACCCGCCCTCCCGCAGCATCCCTTCCTCGGTTCCCCTCCTCAGGCCAGGGGACACGAGAGCTGCCCCAGCAGCGCTGCTCGGAGCTCTGCCACATTTTGGTGGCGTTTGGTATTTCGGGTGAAGGGAAGGAGGCTCCATTGTTCCTTTTTTATTGTTTTGTGTTTCCTAAGCAGGACAAGCACCCTCCTCCCATGCTCTGCCCAGCTGTGGAGCTGATCCAGCCCTTTGAAAGTCAACACTGCAGCGAAGGCGCCTGTTGAAGTGCTGGCTGAACGGAAACGCAGTGAGAAATGTCCCCACTCCCAGACTCAGACTGGCACCGGCAGCACGTGCAGGGACAAGGGGTGTCCAGGGCGGGGACCCTGCGCAGGACCCAACTCATCTCGGTGTCCCCCTGCACCCAGTCAGGTTCATGCTCCCAAGTTCCGCACGGTGCTCTGTCTCCATCTGCGGCCGCTTAGGCACCAGCAGCTCGTGCCAAGCTGTGATGGGAAGGGACGGCCATGGGCAACGGCGCGACAGTCACGGGAGAACAGATTGACGTGAGCCGAGCCACACCACCACCCCCGGCCCCGTGCCGTGACCCGGCGGGGACACCGATGCTCTCCCCCACCACACCTCCCATCGGGCAGCCGGCCAAAGACCGTCCTTTCCGCCTTTCTCCCTGCGGTTTTGCTGCTCTCGCTTTCTTGTTCTGCTCCACACAACTTAGACCCCAATAATTAAAACCACAACTGCTATTGTCCTGCCGACAGCAGCACCGTTCCCCTCCAGAAGCCATCCTCCACTGCCCACGCTGCGGGATGCGGCACGGGGACACGGGCTCCATCCAAAATAGGTGCACGAGCGCCCACAGGATGGGGGTACAGCCCACATAACACTGAAGCCATAAGCTTGTTGCCATCCCAGAAACAAAGACCCTGGGGAGAGCAGGGGAGCACCAGTCCAGCCTTTCTGACTTTCTACAAAAGGTGCAGAATTTCCAAGGGCCCATTACCAAACACAGCCAGAACCCCGAGAGTCCAGCGGGTGGATTTGCCCGGAGGCAGCTCAGGAAGCTGCTGGTGTTGAGCAGCCTTGGCCCGCGACAAGACCTTCAGCTGCGGGCCAGGAACAACAGGCATTTTGATGAGAAATGTTTGTTTTCTTTTAAAATAGTTTTAATTGTGGCTTCCAAGGAAGGGAGCTGCTGAAACGGTCTGTGTTTCCCTGCGCCACAGCAAGCCGGGTTTTTGAAGGGCTTCTAACCGGTCCCAGGGCAGGAGCTGCTCTCAGCCCATCCCCGCTGCGCTTGGGCTGACCTGGGCTTTCCTCCTCTCCCCAGGCAACCCAGCCCCCGAGAGCTGCTACTTTCTAGATTAAATCTTTCCTCCAGCAGTTCAAACCTGGGGCGTCCTGCCCTGCAGCAGTGCCCAGGAAGAGCCGCTCTGCTGCCTGTTCCTCCTCTCCTGGTTGTCATTAGTCTGTTCATCCAGCGACCAGATGGAGACAGGAGCAAAATTATTTGAAAATTTAAAACTGATCTTTTTCCTGAACAAAGCAAAGCCCCAGAGTTTCATCTCAGCCCCGGGATCCCGTTGGCTTTTACCTGCCCATCAGGCACAGGCAGCTGAGACATGGGAGCTCACTTGGGGAAAGTGCTCGCCAGAACAATGTGTCTTTTTCCAGAAAAAAAAAAAATACTGATTTTGTTTTAATTAGTGCTACCAGTGACAACCAAGAGCTTGGAGAGAAGTTGCTGGACACAGGACCAGCTCTGCCCAGGCTGTGGCTCTGCATCCCCATCCCACTGCCGGGCACGAAGCTCCCCACAGCCACCCCATGCCCCGGCTGGAGCCAGCATCTTGCCCTGGGGCCAGTGCTGCCACCATGGCCTCTTGCCCAAGCTCCCAGCCATTATTGCTCCCCCAGGTCCCACAGCAGCGAGCCATTGCCGGGAAGGTGCTTGAGCAAGATGTCACTGAGGAGCCGGAGGGGAGAAACCCAGCAGCTTCCTTGAGCACGAAGGACTAAAACGACCCAGCAGGACCCCTGCCTGCCCGGTGTGGAGGGGCCTGGGGGGAGCAAAGAGGTGAGGGGGGCTGCTCTGGGCTCCTGCATCCCCCCAGAATCCTGCATCCCCCCACCCCAGGCTCTGGCATCCCCCTGCCCAGCACGCCTGCATCGCCTGAGCTCCTGCATCCCCTTACCCGCCCTCCTGCATCCCGGCTGGGCAGGGCGCGGGGAGCCGTGCCGGGGGTGCTGGCTGGCCCAGAGCTGGGGAGCAGAGCGTTAACCGGGACGGCTGGGCCGGCGAGCGGAGCCCGAGGAATGAGGAAGCCGAGGAGCGGGTACCCGGAGCGGAAACGGCTTGGCACAGGCTGTGGAAAATGGAGGCCTAGAGAAATGTGACAGCAGCCTGGACTGGCTGGGAGTACCACACAGGCGTATTTAAGCCTTCAAGCCTGCCATTGTTCTCCCCTAATTATTCCCACTCCCTGAGTATTACACCCCATAATTCAGGAAAGCTGAGTAATGGAAGAAACAACAGCAATTTTAATCTCTCAGTACCGGTGGTCTCCACCAAAAAAATGCTTTCAAGAGCTCTGCGGTTGCAACTTCCTCGGTTTGGTGGGCAGTGGAGGGGAGGGAGAGCACGGCCACCAGCCCACGGGTGCTCGGCCGAGACCAGAGGCGAGGATGGGAGCAAGACTTTCCTTCGGGTGATGGGAGAGGAGCAGGAGGAACCCGGCGGGATCATCCCCACCAGGTACCACGTGAGCCCCGTGCCAGCAGCCGGGCTGGCTTTGGGGTGATGCCGGGTGGCGGGAGGGGCAGCCCCTCGCCCCCCTGCTCTGGGGAAGCCTGGTCAGCACGGCTGTCGCTGGGAAGGACCAGAGCAGGGCAAGGCCCCCGCCTCGCACCGCCGGCACTTTATCTCTGCTCTCGGATAGACCGCAGAGAAGAGAACTGGGCGTCAGTTTTTGGTCAAAACATGTTTTCCTTAATGGGAACTGGCTTTCAGAAAAGGAAATTCTGATCTCCCTAGAAATGCTCTTGCTTTTTGAGAAAAGCCACCGTGGGTTTGTTCCCACGGGTTTTGAGTAAACACGTTCCTACTGCTGCGAGGAACGAGACCAGGACTCAGAACTGGC
The DNA here is from genome assembly GCF_031877795.1 of Strix aluco. NCBI lineage: Eukaryota > Metazoa > Chordata > Aves > Strigiformes > Strigidae > Strix > Strix aluco. Next base: position 1,300,094 of record NC_133956.1, read on the forward strand.
AGCACCCGGGAGGAGCCCGGGTAGGCAGGAGGGACCCCCAGCCCTGCCCTCACCCCTCTGCCTGCACTGACCCCCCCAGCTGGATCCAGGCACCTGCACCACCAGCCCCGCTCCCACCACAGCTCTGAGCACCAGTAAAGCGAGTGGTGGGTTAAAACGACCCTCCCAGCTAATTTAGCACCACTCACCCCCCAGCTCTTGGGGAAGGGAGGCCGGGCAGCAGCGCCTGCCAGAACACGTGCAGCGAGCGTGGCTCTGCTGTGCCGCACCGTGCTGCCCCGCTGGGAAGCGAAGCACCATGTGCAGGGACGGGGCATCCCTCGGAGCCCCCCCCGAGGCCGGGGCACCCGCCAGCCTCCCAGCACACTCTGCTGGGGGCACCCATCGCCCCCCCCCCCCCCCCCCCTCCTCAGCCCCCAGCTGCAGTAAAAGCGCCGAAACAAGTCCAGGTCTGCCCTGCCCCAGCTTTCTGCAGACACAGCAGCTAACCTGTAATAAATTACGCTGCCCATTTTCCCTCCTGTTTGAAGTTTCAGCAATAGCAACGCTCAGGCCAAATAAACAGCGAACGAGCTCACGGAGCCGGGCAGCGCCGCGCCACACCGAGGAGCCCAGCACAGCCCACGGCAGGGACCGCGCCGGGAGCCGAGGCCAGTGGTTTTGAGACGTGGTTTAGCAACACTTCCCAGCAGCTGATCTATAGTTTTGGCTGCACGATGCTCAGCTCCCCCTTCCGTTTAGCAAAGCTTTGCTGGAGGTCACATCCTCGCCCCAGGTACAAGCCGGGGCGATGGCTCTGCCGCAGCATCCCTCAGAGCCACATGACAAGCCACCAGTCCTGGGGGACAGGTCACCCCGCAGCCACCCCTTAGGGTTAACCCTAACGACACACAGCTCGACCTGCCATGTCCTCGAGTGCTGCCCTTTGGCACCTCCCAAAGGCCCCCAAGGTCCCTGAGTGTCCCCAGTGAGGTGGGACGGGGTGGCCCGAAGGTGGCCGCGGTGGCGGGGCACCCTGCCTCTGTGTGGTCTGCAGCCATCTGGATGTACTTACAGCAATACTGCAGCAATTGCTAAAAGATCAAAAATCTTCAGGCCAACCTTGATTCCCATTGCATTTTTTGCATTTTTGAGGACTCGTGTCTAAAACCTGACAGCGGGGAGGGGGTGTTTCCTGCACAGCCCGGCAGCGCTCGGCACGGCACTGCCAGACTCGGAGTGATGGCTGGGCTGCCCTGGCACCGCTGCGAGACCCCACGGGGTTCCGGGGAACGACCCCGAAGAAATGCTCTGCCAGGCCCTTTGTTGGCACATGGACCTGACACCGTTTCTGCTGCAGGGTCCAGATCCCTGAGCAGGGCCCTGCCGAGACCCTGCTGACCCCCAGGCTCCTACTCACAGCGACAGGAGGGGGCATTTCAGGTCTCCCTGACCCTGGGGCCAGGGAAGATGCCAAGAAGCAATCAACACCCCCACCTGCCCCCAGCAATGCCCCCGCTCCCGGCCAGCTGCACCCCCCTCCTGGGGCTTCTCACCCCCTTTGACCCTCAGCTGGGGGAATGTGTCCCAGCACCCGCACAGCCCTGCCCGGCCAGGAGGAGGTTATCCCAGCGCAGAGGCCAAGTGATGCTGATTTACTGGCCACGTGCCACCTCCATCTGCACTGGCGAGTGCCGAGGTTTGGACATCTGGGCTTCAGGTGTCCCATGACACGGCTGGATCCTGCACCGGCCCCGCTCCCGCAGCCGGCCCCAGCCCCATGAGCCACTTGTTCACGCTTCCCTGTGTCCCAGGTTGTTCTGACTCGCCCTGGCCCGACATTCCCACCTGCTCCAGCCCCCCCGGACCCTCTCAGCAACAGGACAACAAAACAAACGCACACAGGAGCCGCCATCAGCACCCACCTGTATCCATGGGGTACATCCAGCCCTGGGGCCGAGGGATACAGCAGCCGTGTCCCCGTATTTGCACTGGGAAGAGGAAAGGACACGTGTCAGGGTGCTGGTTTCCAGAGGACATTACATCAGTATCAGCAGAAAGTCATTACCAACTCACATTAATTGAGCAAGGCGCAGGCAGGAGCATCCCCGGCCAGCACAGGCGGCCGCACGTAGCTGAGCCGCGCTGCCGGGGGCAGCCCACGCCCAAACAGGCCGGCAAGCTCTCAGCTTTATTATTGTAAGAGCAGATCAAGGAAAAGGCCCTTCTCCACCCCACAGTTCCCCCACCCAGCCCAAAGTGTCTGCAGAAAAGTCTCCATGTTGATTTTGGGCTGGGATAAAAGTCGAGCTATGCCGGCTGTCGAGCTGTCCCACAAGAAGGTCACCACGGAGCACCCATGTTTGTGAATGGGGCGGTGGGTGCTGCGTGGCCAGGACCAGGGTTTCTGAGGGCCGGCACTGCTGAGCTTTACCCCAGCTTGGGCACAGCTCCCTGCAAGGGAAGGGCCTTGGCTCCTGCCCTAAGCCGTGCTTTAGAGGGACCCCCACACCCAGGACCCCCGTTAGCCCCTCACAGCAGCCTGGCCCCCAGCTGTGCCCCCCACCCAAACACCTCCAGGGCAGCCCCTGTCCCAGCTCCATCCCAGCAGCTCCCCAGGCAGCTGTTTCTCACCCACTGGCAGCCCACACCCCAGTCACCTCCCCACGCACCCCGGACCAGGGCAGGCAGCCACCAGCATCGCTCCTGCAGACACACAAATTGTAGCCTTGTACCTCTGCAGGGAGATGAACCCCAGAGGGATTTTGGGCAGCCTGGCTCCCTGGCCACCGGCAGGGCCAGCAGCCGCCCAGCCCAGGCTCAGCCCTGCCTGCCCAGGAAAGCCCAGGGGCCGCTCCTGCCCAGGCTGCCAGCTCTGAGCTAAAGGGCAGCATCACTAAACCCCCTGTAAAAAGAGATGAAGCAGCTCCCCCCAGCCCCAGGAGATGCTCCAGCAGCAGTGCCCCCACCTTACCCAGAGGAAACAGCCCAAAGCCAGCTCTGGGCTGGGCTTTTGGCCCCTTATATAGGGCATGTGCAGGCCTCCCCCAATCTGGGGAGGGCCGTCAGCCCCAGCTGTGCCCATCCTGCTGTCTGGGTGGGGCTGGCCCTGCCTGCACCCTGCCCAGCTCAGGCAGCACTGCACCGCAGGAGCCATCCCACCTCCCACACCCATACCAGTGTCCGTGAGATTTTATCCCTGGGCATGGAAAGGGTTAAACCTCCTCCTCTTCCTCCCCGGTGGGGTGCCCAGTGCTCACCCCGGGATTGCATTCCCAGTCTGACCCAGTGGTGGTGTGCATTCCCGGTGTGACCTCCCAGCAGTGGCCAGTCCTGCAGGTGGCACCGGGGCACGGTGGCACCGGGCACTGCAGCAGCACGGCGCTGGGCTGGGGGTCCGGCTGCTCCCACACCGGGCGAGCCAGCCACGCTCCGGGCAGCCGGCAGGGTCGGAGCCGGCGTGGGCTGAGCCACGCGGGGGCCCTCAGTGCGCCAGGCACAGCAAAGGTGCCAGCCCCAGCACCTGGGCACGCTGGCACTGCCCCTCCACACACCCGCACGGCCCCGGCACGCTCGCCCTGCACAAAAGCTGCTCAGAGGGGTGGCAGCCCCAGTAATACTCATTAGCTCCGTCCTCACGGCCGAGGGGGCAACGGGGAGGTGGGCTCCGCTCCTCTGCCAGTCCCTGCCTGCACCGACTGAATGGTTCAGTCATTAACGGGAGTGGGGCTCGTTTGGCTTTTCCCTTGTGTCGCCTGGAAAGGGGCCACTTACTGTTTTACAACTAAAATAACAAATTATTTCATAGAGGGCTGGAGCTGCCGGGAGCTCTTGGGCCGGCTGCGGTGTGGCACAAGCCGTGGCCCGAGGCCGCCTGAGCCGTGGCCACACGGCTCCCACCAGCACGGGCAAAGGGGGCACAAGTGATGGAGAAGAGGGAAGGGGAGTGCCAAGGGCAAGGGCTGACACGTCCCTGCTGTTGCCTGTCCCCATCGATGCTCACGCCTGCCATGGGGACCCCATCCCCTGGCGATGCCCAGGGACCTCCAGCCCCCCAGCCCCTTGGCGGGGGAGCGGGTTCTGTCAGTGCTGGGGGCTGCAGCCGCCCCTGACCCGCATCCCGCAGCCCTGCCCCGTGGTTCTGGGCACCAGTGATGCCACATCCAGAGCACTCGGCTTCCTCTGGGAACGGGAGGCCGTGCCGTGCTCCGGCTTCCTCTCCTGGGGAACGTGATGGGAACCAGCGCGGGCCCCCACTCCCCTGCCCAGCCCTCCCGAGCTGCTCACGTAGGGTCTGGCCTTGCAGCCACTCTCTGGGTGCCGCAGGACGCAGCCCCCACGCCGGCGCCCACGGAGCAGGGCCCCTGTGCCGCCTTGCCAGCCTGACCCGCTGACAGCCCCAACAATAGCGCGGCTGATAAAAATCATAAAGCAACAAGTGCACTTCCCCGGGCCGTGCCCCGCTGGGGCTGCCCGGCCCTGAGCGCCCCGCCGAGTGCTGCGGGGTGGTGGGGGGCTGGAGGGAGCTGAACCGGGGGGTGCCAGGAGCCCAGAGCCCACCAGGACCTGGGCTTTGTGCCTCTGCTCCACCAGCCGGACCTCCTCGGAGAATGACCCTCATAAAACGAAGCAGCAGCTGTTTGGTGGATAATAAATTTTTTTTTTTTTCTCTTTTACAACTAGTTTACTGCATAAACGTTTCAGCAGTGCAGCACAGCAACGGGAGCAGCAAAGCTCCTCGTGTGCTCCAGGCAGGTCACCGGACCCCCAGGGCAGCTCCCGGCCAGGCTGCAGGACCCTGCCCTCGTCCCATGGGATGGGTCCCCAGCACCCATGGGAGCAGCGTGCAGACGGCAGCACCCACCCCGGTCACTGGTGCAGGGGTGACACAGGGAGAAGGGATGCAAACAGGGAGGGTGACAGCGGCCGGGCGAGTTTTCTCCTGATGGCTCCTCTGGAGAGCCACCCCCCCCCCCCCCCCCCCCCGCCCCGGCGACAGCTGGGTGCTGCGGGGTCACCCCGGCCCCAGGGGTGGAGGCAGATTTACTCGCTCGTAGCCTGGGGTGTTTATGGTGGGCTGGACCGCGCGCCCCCAGCACGTGATGAATTTACAACGTGCCAACAAGTGGATTTATTCCTACCCCACTGTCAGTGAATTAATCACAGCAGCCGCAGAAAGGCTGGAGGTGCAGAGCGGGGAGAGGTGCCCAGAGAGGAGGGCGGTGGGGGGCACGGGGGGCACATTGGGCACGGGGCATTGCGGGGATGGTGCTTGGCTCTGGCAAACTCCGGGGCTGCTGTGCTCCCGCCGAGCAGAGCTGCCGTCTCGGGGAGCTGGTTTGCGTTAGGTGAAGCTGGGGAAGCCGGGAGAGAGTTTTCCAGCTGATTTCACACTCACAAACGCTGCTGTTCCCCGGGGAGCCGCGTTCTGCCTCTTCCCCACCTGCCCCGACGCGATACAGAGCCCGATGTGCGATGGCATCCACTGGCAGGGCTGCTCTGGCCACAGCTCCCGGGTGCCCTCGGGGGACTTCGGCTGCCTCCTGGCTCAGAATTGATGTGTTCAGGAAAAATACAGCCCGGGGCGTTATTCACCAGGAATCTCCCCAGTTCACTGCCGCAGCACCGTGGCGCTGCGGGGGCCATGGGCAGGTTTCCCTGTCGCCATCACCTGCCATCGCTGTGGGCAAGGGACAAGAGCAGCCAGCACAGGAGCGGACGCTGCCACCGTTTGCGTGAACGCCGCGTCCCTGGGCCCATGCTGAGCTGTTTGAAGCGAGACCCCACGGCAGCATTTGTGTGTCTGTTTCGCATTTGCTGTGTTTAATGGCGATGTGGGTCACTTCACCCCTTGCTCCCATCCCGCCGCGGGTCGGGGCACGGTCGAGCCCTCAGGGACGTCCCGCTGCCAGCGCTGGGGCCACGTCCCTCCTCTCCCCACAACCCTCGTGGCAGCGTGGGGCCAGAGACATCACTCGCTCCTGCTCCTGCTCTGGCTCCAACTCCTGCTCCCACTCACCAGCAGTGCCCAGCAGCCCTCCTCCTCCTCCTCTTCCTCCTCCCCCCCTAAACCGCAGCAGTATTTCCCCTGACACTCCACTCAGCTACTGCAGGGCAAGCACTTGCCCAGGAAGGGCCAACAGCCTCCAGGGCTGCCGCAGGGAGAGGTTTAACCTCCGGCTCCTCTGCGGCTTTCAATTCAAAGTGCCATTTCCAAACAGAGGTCTCGGGCCGCCAGCTCCCACCTGGGCTGGCTCACTGCAGGAAAGGGAGCCGTGGAAATGTTAGGTGAGTGCAGTTTTTCCATGCATATGTATATAGGAGCGGAGTCAGCTGCCAAAGTAAATACAACCCTTCCCTTTCCAAAAATGTCCTCCAGGAATTGTAAAGGATCCTGGAGCAAGAATTCTGTCTCAGATCCTTTATGCTTTCTATCGGGGGAAGTGTATAAACCCGCTTCTTTTTAGCTCTAGCAAAGTCAACGTGCTGAGAGTGTTTTTTTTATGACATGCACCAAAGGCACTGGGAGCCAGCGCCATGGCCATGTGTACCCCGGGCAGGGCTTACGCAGAAAAACAATCCCAGTAAAGAGCTTTATAGCCATCGAGGAATGTGGAACCTCCACCAGCCCGGCCGAAGCTTGCAAAGCTAATTGCTTTGGGATTTACTCTTTGGGGGGGTCGAGTCTCCATGGTTGCTGCCTCGGAGGGTCCCAGCTGCCCTTGCGGTTCATTAGGATGCTGAACGGGGAACTAGAGATGCTTTTAGGAGGCTGCAGTGGTTGTGGGGTAAGGGAAGGGGCCATGCGGTTCCCAGCTGCAGCCCAGCCTTCTCCCGTTACAGCCGGGGACCCCTCCTGCCCCGGTGGGGTCTGTACTCGGGGCCAGCAGTGGCCACGGTGCTGTCCCCGAGCCTGGCAGGACCGTCCCCTGCACGCTGACCCACTGGGGCCCATCCCCAGCCCGGGCAGAACCCCCGGGGCAGACGCGCAGGGGACACCATCAGGGGCCAGTGCATCCTCGTGTCTCCCAGGGCGAAGGCTGTGGCGGCCGATCGCTGCCGCTGCTCCAACCGGCACCTCGCGACTCGCCGGCAGAGCGGCCGCTCCAGGGTGCTGCACCCATGGCCGCTGCGGCCGCTCCCCCGGGCCCCGGCTGGCCGGTGTGTTTTCTTTACTGATTTTTTCTTGCTCATTTAAGTGACTTTGGAAAATGGGATTTTGGCTCTTAAATCGTTCAGGGGCTTTTGAAAATTTGACTCTAAATACTTTCCGAAGTGCATTTGTATGAAGTAATTCTCTCCAACCTCCCACAGTGGTAGTCAGATTGCATTTAATCCATCACTGAATGTTCCCGAAGGCTGGGATCTGGCACCACGCTCAACACGGAGCCGCAGCTCACCCCGCGCTGTGCCGGCACTGCCGCTCACTGCCCGGCCCCCTCCCACCCCGGGGCACTTCTCACCTGCTTGTCACCCCCTGCAAAGCCGGGGCGATGGCACCGGCGCAGCCCTGCCAGCACCGCAGCGCACCCCGGCACGGCTCAGCATCTCCTGCCGCGGGGACATCACCGCGCGTGGCTGCCGGCACAACGGGGCTCCGCTCAGCACAAGCGCTCCCGGCCCCCAGCCCAGCCCCTGGCCCCCTCCCACTCCCGCAGCACATTTTCCTGCCGAGCACCAAGGGCACTCAATTATCTGTCTTGGGGAAACATGGAAACAATATTCCAATGCACCGGGCTGATTTGATTACGCCTGTGACCCACTGAAATTAAGTTAAAGGCATTTTTCAGCCCTAGATTGAATTATTTCTCCTCCCTCCCTTTCGTTCTTCCTGTGTGGAGCTGCAGGATGGCTGGGACAGGGCTTCTGGGGGGCAGTGAGCCTGGGACCCCACGAGCAGCCGTGCCCACGCACTCAGGCCTCGGTGCTGCCGAGGTGCCGGGGCCGTCGCCGCTCGCTTACGGCCACTGGCAGGGCGAGCTCAATGCTGCCCTTCAAGGCATCATCTCTCGCCCCCCTGGGAAGCCGGGGCCACCGTGGAGCCCTGGCACGGCAGGCGGGTGCGGAGTTGCCAGAGATTAGAGGCAGCAGAGCCGCTAAATCCCGTGCTAAGCCCGGCTTCCCTCTCCTGCCGGGGACGAGAGCCTTCAGCAGCAGCTCGGCACAGCCGGCACCCGGCCCCGTGCTGCTGCACCCGGGCCGAGCCGTGTCCGGGGACGAGTTGTGTCCAGGGATGAGCCATGTCTGGGGACAAGCCGTGTCCAGGATGGTAGTGCCACTGGCAGCACCGTGTCCAGTGCCCCACGTGCACTATTCGGGATGGCACCGCGGGGACACCACCAGGCACAAAGCCAGTGCGGCGGTGCTCCGGCACAGAGGGAAGGAGCCGGTGCGTGGCCGCGGTAGCCAGGGTGGCATGGCCAGGGTGTCACGGCTGCACGCCAGGCTCCATCCCGGTGACGGGGCAGGCGTGGGGGCCGTGGGGGAGCGAGCCGGCGTGGGGGCGATGACAGGCAGGAGAGGCCGGCAGAGAGCGAGGCCGCGGCCGATGGCTCTGTGGGACGGAGGAATGTCTGTGCTGGCTCACGAGTCTGTGTGCGGAGGAAATGCTTTGCCAGTGAGAGCTCCGGTTAAACAAGGCTCAACCACTTCTGCGGGAGCTGCCGTGCCGGAGGAGGCCCCTCTGTGCCCAGGGGCTGCAGGTGGGACGAGGACGAGGGCAGGAGAGCCTCGGGGCACAGTGGCAGAGCAGTTTTGGCCAGCAGCCATCCCTGAGTGGCAAGTAATGGTGCACCCGGGCTCAGCCGTGGCCAGGAGCAGCCTCGGGGCTGCTCTAAGCTGCTCACCATGGCCTGTGGTAGGGACCAGACCTGGGGGGACCCCCAGTCCTGCCTGCTCAGGGCACGGAGGGGACCCCAGCCCCGGCTCTGGCCCCATCGGCCCGCGCGGGGCAGAGCACATCAGCATTCCTGGGAGCAGGGTCTGGCCCCGCGGTGGCCGCTCGCGGAGGGAAGGCATTGAGGGGGGATTAGCCGTCTGATGCCCCCCCTTGCTCAGGCGCTTAATACAGAAAACAAACACCCTTGTGCACCCCGGCGGCCTCGATCCAGACGGGCTTTCTCCGTGCCCGTTGCCTCAGCAACCCTAATCTGGCTCCCGGGGCACACCGGGGCCCTGCACCCCCCCAGGCCCGTGCACCCCAGCAGCTGCGGCAGCGCCGGCGGTCTCCCGGCTGTGCCTGACACGCGGCTGCCAGCGGGACGCCGCGATCCCCCCGCCTTGGGAACGGGCAGCACACGGCGGCTGGGAACGGCTGGGGGTGGGGGCTGCGGGCACCCCGCTCCCCCCGGATCAGGGCACCTCTGTCCCGGTGCAAGATTTGAAACTGTGCTGAAACAAGAGGCAGCAGGGCCTGTTGCACTGGCACCACATTTCCCTGCTTCTCCGCTCAGAGCAGCAGGATTTTTGAGGTGGTGACGTCTCCCCGCTGTAGCCGAGGGCGCGGGGGGGGCACCTCCTGCTCGGGCTGGCCCTGTGCCCGCAAAGGGAATGGGTGGCGGGTGTGGGGGAGCACAGGAGCAAGCTGCTCCAGCCCTGGGCTGCCAGAGGGGCCGAGAAGGGGAAAAAGGGTTGAACCCCAATCTGCCCATCCCGGGGCAGTGCCGGAGGGGGGCAGCACCCCGTTCTGGGCGCTTTGAAGGCCAAGGGGGCTCTTTTTCCACCCCTGTGGCTGGTATGGCTGGCACCAGCATCCCCAGGGCACCCGGGCACCCCTCCACCGGGGGCGGGCAGAGCGGGTCCGGGGGTGTCTGCTGTGCCCATGGGCACCATGCCCCCCCCCGGGCTGGTGAGGAAGGGGCCGAGTGCCCCCTGCTCCCCCCCACCCCGCCGGCGTGCCGGGGGCCGGGGGAGGGGGGGGATCCGCACTTTTATTGATTTATTTTGCGCGCAGTCTCCCTCCTGCGACGGAGGAACGGAGAAGTGCTGCCGGGCTGGGACCTCCGGGAGGAGGGGGGGAAGAAAGAAAAAAAGAAAAAAAAAAAAAGAGAAAAAGACGAAATCGCAGCAGCCAGCCCAGCCCAGCCCGGCCCAGCCCAGCCCGGCCCCGCCGCCCGCCCGCCCCGCTCCGGCAGCGCTGCCCGCTCCGCTCCGCATCCCCCCGCATCTCCCGGCTCCGCACCGCCGCGCTCCGCCCCGCTCCGCCCCGCTCCGCCCCGCACCGCGGTGGGGGTGCCCGTCCCGTCCCGTCCCGGCCCGTCCCGTCCCGTCGCGGCCGCTCCCCGGCCCGCCTGAGCCGCGCTCCGCCGAGGTAAGGGCCCCCCCGCGCCCCCGCTCCGCGCCCCCGGTCCCTGCGCGCACCTGGGCGGCCCCCGCGGGTCGCGCCGGGCTCGGACGTGGGGAGAAAATCTCTTGAATTTCTCAGTCACGAGTCCCGGTAATTCTGATGACTTTTCCCCATGCGCAGGGGAGCACTGGAAGGGCGCTTCCCTCCTGCCAGGCCAGGTCCCAGCTCCGCTTTTATTTCTTTTTCCCTTTTGCCATCCCTCCTTTTCCCCTGACCCACTTTCACCGCGCGCGGGTCCCGCTCAGCCGTACCCAGAGGCTTTGCCGCGGTCGGGGACCGGGCAGACCGAGCCGTAGCCCAACGTCCAGACCTTTCTTTCTGCTGTTACGAAATAACGGTTGCGAGAACAGAAGTGGTTTGGGGAGAGCGCTGTGACCTTCGGCATGGCCGCGGCTGGCACCCCGGCGCAGCTCGACGCCCTGGCCCGCGGCTGCGAACACGGGCACCCAACGGCAGATCGGGGCAGGTCACCACGGCTCCTTCCACAAACACCTTGGGAAATACAAGGTGCTTATTTTATTTGTTTTTTTAAGAGCGTTGCTGTTTATTGGCTCCTGATCTACCAGGTTCCCCGTCTTTGACCGTTCCCAATAAGCCAGGAAAGATCCCCCCTGTACGGTAGCCCCAGGCAAGGCAATAACCTACCGGAGATATTTTCTCATCTATGGGCAGCTTTGCTATAAGGAACATGTTTAATAAATCATAAGGCCGGTGAATTCCTGGGATTTTTATTGCTTCTGTAAAAATGCAGTTTTGATCTGTCTGAGCGGGACACTGGGAAACAAAGCTGCTCCTTTCAGAGCTGGATCCTCTGAATTTAGGACACCGAGCTGGCGGCGGGGCTGGCGGCTGCGAGCCCCCCCCAGGGCAGGGGCAGCGCCATGGTGGGAGATGAGGGCTCCTGGGGCAGGTCCCAGCCACGCTCGTGTTTTCTGCCCCTGCTCTTTGAGGGACCGAACACACCCGGGGGGTGCCTGGAGCCCCGTCTTGGCTTCCCTCGCGCTGCCGGGGCTGCGGCAGCAGTGCCAGGGGAAGCGTCGCCGCCGGGAACCCAGCGAGGCTGCGCCAGGCTTCCAGTGGCATTTTCCCTCCTCGCCCTATTGCCCAAGGGGAAAAGAAGCAGCAAAACCCAAACTGCTAAAAAAAGAGATTCTCGCAGGAAGAATCAGCCGGTTTCCATCAGCTAGGCTGACTTGATCCCTCCCGACGGCGGGGCAGCGGATTGCCCCGGCGAGTTTGGGCAGAGGAATGGAAATAAAGTGGTTTTCTTTATTTGCTTGTTCCAGTCTGAAAACTGGGGTTTAGGGACAGGAGCTGAGCCGAAACGTGAAAGGCGCAGGGAGACGTGAAAGGCGCAGGGAGACGTGAACCCGGGAGCTGTCAGGAGCTCATCGGGATTCTGGAAAACACGAGTGCCATGGCTGGGGGAGCTGGTTACGAGTTGAGGTGGGTGGTGGAGGGCGCCCGGCTCTGTCCCAAATGTGCCGGCTCGAACCGACAGCCCGGTCTGCCCGCGGCCGCCCGGTCTGGGGATCGGGATTTGTCCCCGTCTCCTGCCATGCCTTTGTTTTAGGCTGCGCAGAGCCCGGCTGCAATAGCAGAGGCGGGGAGGGAGCTTTTCTTTGTACAGGGAAGCATTTAAATTCTTTACAGTGATTCATATATTCCATTCATATGAAACACAGTCCTGCAGAGTGTGAATGGGGACTGCTGGGGGATTTTTTTAAGGCAATAAGCCCTAGAAGTGTCAAAAGTTATTCACACCTTGGTGAAATCAAGGATATTTCTGTCCGTGGCTCTTGGCAGGGGCTCAGCACAGCTCGCCTCGTGTCGGGTTTTCGGTTTCCCACTTGGATACGGTGCGGGGGGAGCGCGGGGGCAGCCCTCTCGCTCCCACTGCCCAGTGCTGGAAGCGTTTCTTGGTGCTTTCTCAGCCCCTGGGAGGGGACCAGCATGGGCTGGGCCTGGGGGTCACAGGGCAGCCCCCAACACTCAGCCCCACAGCGGTTTGGACCCCCATGGGCCACGTGCCCAGAAAGCCCCTGGGACTGGAGAGCAGCCGTGTCTCCCTGAGGCTGGGGCTCATGTTTCCCCACTCCCCACCGAGGCCGTGACCAAAGCTACAGGCAGGTTGTCCCCGTCGGGGCAGAGCTCTGCCCCGTCTGCCCCCCATCCCGGGGGGCCATGAGCCAGCCCAGTGAAGGGACGGGCTGTGCGAGCATCCCGGCCTTGCAGGAGCTGCGGGAAGACTTCACACGCCCGGCGCAAGCGGGTGCCCCTCCGGCAACTGCTCCGCGGCGCTGAGCCCGTTTCAGCGCTGAGAACCCCCTTCCCCTCCTGGGCCTTTCAGGGGGTGCTGCCCCAGAGCAGCCAGGCTGGGACCTCGGCGAGAGGCTCCGGGAGTCAGGGACGGCCCTGGCAGCACCGACCTGCTCTGGGGGGGCTGCCAAATCCCTGTTGGGGTGTGTTAGTTTTGGGGGAAATGGAGCAGAGTGGCTGGCGGCCGAGAGGCGCGGGGGCATCGCCCCACTGCCAGGATGCACCCCAGGTGCGGGGTCGGCACCCGCGGGGGGCTCTCGCCTCCGCCAGCCGCTCTGGGATGCTTTGAGCTGCTGTAAATCCTCTCCGAAGGAACTGGGAAGACAGTTTTATGGCTGCTGGGGTGGAAGATTAGCAGGGTGTTGTTTTCAGAGCTGATCCATCACGGGACGCAGGCGCTGCGTGGTGCATCCGAGCGCTTGGCTGCTGGCGGGCGGCGCAGCCTTTCCTGTGAAGGTTGAGATAAAAACGCCTGGTTTTAATGTTCTGTCTGTTCTTGGGATCTGTGATGCGGGTGACAAAACCGCCTCCGTGGGCCCCGTGCAGCAGCCGGGCTCCTCGCAAGCCGGGGGGAAGCGGCGGATCGAGGGGATTTGGGCAAAGGCACCTGCAAAAGGCATTAACCCCGGCGGAGAGGGCGTGCGGGGCCGGTCCCTCCCCGTCCTCACACACTCCCTCTGTCATTCTCTCCTATTTCAGCTTGTCCACAGCCTGGGAAGGAGCAGAGTTTCCATTCCCCTGTGCTAAAGAAAATGTCTGTGACAATGAAACTTAGTAGTTCAGGAGAGGGAGGGATAAAAAGACACCGAATTGCATTTGTCTTCCCCTGGTTTCTCCCTCCCAGCCCCTTCCCCGTGGGAGGGGGTGCAGGCTGTCGGTTGTGTTGGGCACGCGCTGGGCTCAGTCACCGGCTAATTAGAGAGGCTAATCAACTGCCTTAACAAAGGTGGAGGGGGGCATTGACTCATGGCCGTTCCCTCCTTCGCATGCAGGGGTTCTCTGTGCTGGACATTTTGGGGAGAGGGGCTGGGTGCTGCAGCAATCCCGTGGGACCGGAGCCCCCGGGGTGGCAGGCGAGGCCAGGACTGACGCCCTGCGCCACTGATCCCCCGGGCTCTCCCCTCCCGGGCAGGGCTCAGCCGCCCATTGCTTCCCGTGCGTGGTGACTTGGATGCCGACACAGACATAATAAACCACTTTTCCTTTTCCTTTTGTCGCCGGAGCCGTTCCTGAGTCACATCCCTGGCCGCCTGGCTTCTTCCCCAGGGCTGTCTGCTCCGGCTGCGCAACCCTGCGTGTCGGCCGTGAACTTCAAAGGGATGAGATCCAGTCCGGGCGAGAAGGGCCGTCCTGGCCGGCTGGGTGGATGGCAGCGCTCCGGGGAAACATCTGCGCGGGGTCTGGGGGGTGCAGGGGCCGGCGCGATGCTCTGCTCTGCTCTGCAAAGCCAGGCTCACCCGCGGGCATCGCTCAGCTGCTCCCGAGGAGCTGCAGGAGCCGGATCCTTCGTCAGGGCCACCTTCTGCTCCATAGCCCTGTGACCTCGCAGGAGCATCCTGCCGTACCCCCATGGCCTCGCAGGAGCATCCCATCAGGGACCCCATGGCTCCTGCTGGCTGCCGCCTCCCTGCAGAGCTGCCAAGCTCAGCCCGGGAGCTGCAGGTGGGAGATGGGTGCTATCAGAAATGAGGTGCGAGAAAAAAAGGAGCCAAAGGCTACGTGAGGTTTCTGCTGTACCCCCAGCCCATTAGCTGCAGAGCACTCCCGTGGCCCCCAGCCCCGGTGTCAGCCGAGTTCACGGAACAAAGCTGCAGATCACAGGCAGAAACCGCAGCCAAAATCTGCAGAGCAGCCGGGTCTCGTCTCCGCGACCTTCCCTGGGGCCGAGCCCGTCCCGCTGGCCCATCTGGAGATGTTTGTCCTCAGAGGCTCTTCAGGCGCCTCTGTCCAGGACAGGGCTTGGCAAGAAGCAGCCAGAGAGGAAGACACTGATCTCGATGTCCACCTGCTGTGGATGCAGAGGCGGAGGTGAGGGCTTTCCCAGCTTGGATATTTTGCACCCAGAAACTGAGTCCCTGTTCCCTGCATTGAAGCGCAGTGCTCCCAGCACAAGCTCTGCCTTCCCTGGGCAGGATGTGGCCCCAGGAGTGCCCCAAACCAGCAGACTTCTGCAAACTTGCTGCAAACCCCAGCGGCCCAGCAATGCTGGACCCCTGGGATCTCGCAGCGCTGCCTGTGCCTGCCCTGCAGATCTCTCTGGCTGTCGCCGAGAGCCTCTTTATTGTTCTTGTGGAGGGTTTTTGTTTCACTGCTGCCTTCCAAGTTCCCAGGGATCTAAATTCTAAAGCAGGGTCTTGTAAAGAGCCCCGTCCAGATGGATGAGATGATATTGCTGGTATCAGATGAGATCTATCCCCTGTCTTTATCCGCAGACAATGCAGCAGTGGGAGCAAACAAGGATACAGCCTTTCTTTGGAGGCACATTAGCCAAATAAGAGCCTTCTCTTTGTTTTGTACCGAAACCCAAGACCCTGCGGCCAGACCACCTCGCGTAGCTGCCCCGATCCCCGCAGCCACACGAGGATTTACCCCTTTTGCTGCAAAATCCCCCGTGCCCAGGCTGCAGGGAGCCAGGGTGGATGGGTCCTGCCCGTTGCATTGTGAGGGTGTCTCCCTTCGGGGGGTGGTGTTGGTGCCCCCCGGGCCGGGCAGGTCTCGGTGCTGCTGCAGAGATGGAGCAGTGCTTGGGGCTCTCTGCCCTCAGGCCCAGACATAAGGTGACACCTGCAGAAAGGGGGAAGCTGCTTTGGTTTTGCCCCATCTTTAAGGGAGAGCTGAGCCCATTCAGCCAAGGATCAGGGCCGGCCGGAGCAGCCGAGTCCGCCCTGTGCACAATGCTTGCAGTGATGCTTAAAGCCTGCGGCCAATTCACCTGCTTTCAGATTTCATTACAAGTCCTAAAATTCAGCCCAGGTTTGTTTTAAGAAGTTACCGGAGGCTGAGAGAGCCTGGGACTGATTTATGGCTTCCCATCAAAATCATGTGGTTTTACCACGAAACTTGGAAACTCTGGCTGCATTTTTTCTTTGGAGATTTTGGCTTTTCTCCAGGCTCGGCTCCGAGGGGCGAGAGTGTGAATCCAGGGTGTGCATCAGGGCTGGAGCATTCGGGTGCTGCAAGTGAAATGGAGGAGATACGGATCGCTGCGAAGAGAATATTTAATGTCAGGACAACACAGCCATCTTTTTCAGGGAAGCACCGATAAGGCGATGGGAGGCTTGGCACGGACGGGAGCTGCAACAGTTCCTTTGCTTTCAGTGTAGCTTTAATTTCAACACTTGCCACTTATCGCCCTTGCATCCTGCTCGCTGTTCAGCAGCTCGGTGTCAGCGGCGAGAGCAGCGGCCCCGCCGCGCCTGCGTGCCCGGGGAGGGTGGGACGTCCCGCTGCTCTCCTCTGAGCCCCGCTCCCGGACCCGCGGGGCGAGCTGCCGGTGCCCACCGGGGTTAAATATGTGGGCTTGTGCCAGAGAAGCATATTTTCAGCCTCAAACATGCATTGTCAATGACTGCGGAAAGGTATTTCTCAGCTGCTCCAGTGTCCTGTCAGCCAGCCAGCCAGCGGAGAGAAACAAGCCTACTTTTATTGCTATTTCTTCATATTTCCTGATATTGCCAGTCTGGCACTCACAACCCACAGGCAGATCCCTGAAGGTCCTGGGTTTGGATTACAGTGGCGATACTTTTGTCTTTTCTTAGCCTTTAATTTCAGATCCCTTGGGCCCCGAAGGGGTCAGGCTGATAAACTGCAGCCCCCCGGGTGAGCTCTGGGCATCGAGAGCAGATCACAAACCAGGCCAGCGCGGGCGGTGCGGGGCGGTGCCGGGGCACCTCGGGCACAGCTGGGGCTGGGGTGTCCCCCTCCCCATGGCAGCA
This sequence comes from Strix aluco, assembly GCF_031877795.1. Taxonomy (NCBI): domain Eukaryota; kingdom Metazoa; phylum Chordata; class Aves; order Strigiformes; family Strigidae; genus Strix; species Strix aluco. Next base: position 1,316,672 of record NC_133956.1, read on the forward strand.
CAAGGGTCCCGCAGCCCAGCGACCGCCGTGTGCCCACGGACTTCTGAGGGTGACGTTGGGGGAGTCTCGGCTGCTGGCTCCTGGACAACACGCGAACAGATGAAAATAGTGCTTTGCGTTACGTAAATAACAAGGTCAGGGCGGCTGCGAGCTGCTCCGGCCACGAGCGAGTGCCGCGTCCTGCCGAGCATCCCCTGGTGCAGGGGCCAGCGGGACAGCGGAGAGTCGCTTCGGGGCTTGGGTGGCTTTGTGGTTTTAATTTAGTGGCTTTTTAAAGTACAGATGAAAGGGAGAGCTGGGCAGCGTCGTATCAGTTCCCTTGTCTGCTTCCAGAGGAAGCTGGTGAGGCCGCATTGAGCACCAGCGGCTCCGTGCCCGCTTCCCAAACCTCTGCTCGCTCCTTCCCACCGCCGGCACAGAAACGTCTGTGCCACAAACAGACCTTGTCTGTGCCAAACACTGCGCGAGATGCTCAGGTGTTTGATGCTGCTCAGCGCATCCGCCGATGCTTTTTTCCATTACGTGTTCTCCCGTAGCCGTTTCTTAAAGACCACGTGTGATGTTATTGCTGAACATAAACTATGAGCTAGGATGAGACCCAGAGCTCCTCTGAGCAGTTATAAGCAGAGCTATACAGTGAGTTTGTAATTATTTTATACCAAACCCGGTATTTTCCTCTCCCCAGGGGAAGGCCAATAGAGTGAACAAGAGCGGGCCTGTGCCAAACCGTGCCCAGGCAGCGCTTTTATGAAATCTTGGGTTCGTAAGAATTAATTTCATTTAAAACATTCTTTTCGTTTTTCATAAAGCACAGCAAATCCGCGGTACTTAGGGCAGGAATGCAGCGAGAGAGCTGCCGGGCAGGCAGTGAATTACCCGTGGCAGATGAGCCGTGACGGTGGGGTTGCCCGTGGTCTGGACCTGTGCTGGCCTCGGCTTACTCCGGGCATCCAGCTGGGGAGGAGGGAGATGCTGGAGTGACCGTCCTGGACGTAGCTGGGTGCGGGACTCCAGCAGCCCCATCCCGTCCCGCGCTCCCAGGGGAGGTGGGAGTTCAGGTGTGTTTATCCCCAATGGTCAGGCAGTGCCAGCGTGGCCGTTTCCCAGCCCGGCACCGCGGGGCCGTGACATCCTGCACGGGTGGGACAGGGCGTCACAAATCCTCCATTTGAGTCCCCTGGCTGCTGGCGGCTGGTCCGGGGATGAATGCTGGCCTGAAACCCAAGCAGACTTGCTCAGGTGATGGGTTGCAAAGAATTCAAGTGAGTTTGGGGGCTGGGGGTACCTGAGCAGCGCTGGGGGCTGGAGCGAACCTCCCAGACGGGGGCTGGCAGCCATCGCTCCTGCCCTGCATGTGAAGGTGTGAAGACCAGGGCTGTGGGAGAAGCAAACCTCTGTCTGCCTCATTGCTGGGCTGCTGGCAACAGGGCTGGGGACTCCTTCCAACAGCAAGACCCCCCTGGGGCCAGCTGCTAGGGGGCCCTTGGCATGGGATGGGGATTGATCCCTGGGGTCCAATCTCAATTAGAGGAACAGCCCAAAAATCCCATAATTCTGGAGCACAGCCCCACGGGAAAGGGGTTTAACTCGCCTCCCTTCAGCTGTTTCCCCACTCGCAGCCTCCCAGGACAGGACCCAGGTGGGCATCTCATGGAACGAGTCCTCTTAGTATGCAAACGGGTGCTCGCGACCTTGGGTGCGCTTCCCCGGTGACCTCGGGGGCCCGGCCACGAGTGCAGGTGTGGGACGTGCCCAAGGGGGTTAGAAACTGGAGGCAGCCGATGGGTCCGTCTGGCCGGTCCCGCTGCCGGGCTGGGATCGCTCCCTGCCGCACTCACCGGCTGGTGGGCTCTGAGCCCACTGGAGAGCGGAGGGTGATGAAGAGGAGGAGGATTAGAGGGTTTAGCAGGTGTCAAGCCCCATCTTTCATCCCGCTGCGGGGAAGTCTGTGGCTCGCTCTTCCCTGCTCCCGCTCTTCCCTCCTCCCCTGACCTGGAGGGAACAGGAGACAGGGTTTGTGACAGCGCAGGGCGAGCTGGTGGCCACCTGGGCTGTGGCACCGTCTCAGAGCCCTCCGGGCACCGTCCAGCTTTGAGCGGGATGTTTTTGCTGGCTGGATGTAGCTCCGGAGGAGAAGAGGTTGGCAGCTGCCTGGCACCGAAGGGCCGGGGCCGGCGGGGATGCCCCGGTGAGCCAGGCGATGGAGTTTGCCAGCCGCGGTATCGGGTTGAGCCGCGTCGCTCCGCGGTTTGCTGGGGAGAGCGCAGGGCTGGGCGTGCTGTTTATTTTGGTTAAATTGAGTTTTCTCCGGGAGACTGGGGGGTGCAGGGGGCCTCCAGACAAGGGGTTTTTGTGAGCCAGGCTGCAAGCCGATCCCCTTTTGTGGTTTCGCTTTTTTGGATGATACAATTTGTTATTCCAAGAACTACCCAGCAAATGGACCCCATTAGCCGAGTCCCCGAAGCAGCTGGAGCTGGTGCTCGTGGTGCCTTTGTCTGTGCCCACGTCGGGCCCGAGGGAGCTGCTGGGGCCACGTTACTGCAGCACCTTTGCCCCCGGACGGTGCTGGGGGGAGATGGGGGGCCGGGAGCTGCCGTCCTGCCTTGCAGGCTGCGGGGCCACGGCTCTGCTGACGGGGCATCTGTCGGGATTAGCTGGGGCTGGGAAAGCGAGCAGGACAGACGGAAAGCGCCAGGTTGGTTGAATTCCCTGGCACACTTGTTTCCCCGGCGGCACGCTGACAATAACCTGATTGTTGCCGCGCTGCTGGGGGCCGGAGCCAGTGCCAGGGGGGAGCCCATCTGTGGGGCAGCCCCTTTGCCCCCTCAGACGGAGCTGAACCCTCACCCCTGGCCACCCAAGCTCGGCAGGAGCTGTGGGAGTTCACAGCAGCCCCCCCCTGCTCTGCGGCAACCCCGGCACACGTGGACCCGCCCGGAGCGGCTGCGCAGACAGAGCGGCCGCCTTGTGCGGTCGAAGCCCAGCCCCGGGGCCGCGGTGCCGAGTCGTGTCCATCCCGCCGGGCAGCCCAGGGCCGGGCGGTTCAGCCGGAGCATCCTTGGCCCGCTCGCCGTTACCTCCTACCGTGCGGGGATGCTGCTGGCTCTGTTTGTCTTGGCTCCATTGGGCTTTTTCCTGCATGTGAGCCGGCTGGAGCTGGGCAAGAGCCAGTGGGTTTATAAATAAAAGCATCGGACACCTCTCTGGGTGGTGCTGAAAGCTCCCAAAATAGCCCTGCTGCCCCGCCAAGGATGTTCGCAGAGACAGCCCCGGGGCTGGGTGTGGGCTCCCCACTCCCCAACTCCCATCCCGGCCCCCCCCGGGTCTCTCCCCCCAGCCGGGCAGGCCCCCGCCGCTCCTGCAGCACCAGGACGTCTGGGATGTGTCCCCCAGAGCTGGCTGTCCCCCAGCACGAGGGGTGCCCCAGGGGCAGGCAGCGGGCACCAGCCATGCCCAGGGTTTGCTGCAGGGGCTGCGTGGCTGCCGAAACATTCCTGATACAGCGCAGGCATGTGGTGTTGTGGAAAAGGGGGGTTGCGCTGGCAGGGCCCCGATGCTGCGCTCCAGCGAGGGGTGCAGAGCAGCCCTGGGCACGGTGTGTGCCAGGCACCGCGCGGAGGGGACGTCGGCTGCGCCGAAACAGCCCCTTGGGCAGCTCCGGTGGTGGATGGCGAGCTGGGAGGAGAGCGCCAGCTTCACGGCTTCGCCTCCTGGCCACGCTGTATTTTCGCCGCAGTGCTGGCCCGGAATGGGCAGGGACGGTTGGAGGCCGTGGGACACTGGCCTCGCGCAGCGTTTTGTTTTCTGCTGGCGGGGGAAGCCTGGCTCGCCGGGGCCATGGCCTGACCCTGGCCGAGCCCCGCGGGGGCCGTGGGACGGGGCAGCTGTAACATCCCGACAAAAGGAGCCCGGGAGTGGGCAGGAGACGGCGCCGCGAGCTGAGCGCAAGGGCAGGACCCGGTCCAGGGCTCCTCACACCCGCCGCCTCCTCTCGATGCTGCCTGCGCTGCCTGCAGCCTGCCGGGGGGGACGGAGGTGGCCGTGACCTCGCAGCTCCTGGTGCCTCTGTTGGGGGCCGGCCGCAGCGTGCCAAGGGCCAGCGCAGACCGGGGCGGGGGGGTCCCGGCACCCAGCCCAGTCCTCCCACCCGGGCCCTGCCAAATTCCACCCCGGGCCTGGCATCTCAATGTGCCTTCAGAAAGCAGCGATTTACTGCTCTTGCTGTAAATGAGGTGGAAAATGTCCGTGGGCTGGTGCAGGAAGGTTCCCCCGAGCTCGGCTGTCCCGGGGCTGGGGCCGAGCTGAGCCCTGGGGGGCCGGGCTGGGACCCTGCGAGCCCCGCGGCTCCCCCAGACTTCCCGCGGTTCCCGGCCAGCTCGACTGTTTACTTGCCCCCTTTACTCGCCCCCCTTTACTTGCCCCCCCTTACTCCCCTTTACTCCCCACCATTTATTTGCACCCCCTTTGCTCACCCCCTCTTACTCTCCACTGTTTTCTCGCACCCCCTTTACTCGCCCCCCTTTCATCACCACCCTTTACTTTAACAGTTATTTCCACTGCAGCCGGGTCCCGCCAGCCTCTCGGTGCCAGGATTCGGGGTGCACCCCGACCTTCCCGCAGTGAGCGTGGTCAGAGGCCTGTCCCCCCTCCCCGAGCAGGGACCGGGGGACATCGCCCCAGCCCGGCCAGTGCTTCCAAGAGCCTTTTCCTGCTCCGTTCCCACACAAGAGCTCCCAGGCTGAGGGCTGAAGGCTTTCTTGGGTTTCTTTTCCCTTTTTGTTTGGTTTTGGTTTTTTTTTTTTAATAATTGTCCTCTAGAAAAATGGGATGAATAGGTCGGTTTAATTTTATCCCCATGTTTCATTGCCACACGTGAAAGCTCATAACTGCCAGGCGAGCGCTGCAGCGTGGCACCCACAGCCGACACCCAGCACTTGCCCGAGCCGGGGCTGCCACGCGCCCACCATTTCCTAGAAGGCAGCAACGTGCCAGCGCCCACCCCGGGCTGGGTCTGCTCCTTGGGTCAGGTCTGCTCCCCCGGCCGGGTCAGCTCCCCCAGCTGGGTCTGCTCCCCGGGCCGGGTCAGCTCCCCGGTGTGGAGGGACAATCAGGATCAGCGTTGGGGTCCCTTGGGTGCGTGAACAGGTTCCAGTCCCCTCCCGAGCGCCTCAGCAGCCTCCCAGTGCCCAAACACGGGGGTGCCCCTGTGCAGAGACGGGGGGGGTCCTGGCCAGGCTTAGCTCCATGCTGCCACTGGGCTGCGTAGCCTTGGGCAGGATGAGCCCCAGTTTGGGCAGCAGGTCCCAAGAGGGGACGGAGGGAGGTTTCCGCATGACACAGCCCAGAGGAAAACTCTGCCTGGAAAAGAGGAGCTGAATGTTTTTCCAGCTTGAAGCCTAAACAAAAGGTTTTGTAATAAGTGTGTCCCCTGGCCTCGGCTCAGCACCAGGCTCAGCTGGCCACAGTGCCCGGCACAGCTCTCCCCATCCTCCCCAGTCAGTCCCTGGCTTTGCACCCCGGTGCTCCCGGGACGGGGCATGGCCTTGTGCCATCACCGCCGCAGGCTCCGTCCCCTCCTCCAGCAAAACGTGTCCCCAGGAGACTGCAGGGACGAGGCGACAGCCCTGAGCGCCACTGGCTGTGCGTCTGCCCAAGGGCTGCGTCTCTAACAGAAATAAGTAAGTTCCACTAAGACAATATTCAGTATATTCTGCACTGATTTCCACCGGTGCTTGAACACCAGGTCCCCAGTTTTGCTCGGCGAAGCGTCGGTGGTAACAGAGATGCCCAAGCAGACGCTCTGCGCCCCGCGGCGAGGCAGAGCTGGCCCCGCTGCTCCCGAGCCCTGGAGCCACCGGCTGCTCCATCCCTTCCCCAACCGACTCGCTCCCGGCACCATCCTGGCTGCTCCTGCCGCTCCGACCTGCGTCCAGAAGCAGTTTTTTTCCCCTGGGACGGTCTGGGGCACACGAAATCCATCCCATTTTCCTCTGGGCTGCCCCGGTGTGGTTTGGGTGCCCCAGGCTGGGTGGATCTGTCGGATGGTGCCACGTCCGGAGAAGCAGAAGCAGCGGGAGATGAACGTGGTTTGTGGGCGCAGGGGTCCAGCCAGGCACAGACGAGGGGGATCTGGAACCCTTTAAAGCAAATTAAATGAGCTACTCGATTACACTGGAAATTAGGAGCCTGGTAATAAGATTATAGCAGCACATTGGTGTTACTTGAGGTCGAAAGCTCTTTGTTTATGACAAATAGAGGTGGAGCACGTGGGGATGGTGAGTGGCTCCCCCTGTCCCCCAGCTGGCCGAGACCTGGGAACCCCGGGGGAGGAGGGGAGCAGGGCTGCCCCATGGGACTCGCTGCCACAGGGCTCACGGGAAACGGGGGTTTTGGCGTAATCCCCAGGAAAGCGGGGCCACTGGAATTCCCTGTAAGGCTTTCGGCTCCAAGACAAAGGAAATGTGGAAACTAAAAAAAAAAAATTAAAAAAAAAAATTTCAAATTGAAAAATCAAAGCAGCTGATTCAGCGATGTTGAAACATCTTGTGACAGTGTTGAACAAATTTTTTCCGAACAAAATTCTGGGAAAAAATCAGCCTGATTTTACACAAAACCGCCGTCTGTCCTGATGGAAAGGCACGTGCTGGGGGGCAGTGTGGGGGCTGCTGGGATCGGTACCCGGAGCCCCGCGGTGCTGCGGAGCCCCGGGAGCGCAGCCCTGCAGAGGCTCTTGCACCCACCGCGGCGCCGGCCCCGCCGAAACGGTCATTACAGAGCGCGGAGGGAAAGCTGAAATCCAACCCGGCAGCGCGGGGCCAGCGCCGGCCGGGCGGCGGGAGCACGGTTTATGGTAACGTCTGGTCAGAGTTTCCACTGAACACCTCAGGCTTGCTGGGCTCTCGCATCAGCTCACATAAATTAAATTAAATAACATAAACTAAAATACTGCCTGAAAAGCATGTGCTCCATCCCCTCGCCGGGGTGTGAATATGTGTAAGTGGCTCCGCTGCTGCTGTGCCAGAAAAGCTGCTTTGTGGTGCATGGCCCTGGAGGCAGCAGGGGATGGGGACGGGGACAGGGATGGGGATGGGGACGGGGATGGGGAGGGTTGAGGCTGCCGTAGCAGCCCAACCATCCGGAGAGAAGCCGCCGCTCGTTTTCTTCACTGGCCCTCACAGAGCGCGGCAAAGTCACACGCTGGAACCCCCTGACAGCCCCGAGCCCAGGCTGGGCTTGCCAGCCCCGCTCTCGGGCACGGGGAGGGCAAGGAGGCGAGGGGCCCTGCCAGCCACAGGGGTGCAGCCCCCTCTCTCCTCCCCACCACGCCATGCCGTGTGCCGCCGCGGCGCGGGCAGGGAGCAGCCGGTGCCGGGCCACGTGCCGCCGCGGCGAGGGCAGCTTTGGGAGCGGGCAGGGCCGCGGCACCGCCCCGGCAGGTAACCCTATCCCCCCGCGCCGCCGCCCGCCAGGGAGGGACGCAGCCGAGGCTCCTGCTCCTGAAATTTATTTTAATGTAAACCTAGCTCTAAGGCAGCTTTTTCTCATTTTTAAACTATTTCATATCAATTCTTGGCCTGACATTTGTTTTCTTTGAGTGCGGTGGGGAGCGTGGTCGGCATTGCTGAGGATATCTCCTCAGGAATCTTGGCAGAGGCGGCTCCCTATCTTTGAAGAAACGGCAAATGCAAAACAGAAGGCAGATATTAGAGAAGCATAAACAATATTTTCCCCCTGCTAACCCCAGAAGCGGTGCAGCAGCCGGCTCAGCGACGCGGCGGTGGGGGGACCCCGCGCCCGGACCCCACCGGCGGCACAGCACCTGCTGGGGTTGACCCCCAGGGCACAGGCGGAGCGCGCCCCCCCCAGCCCTGCGTCAGGGCAGGTCCCCGTCCCCTGTGCAGAGACACGAGGCCAACCCGGTCCCCAAGGGCTGTGAGCGACCCGCCGGGACGGGGAGCAGTGGCAGCCGAGGAGAGGTCGTGCCGGGAGGGTTTGCAGTGGATGGGGGGGAGGCTGGTGCAGCCGGGGGTGCCCCCACCGGGGTCTTGCCCTGTTGAACTGGGCTCGGGGATCACTCCCCAAATGCTGAAACCCCAAGAAATCCCCGCTCCGAGGGCGAAGCTGGATTCACCGGCGGGTTGTCGCAGAGGCGTTCTGCGGAGGACGTGCACGGCGAAGGATGTGCGGCAGCGCGGGCGGCCCGGCCGGGCAGGATGCAGGCAGCAGCGTGGGCAGCAGCCAGGCACACGCAGGCTCACCTGGGGGTGTTGCGAAAAAGCTGGAAGAGGGGAGGAAACGGAGATCAAAGCACCCAGCAAAAGCAGGGAGACAGGATTTCAGCCCCTGACATTAAAATAAAATGACTGTTAGGATAAACACTGCAGGGCAGCTCCTCGTGCCGGGCAGCCCGGCTCACTGGCGGGGCGGAGGGTGGGGTGACGTTCCTTGGCGCTCCGCACACCAGAAGTTTTCGCAGCAGCTCACAAATTTGCCGTCGTATCTGGGCAGCTGGGAGAGCGGCGGAGGGCGGTGCTGGCGAGGAGCAGCGGTGCTCAGCCCGGGAAAACAACGACACGGGGGACACTGTGGTGGTAACGCCGTGCCGGGAACGAGCTACTGGCCAGTGCCACCAGCCCGGGGCACCGGGAGCGGGGTCTGGAGCTGCTGTCCCCGTGTGCTGCTCCGGAGCCTGTTTCCACCGTGGCGCGAGGCCGCGCTGGACGGAGCGTGCCCGTCCTGTGGCAGGGCAGGTGCTGCCATTGAGGGTCCTCGTTGCAACTGGAGCCGCCGTGGGGATTCTGGCAGGTGGTGAGAGGAGAGCCGGGCGTCGGGGCTGATGACCGGAGGGCTGGGATGGTGGCATTGGGGTCTGGAGCTGGAGAAGCTCCTGGACACGGTCACAAGGACGGGTCCTGCAGAGCAGCCGCTCGCTGCTTAAAACCTAATCCACTGAGGAATGAACACCCGTGGGTTCAGACCTGGCCTCTCCCCCTGTTCGCTCGGGCATTTCTGGTCACCTCCATCCCCACTCCCTAATTTTGCCCCAGTGATGGATCTTTAAGTGCCAAGGAAGTGGCTGAAGATGCTGCTGTGCTCGCTGTGGAGGCCTCGAGGGAAAGGGAAGAGATGCCCAGCTTAGGGCAAGGTCCTCCTGAGCGAGCTTTGAAGGCTCCGCGGGGCTCCTGACCTCGCATGGCAGCAGCTCCCCAGGGCCGCAGCTCCCCTTGTGCTGTTACAGCTCCCGCTGCTCCTCGATCACCCGCATCCCCCTTCTCAGGGCTTCCCTTCCCGCGGGCGCTGGTGCAGCCGCAGCGTCACTGCCTTTGCTCGGGCGATGCTCATGCGGGTGCAACGAGCTCCAGCAGCGCCAGGCTGCTCCATGCCGCGCCAGCGCCTCGGCTCTCGGCGGGGACAGCGTGGATGGGGACACGGGAGGTCGCTGGGGCATCCCTGCCCTGCGCATCCCAGCCCACGGCGCAGGCAGCAGCCCCCCGCACAAGCGATCCTGCCCGCTCTGATCACCCCTGCCCCAGAAGACTCTGGCCCGGATCACAGCTCGTTATAATTAAGCCGGTGACCCCAGCACGAGGCTGGAAGTTTAAATGTCTGCGGTTGATGGCCACTTGCCTGCAAATTCCCCGAGATGGGAATCGCTCTCTGCGGGTCCCTCCAGGCTTAGCAGATTTCTTTGCAAAACACCCGTTGCATTAGGAAACGCTGTTCCTGCGCAGGAGCTCCGAGGGCAAAGCGGTGCCCGGCCCACGGACCCCAGGTAGCCACCGTCTGCTTCCCGACAGAGCTCGTGTGTCCCCGGAGCGGGGCTGCTCCGGCTGAGTGACCTGGCCCGCGGCCCTCGGGGAGCGATGCCCTGAGGCGCCCACACCCCGCGGCCCTCCCTGGGGTGTCTGGGCAGATGCTCCCCATCCCACACCGGCATCCGGGTGCGAGAGGCTGAGCTCAGGTCGTGGCATGAGCCTGGGCTCACGCGTGCGGCTGGTTGCCCGAGCAGACCCTGGGAGAGAGTCTCTGGACTTGCCCAGCGGCTGCCGGGGCAGCACCAGGCACGGGACCCTCTGGCACCACCATCCTCGCTGTGCGCCCTGGCGCCAGCACTTGGCTCTCGCTCTGCTCTGGCTTTTGGCTATCAGAGACAGCGTCCCTGCTGGCCCCCGGGCAGGCCACCATCCCGCTGGGAGGAGGACGAGGAGGAGAGGGGAAGAAGAAGGAAAAAAAACGAATCCCCACAAAAATGTCTTCATAACAGGAAACGTCTCATAAAATACCTGTGGTTTGGCATGTGTGATCCGACTGGTCAAACTATGCACCTGGCAGGCAACCCTGCTATTAATGCTGCGCAGTCTGGTATTTCGGTGGAGCTGGGGCTGGCGGGGGGTGGGGGGGGAGAACGGGACCGGGGAGCTCAGGGTGCAGAAACCCTCCGTCGGGGCCGGGGTGAGGGGGGACACACGTCCCCTGGGTCTCGCTCGCCTCCGTGTGCACCCAGAGGGACACCCCAGCCATATTTTGGCGAGGGGACCACAGTGCCCCGGGGGTGCAGTGAGCCAGGCTGAGCCTTGCGCCACGGGCAGAAACCCAGCGCTTCCGCAGCTTTGGGCCAGGGTTTTCCACCTGGACCTGGGCCTGAGCCTGCTCAGGGCCGGAGATCCCTGTCCAGGTCTCCCAACGCTGCGGTGCCGGCCGTTCCCCGGGGTTGGCTTCGCCCCCGTGTGCACCCTTGGCTCCGGCCGCAGCCGGGCATGTCGGCAGCGCTCAGCCGGGGCTCGCCCGTGCTCGGCCGAGGAGTTTTGACAGCTGGAGGTGAGGGATTAAGCCCTGAGCTGTGACCTGCGGCGAGCTCAGGCCTTGCTGTGCTCCCGGCACGCACACGCGGAGGGTTGTTAATCCGCCTTAGCTGATCCCTGACCCGGCGGCTGCGGGATCAAGCGGTGGCACCGACCCTGTTGTCAGCACCGCTGCCGGACCCCGGGCTCCTCGGCTTTGGGCAGCGTGAACCGTGGGCAGCGTGAACCGTGGGCAGCATGAACCACGGGCAGGCTGCACCGCCCAGGCCCCCGCCGTGGCCAAGTGCCGGCCCGCCAGCGCGGCGCAGTGGGGCAGGGTGCGGTTCCCGCGCGCTGCCCGCTCTCGGCACATCGCAGACGGCTCCGGCGTGGCGGGAGGCGAGTCAGGACAGGGAGCAGAAATACCCGGGTTGGGTTTGCAGCGAGCTCTGTAGCAGCTCCCTGCAAACAGCTGTTTGAGCAGGGCCCGGTGTCCCACTGCCACCCGTCCCCCCCGCCGCAGCCCTCCCAGTGCCCTGGGTGCCCTGAGCTTCGCACGTGCCAGCTGGCCCGTGGCTACCGAGAGCGTCTCGGCCCGTGGCCTTTCCATCAGCCCTCCACCCCGCCCACCTCCGCAGCAGTTGCTAACGCAGCGGGAGTTAATTAGCATGGAGCACCCAGCCTCGGAGTTAATTTGGCTGCACCCCTTGCAGTGATACAGATGGACACGGCCAGCACCTGCCCCACGGGGCTGTGCCGAGCCGTGCCGAGCCGTCCCAGGCGCGGGCGCTGCAGGGGTGGCAGGAGGTTGCCTGCAGATGGGGTGGGGTGTTTTTCTTTCGTCAAGGAAAATGTTTTCTTGTTCCCTCTGCTGACGGGTGGGCGAGGCTCCGGGTCCGGCGGCGCGTACAGCAGCTTTTGGATCGGATCAGGTGTCATGCATTTAAGGACGGGCTCGTGCCAAGACTCTCCCGGCGCGCTCCAGCGCTGCTCAGCCGAGCTGCTGCCTGATGCCTTTGGCTTTCACGGCCCGGCCTACGGAAACAACGTGCTCGCTCTCTGTTTCAATAGCTCACTTTTCGTTTTTGACTGGTTTTATTATTATTTTTAAAGCATGTGTAGCGCAAAACAAATCATCTACCTCCCGCTGGAGTCAGTCCAGCCCTGTGTTGAGCTTGGAAAACCTCCCTGCTTTATTTTTTATTGTAAATGACCGGAGGATGGAGCGGCTCGATGGGACACGGCGGCGTCCAAGCTCGCGCTGCTCCAGCCCACCCACACGCGCCGGCTGCTTTCTCGGTGCTTTCTCTTCGCAGCGTCCACCCGAGCTGGGCACGCGTGCTCACCGCTCACCGCTCACCGCTCACCACAGCCCGTCAGCTTCTGCCGCGGTTTGCAGCGGTGGTGGCCGTGCCCCGTACTCCCGGCGTGCGGCACGGCGCAGGGGCCGGGGCCACGGCAGTGAGCGCATCGAAGGCCCCATCCGGGCTCATCCCCGTGCCCTAGAAAACCTCCATGGGGGCTGGTGCGGCCGCGGGTTTGTGGTGGGGACGGAGCCGGGGCGAGGGCCAGCGAGCAGCACGCCGCGCCCCGCACGGATCATGCTTTTATGGCCGGGTTTAAACAAGTTCTCCATTTTACTGACCTTCAACCACAATCGCAGATCCCCTGCGGATCACATATATTGACTTAAAAAATAATTAGCCTTGAAGGGAGCAGGCGCGGTGCCTGCCTGCCAGGCCCGTAATTAATATTTAAATAACAGGGGCCATAAATCAGCTGCAGTGAACAAGCCCCCGGTTGTGTGTGCGGGGGAAGCGTGCGGCCGTGTTGCTCGCAGGAAAGTCGCTGGGCCAGGCCCGGGAGTGTGACATGGACACTCTGGGGAGGGGGGGACGGTGTGGGGCGGCAGCAGTCCCATTCTGCTGGGAACGGCCGGGAGCTGAGTGCCGGGAGCGCGCCAGGAGCGCGCCAGGAGCTCGCCAGGCCGACCAGCACAAGCCACAGACTGTTTCTGGAGCGACAGGGGTGGCGCAGGCTCCGGCTGCCCAAGCCCCCGCGCTCCTGCGAGAACAAGGTGACATTTCTTGTCTCCTTTCTCATGCTTTAAGTGTGAGATTTTTTTTCCTTCTGCCGGAGCTTTCATTGCGTGCCAGGGGTTTTTAACACGTCTGCTCACCGACTGCCAGGGGAGCAGACACTCACACCGTTAGCGCGGCGGCAGCGCGCTCTGAAGCCGTGCCAGGGCTCTCCGTGCCGCACCGGCTGCAGCCGGGTCGGGCCCCCGCTCCCCCCGGAGCCGAGCAGTGTGGTGCTGCCCAGCCCCATCCCTGCTCCAGCGTCTCGGGGTAGGGGGAAAGGAAATCCCACAGTGCCGGGGGGCTGCGCTCGGGAGCCCCTGAAGCATCTCCCCTGCTCCAGGTGGGAAAAAATTGGCTCCTCGTGGGATTTCTGCTTGGCCGCAGCGGAGCAGCCCCCGGCCCCGCAGGGGGGTGGGCAGGCGTCACCCGGCCGCACCGTGAACCAGCCAACGTTTGCAACCTGCCCTGGGAGATGAGAACGTTGCACGGCTGCTCGTTGTGATTAATTATCATTTCATAACGCAGGAGATTTCAGGCATGAAAGAGCCTCTTCACAGGCACGTCGTGCACACTTTATCCATCATATGAGACTCCAGATGTTTCCATTTTATTCTTATTAAATCACCGCCTGGAGAGCCCGGGTAACGTGAGGCCTCCTGCCCTGGTGCCGGGCACCGTGGCGGGGGACGGCAAAGCACCAGAGACACCTTTTCCTTGAGGGATGGAGACACGCGCCTGGGGGTCTCAGACTCCTCCAAATTGTCCTCACGGCCCCTTGGGAGAACGGGAACAGGCGGAACAACCTGTCCAGACCCAGGGAGAACATGCGGGAGCTGAGCCTGTGTCTCGAGACGCCGGGTTACAGACGGCCGCCTCGGCACGGAGCAGGGGGACTCGATTTCGCATCTGGCGCGCAGCGAAATCGCGGCCGGAGCCAAAGCAGACAGATCACCTTGTCCTCCCTCTCCCTTCCCCCTGGCTCCGGTTTCCCCCCAGTCCCGTGTCCCTCCAAGGGCTGAGGTCTCGCAGAGGGACGGGGGGACATTTGCAAACACTTGGCAGCACCCAGCAGCAAGGGGCTGAGCCACCCCAGGGTGCTGCTCCCGTGACGTGGGCTCGAAGCAACGAGCAGCATCCCGTGAAAACGCGCCAGTCGAGGAGAGGAGCCGGGGTGAATAAGGCCCAGTTTGGAGCTGGGAAGGGAGGGAGGTAGAGATGGAGGCACAGGGGTCACACCAGGTAAGGAAAACAAATAAATAGCTGATTCAGGGGTTTGTTCTCCTCTTTTATTTAGCAGAAACTGTATTTTTACAGCTGCAATCCCTTAAAATGGGATTCTTTTTCCCTTAAACAAATCCTTGTAAAATAATGCTTCATAAAAATAAGCGTTCCTCTTCTCGACCCTGAAGACAGAAAAACACAAACGCCGGCAAGTCCCTCTCCGCGCCGCCAAGGAGGCTGACGGTGGCTGTCACATGTGTCCCTGGCTGTGCCCGCAGCGTGGCCGTGGCCTCCCCTCCAGGTGCCGCGGTGGGTACGGCCCATCCGCTGGGATGGGCAGAGCAGAGCTCCCCTCTGCCAGCATCCGCCGCGGCCGCCTGCATCCTCCCAGCGTCTGGGCTCCTTCGTGCCGCCAGCGGCAGAGCCAGGCCTGGCCCCGTCACCTCCGGCCCCAAGCGCAGCGCAGGCAGCAGGGACCTGGCTCCGGGGGCATTTACTGGGCAGGAGAGCGGCAGTCGAGGCTGCCTCACCCCCGGAGACCTCTGACAACCTGCCAAGCACTTGTAGCATCAGGAACAATCCCATGCCAGGGCTCCCCCCTTCCCTTAATTTGCTTTGTTTTAATTTGGGGGTTTTGGGGGGTTGTTTTTTCTCCAGGCTGCAGCTTTTTTTTCACTGCTGCTTCAGCAAAAGCGATTCAGGAAATTCCGATCAAATCCCGGCGCGCAGCAGCCCTGCCCCTGCTCCCCGGCGGGAGAGGCAGGAGCTTAATTCTCATTAATAACCACCACGGGTCAATTATTGTGAGAAGGAGGAAAACCGGCAAAGCTCTTCGGCATCACGTGTTATTTAAGCTTCTGAAAATAAATGTTCTTTGCAAATCAATCTGTTTGCAGCTCTGTGCGTGGAGCTGGCACAGAAAAAGTTGCTAGAGGGAAGGGATATTTAGAGAGGGTATTATTTTAAATAAACAGGCACTTAAGGCAGAGGCTGCTGCTCCCAAGTGCCGCAGCCCTCCCCTGGGCTTTACTGGCCGAGGGCTCCCGTCCCTCGCCCTCCCAGCGAGCCCCCGTCGCTGCCCGCCACGTGCTGTGGTTGAGCCACAATCACAGCAAGTCTGGGGCTCCAACACGGTGGTTTTGGTCCAGCACCCACCTGGGAGATGCAGCACCCGCCCCGCCGCTCCCGGGGCAGGCAGGGCTCCACGGTGGCAGCCGGAGCCGCCTGCAGCCGCCACAGCCAGGACGGACACGGCCTTTGTTAGAGGATGCGACAGCAACGCTTGGCGCAGCAGGCTGCGGTTTTCATGCTGCCTTTTTTCCCCCTCTTCTTATATATGTTAAAAATATAGAAGGGAAGCCTGACACAGGCATAACCCCAGACAAACGGGTACTGAGGCAGCCTCCGAAAGGCTCCGCTGGGTGCCCGTGGTTAATTAGTGCTCATAAACGTCTATTCATTGTGCATCTCCCAGCCGGCGCGTGTCGGGGAGGGCGAAGTGTTCAGGGCAGCCGCGGTCCAGAAAAATGCAAATTCAAGGGAGCCCCCGCTCCCACCGCGATCCTTCCTGGGGTCCCAGCTGATCCTCGCGGGACGGAGGGTGCAGACGGGGGTCGCGAGTGCCCACTCTCACTGTCGCTTCGTCCGCAGGAGCCGTGGGGAGCAGGATGCTGCCGGACGCCGCGGCGCTGCTGGTGGTGATGACGATGATGGCGGTCGGCCTTCGCTCGGCAGCGGGAGGAGGCGCGGCGGGCTACGCCCAAGTGAAGTACATGCAGCCCATGGTGAAGGGACCCCTGGGACCCCCCTTCCGCGAGGGCAAAGGGCAGTACCTGGGTAAGGGACGCGCTCTGCGGCGGGTGGGAGGACACGGGACATCTGCCAGCGCGGGGGGCAGGGGCCAGAGCGACCTGCAGCCATTGGGCACGTTGGTGCCCCCGTGGCCAAGGGCGCTGCTGCCCAAAGCACGTTCAGGTCTCCTTAACCCAGCACAGAAGGACAAGGATGGGCACAGAGAGGCTGTGCAGAGGGGTAGAGCCCTTTGCTCTCACTCTGGGAGTGGGTGCACAAAGGGGACCCCGAGCCTTTTGCTCCCACCCTCCTGCACGTTCGCTGGAGCTCTGAGGCGCAGCCCAGGTGCGGGAGCCCCGGCACTCGCCATCTCTCCCCCTCGCTGCTGCTAAACCCGAGCCCTCCCTGCGCGGCTTCTGCCACTCCTCCCCCTGTTCCCTTTGCCCCGTCTGCGTTTTGCACCAGCTGGGAAAAGCAAAAGGGCAGAGGCCAGAGGCAAGACCCAGCCTGGCGAGGGATGAGCGGGAGAGAGACGTTTCCTCCCTCGGAGAGCAGCGACCAGGAACTCCCTACACATTGAACCACTCCCCAGTGAGCGCGGGGTGCTGCACGGAGGGGTCCCTGCTCCGCACAGCCAGGCCGCCCGCGTCACAGCCAGCCCAGCCCCCACCTCTCGGAACCGCCTGCACACCGTCCCCTGCCCGCACACCGTCCCCTGCCTGCACACCCTCCCCTGCCTCCGCCGCAGCCCCATGTGCCTGCCCAGTTACGTCAGGAGGGTCCCGCAGTGCCCCGCACCGGGGGGTCATTAGCGTCAGTTAATTGCACACACCCCGCGGAACCGCTCAGGAACTTGGGGTCTTTGCAAACAGCAAGTGTTGAGCGTGACCGAGTTTCTCCGGCACTTCTTGGCTCATCAGGGGGTCCCTCTGCCACACCAGCCCCCTCCGAGTGCACCCGGAGCAGCAGCAGCAGCAGCACCAACACATCTTTGAGAGGGGGACGGCAGGGAGGGTCTAAGCCCTCTCCTTGATCCCAAACCCCGCGGTCCCCAATGCTCTCCACAGAGCCAGCCGCTGCTGGCAGCGCTGCGGGACGGGGCAGGGCTGGGGCTCGGCCGCCCGGACCCGCCAGGCCGGTGCTCGGCCCTCGGGAAGAGCCACCGGAGCCCTCCCCGTGGGTTCACACAGACCCGGACCCTCCGGGGAGCCGAAGTCTTGGCTCTGGGTGGAGAAACTGGAGAAGACTTGGCTGCTGGTGCCTGATTTACTGCTGGGCTGAATGGCTTATCAGGAGTTCAGCTCAGCACATATGTCAGAAAACACACAGCAAAACCTGGAGCCGAAGCACACTACGAGCCCCCCCGCCTCCCTGCCCCCTTCCCAGCTGTTGTAAAGCTGCTCCCTGAACCCCAGCCAGAGACAAAACCTTCCAGCGTAGTGCAGGAACGTTTCAGCTGCTGGTGGGACAGGATTCAAATATCTCCCTGCTGTTTTTCCTTCTTTTTTTCCCCTTCTTCCTATGCATCGGAGCAGCTTGCACTACCTCTGCGCTGCGCTGCTTGTTAACTGTGGTGGAGAGAGAAGTGAGTGCGCCGGGCTCTTCGCAAGGTGTGGGCTGGGTGTGAGCTTTGCCAGGTTACACCAGGCACGGGTTTGAGGAGACGCTGAGGCAGGGCAGAACATGGGAGTCCCCGGGACATCGCTCTCCTAAAACCCCTGGGAAAGAGAGGACAGGCAGGGGGATGCAGGCAGGGGGGCAGCTGCAGCTTGAGCCACCAGCTGTGGGACCACGTGGAGGCAGCCGATGCCTTGTGGATCCCACTGAGCTCCCATCTCTGCTTCACCTCTCATTTGGCAAGAAAAATCCCCGCTGGCCTGCTGCCCTGCTCAGGGAGCTCAGCTGACTCACCGTGCCGGCGCAGGGCTGTGCCGTGCCCCTGTGGGTTACCCCTGAGCCGGTGGGGAGCTGTGTGGGGGCCCCCCTGGGCTGCCCCAGCCTGGCCCTGTGGCTGGGACCCCCACTTGGGGGGCCAGGCCAGACCCCGGGGCTGTGCCCAGCTGCGGGTACCATCTAGTGAGAGACAGGGCTGGTTTCCTCAGGGTGCCAGACACCTTTTCTGACCCCAAAATAGATTCCCCAGGAGCACAGAGGCAGCTCTGGGCAGGAGATGCTGCTAAACACTAAAATGCTGACAGCATTTAAGTTGGGTTTTATTTTGCCTCGGTGCTGGCCGGGGTGCAGGGAGCCCAGCGCTTCCCTGTGCACGCGGGGAGCTGAGCCAGTGGCACCCCAGCTCAGGACAGCGATAAGGCACCGGCGATGCCCGGGGCGGGGGTTTATGCCAGGCGAGGGGGGGTGTTTCCCCTCCAGCGCCAGTACCAAGGGTTCACCCAGGGCAGCAGCCTCGGCCGCAGAGGTGGAGATGAGCTTTTCACCTCCCCAGGTGTGGGGGAGCTCAGCAGGGAGCCAAGGCCCTGCCTCTGCCCTGGGTTGTGCTGCCCAGGAGGTGGGAGCGGGCAGGGGCTGCCCAGCAGCCCCTGAGCAGGTGACCCCCACGTCCCACTGCTTTTAAAAGAGACTCCAAGCTGTGAGCCCCGTGGGGCTGCTGCTTGCGGCCAAGAGGCCTCCAGGTCCCTCAGCTCCTGCTCATGGAGAGACTCGGCTGCTTTCTGCACTCTGCTCCCATCCCCTGGCACGGCAGCTCCAGCTGCCAGGGCTGTGGCCGGGTCCTGCCCTGAGCGTCCCCGCGCGGCTCTGGGAAGACGGGATGAGAGATGCAGTAACACTGGTCCCACACAACGTCCCCGTGAGCCTGCGAAACTCACTCTCACGAGACAGGGCTTGGCAGCAGCGCTGGAACAAGCTCGGCCAGGCTCTGCCACGGAGCAGCCAACCTCTGCTTCCTGCAGCGTCGGCCAGACCCGCTGCTGCCGGCTCGTGGTGGGAACCGCTTCCCAGCGTGTTGGATTATTCATCTGCGGGCCAGTCCACGCTGCCGTGTCCCTCCTCCAGGTCCTTACACTTGGAGGCAGCTCCAGAGGGGCTGCAGGATGCGCCTGGGCATGTCTGTGCTCCTCAGGAGGTGAAAAGCTCTGTGGTGCCCAGGCGAGAGCTCGCAGGGGCTGCGCTCCTTCCCCTTCCCGCTGCCCCAGCTGGCTCCGCATTAGCATTCATGGCAGCTTTGTTCATGCTTCGAGGGGAACACATAACCCCATGCTGCTGCTGTGAAATGCAGAGCTCCGAGACATGCGCCTGTGGTAAGACATGGTCTTTTGAAATTGGATACCACTGGGGCTGCAATGTCCCAGTTTCTCTCCGCTAACGTCCCCGGTTTGGTTTTCCCGTCTGCTTTTTTGGCCGCCTGCAAGTTGGCAGCTCTCGCCTGGCGTTTCTCTTCGCTGCCTTGTGTGAGAGTGTGTGTGCTTTTTCCTTCCTTCGTGGGCTCAGCTGTAGATCCTTGTTCTGATTCCATGCAAAATGACCTAGAAAACTAATTCTTTTCAAACCATTGCAAGAAAAAAAAAAAGGGGGTGGGGGGTGGGGGAGAAAACACATTGAAATCATTTTCTGGAGAGAATTTTTTCCAGAATTCAAACCCCAGAAATCTGCTTTAGTGCAACACTTCACATCTCCCTTGCCTTCTTTCCCACACCGTTTTCTGGGGTGAGGAGCAGGAGGTTTGCAGAAATCCAGTGGCAATGTCATGACAGACAAGTATTTCCTTCGTCAAGACAGCCAAGTGACCTCTGTTACAGCCTAGGATGTGGGCCAGGCTTTGATATATAGATAAGCTCTGAAAATGTTTCCATTGCCAAAAGAAAAACAAGCAGGCACCAGGCCTGGGAATGGCCGGAGCTAACTGCTGTGCTTAGGAAAGGTAAAGCCACCTCTGATGCACCGGGAACGGTGCCGGCTGCCGCCACGGTTATTCTTTTCACATGTCTCAAATCTCCCCTAATCTTTTCCCGTTGACTGAGAAAATCTCTGTGTTGGCGGATCCTGGCGCTGCGGGTGTCCGTGCTCCCAAGGCCCGGCTCAGCTCTCTGAGTGCCCAGGCGGGGGCCGGGCTGGCAGAGCGCGGGGACCCCCCTGCCTCGTGTTCTGCTCCCAGACGGGATCCATTCCCAGCCCAGGAACTTGCCTGTACAGATCTTTTCCCAACTGGAATGATCTACCTTGGGCAGATTTGGTTCAAATTTGCCCAAGATGTCAAGGCCCTTTCCTCCACCCTTTGTATTTCTCATCGCAGTCCCATGTACGTGCAACTGCCAAGTATTTCCTTCATTTTAAGCTTCCCAAAAAAAGAGTTTGTCTGATTTATTCTTTCTCACCCACTTCCCGGTGTCACGTGGGAAGCAACACCCTGCCTGGGCCAGCCTCAAGCAGTTATTTATGCTCACGTCTGTGCTTTAAGTACCGAGCTGCGGTGGGCATGTAATCTGGCTCTCCTCGGCTTTGTAGTCTCTCAGCCCATTAGTTTCTTTCTTATATCCGTTTGCAAAAGACCTCTATAAATTCTTTAAATGTCAAGTGGTTACGGCCTATTCCCAGCTGGGCTGACTCATTTGGACGTAACTGAGGTTGCGTTTCCCTTGCAGCTATTGGCTTTTCCTCCATCCTCATTGCTTTTTCTTCTTTTTGGTGAGTTTTTCTCTGCCTTGCTGGACTCGGGAGCTGAGCCAGCCAGCACCGCGGGCATGTCTTAACCCATACACCAACCACCTCTTCGGTCTCTCAAGTACAAGTCCAAGAGTTTTCTTTTTAATCCAAAAGGATTAAAGGTCTCCCGAGGCCCTGGAGTCGAGGGATGGGGTAGAGGGATTATCCTCAGTCTTGGCTCGCTCTGTTGCCATCCTCTCGGCTGAGCCCAGGCAGGAGCGACTGAATCCCACGGTGCTTTCGAGGCTGCTGGGAGGTTTGAATCCAGCTCCGGAAAAAACCCCCCGCAGTAGGTCATGACAAAACATCACTGCCAGAGCCGACAGCAATCTTGTTGACACCCTCTATGGAGGGATGGATGGAGTAAGGCTTGGATTAGTACCCTGGGCTCTGGCCAAGGTCTTGCCTAAAAACAGTCCTGCTGATGTGGTGGCCCAGGAAGCCACTGTGGCTATTTCAGTAAGACCATTTCTAGAGAAGGGCACTCTTGCAAGTACAGAGCCAGGCAGCGCTGAAGGCCCTGGCTTTAACACCCTGAGGGCATCACGCGCCAGGCACACTCCGCTGGCCCCAGTAAAGCTCCGCCGGTCCCAGTAAAGCTCCATGTCTCCTCTCTCCACAGACATGCCACCGCTGCTGCCGATGGACCTCAAAGGGGAGCCAGGACCGCCAGGAAAGCCCGGCCCACGCGGACCCCCTGGGCCCCCCGGCTACCCAGGAAAACCAGGCACAGGAAAACCGGGAATGCACGGCCAGCCCGGGCCCGCCGGGCCCCCTGGCTTCTCGGGCATCGGGAAACCCGGCATCCCAGGACTCCCCGGAAAGGCGGGCATGAAAGGGATGCCTGGAGCCAAGGGCGAGCCCGGCATGCGAGGAGAGCAAGGGCCAAGAGGACTGCCCGGCCCCCCAGGGCTGCCGGGGCCCGCTGGCATCTCAGTCAATGGGAAGCCGGGCCCGCAGGGCGGCCCTGGCCTGCCCGGCTTTCGGGGCGAGCCTGGCCCAAAAGGAGAGCCGGGTCCCCGTGGAGAGCGCGGGATGAAGGGTGAAAATGGTGTGGGGAAACCAGGGTTACCGGGGCCCCGGGGGAACGGGGGCCCTCCTGGCCCTGCGGGGCCCCCAGGGCCCGTTGGCGTTGGAAAACCCGGCCTCGACGGCCTGCCGGGCGCGCCGGGGGAGAAGGGCGACATGGGCCCTCCGGGCGGGCCTGGCGTCAACGGGGAGCCCGGCCCCGTGGGGCCGCGGGGCCCCCCCGGCATCGACGGGATCGGTGTCCCGGGCGCCGCAGGGGTGCCAGGGATACAGGGCCCCATGGGACCAAAGGGAGAGCCAGGGATCCGCGGCCTCCCTGGTTTGCCGGGCCCGACGGGCTATGGGAAGCCGGGCCTGCCTGGCCTAAAAGGAGACCGCGGGCAGCCCGGGGTGCCGGGAGCCATCGGCGATAAGGGGGAACCCGGCGTTGATGGGGAGCCAGGGGAGCCAGGCCCTGCCGGCATCATCGGGCCGCCAGGCCCACCGGGGTCCATGGGCCTGCCGGGCAAGCACGGGCTACCCGGCTCCAAAGGGGACGTGGGGCCGAGCGGGCCCCCGGGCATGCCGGGGATGCGTGGCGACCAGGGCCCGAACGGCTTCGCGGGGAAGCCAGGGGTGCCGGGAGAAAGGGGCCTGCCCGGGTCACTGGGACCCCCCGGCCCAACAGGCCCCAAAGGAGAACCGGGGTTCATCGGCCTCCCAGGGGTACCAGGATTAACAGGCGGCCCCGGGCCAAAAGGGGATGGCGGGATCCCAGGGCAGCCGGGGCTGAGGGGCCCCTCCGGCATCCCGGGCTTGCAAGGACCCGCAGGTCCCATGGGGCCTCAGGGGTTACCGGGGCTGAAAGGGGAGCCGGGGCTCCCTGGGGTTCCCGGTGAGGGGAAGACTGGCGAGCCCGGCATGGCTGGACCCATCGGCCCCCCGGGAATGCCGGGAACGCCGGGGCTGAACGGGCCGCCAGGTCCACCGGGGCCACCCGGGCCGCCGGGAGCGCCCGGGGTGTTCGACGAGACGGGCATCGCGGGGCTGCACCTGCCCGACGGAGGCGTGGAGGGGGCCGTGCTGGGCAACGGCAAGCCGGGGAAGCCGCAGTACGGCCGAGGAGAGCTCTCCGCCCGGATCGCACCAGCCTTCACCGCCATCCTCACCTCCCCCTTCCCAGCGTCCGGCATGCCGGTCAAGTTTGACCGGACTTTGTATAATGGGCACAACGGCTACAACCCAGTCACCGGGATATTCACCTGCCCCGTATCCGGCATCTACTACTTTGCCTACCACGTGCATGTCAAAGGGACTAACGTTTGGGTGGCGCTTTATAAGAACAACGTGCCCGCCACCTACACCTACGACGAGTACAAAAAGGGCTACCTGGACCAGGCCTCGGGCAGTGCCGTGCTTGAACTGAAGGAGAACGACCAAGTCTGGGTACAAATGCCCTCGGACCAGGCCAACGGGTTGTACTCCACGGAATACATCCACTCCTCCTTCTCCGGGTTCCTGCTTTGCCCCACATAACAGCTGTTGGGCACATTTCCTTTTCACCCACTTTAGCCATAAACTGTCTTTTTTTTTTGATAAAAAAGTTTTTTAAAATTAATACAAAAAAGAAAAATCACTGGGAAGAACACGCAAGCTGTTGTCGTGGGACCTTGCTTCACGCTGTTTGATCCATGAGTCAAGAGGGTAACTAGAAAGGAGACTATCTTTCTTTCTTTCTTTTTTGAGGGAGGGAGAAGGGAGGGAGGGGAGTGACTTCCTCAGCAAAGCGCATTTGGAACAAGTTTTACCCTAGTGACTGTACATCAAACACAGGAACATGCTTGGGATGGCAAGGATCTGGCTCTGCAGTAAACTGCTCTGTGATCCAGAGAGGGTCGCCTGGAAGACCAGACCCTTCTGGTCTGCAATCAAGTGCCCTTGTTTCCCATTCTGAGTACTAGTTAAATAAATACAGCTGTTGTCATGGGTGGTGTATTTGCTAACCAGCACAGGGGCCCTAGGCACCTAACACAAACCTGTACAGCAGCAGATCCATGATGGATTGAGAAATTTCCTTCCCAAACCATCAGACGCCCAAGTTTCAGTCTCACTGATGCCTGTTTTTTCAGACTGGACTCTGAGGCCGTGTCCCGGATTCACCCCGGATTCAGTGCGGTTGGATTTGTAATCATAAAAAGTGGAACACTTTGCATAAGCACCTTCTTATAAGAAGTAAATATTATTTTTAACCCCCCCCCCCCAGCACCTTTAGGAATAAACACATCCAGCCACTGGTATGGGGGAGGATGACAGACGACCTATTCCAGAGCCGTTGAGGGAAGCTGGGACCCCTGGGATGAACAACGATCCTCTCTCTCGGGTTAATTCATCTACTGGCAAGTCCAAGGGCTAGTTCTGTCCTGCCTGTTTCTCTGCAGCCCAAAGACTTGCTTGGCCTTGGGAGCATCTTAGTCCTTGGCAACACAAGGATGGCACTGCAAGCCCGGCTTACGGTGCTTCTAGCCTGGTTTGATAGAAGGTTTAGTTATGCTTTCTTGAAAGTGCCACTTATGGACAACTTGCTTTTACTGTCTCACTATTTCGGGATGTGTAAACTTTTGCATTGGTATCCCCCCTTTCTCTGGGGACCTTTTAATTAAGAAAAAAATAGTGTTAGGTCTAACTTTCCATTCAGTCATTTTACAACGGTGCTATTATCTACTTAACAATGTTATTGACAAGTCTAGTGCAATATGTACCTGTAAAAGTGCACCATTTCAGGTGCCAATCTGTGACTTAGGTTAAAAAAAAAATTAATCACATTTGTCTGTTGTTACCACTTTGTCTCACTAATGCTTGAAATGTTACTGACCTGAGTATGAGCTACAAGGTTCTGGGGAAGGTGTGCACGGATCCTGACCACTCGGCTGCTCTGTCCTTCGCTAAGGCAGCGCCTGAACCCTGTTCCTTTGCAGATTTTCTCACGGTAGAACAGTCACGGCCACTTGCACTTACAGTAAAGTGATTCTTCCCATCCCAGGCGAGTAGCCCGCTGCTGAAGTTAATCCACATGCGTTACGCTGCATGTCCCTCCGCAAAGGCACATCCCTGAGAAAACAGCAACAATTTGGTCACCAGCTGAGCAACTATTACCCTTAAATTTTCCTAAAGCCTGTTCTATGGCCAAAGATGAGAAATGTAGCAAGAACGGGACTTGGGATTGTTCTCCAGACGGACTGTACAAGATATTTAAACAGATTTTCTTTCTCTGTTTCTGTTTTGTTTGTTTGTTTTTCTCCTTAAGCCTGTCCTGTGTTTCTGCCTCTTGCCATCCAGGGCTTCCCTGTAGAAACACACTTATCCCTGAAATTACGAAACACGAGAAGGACATTTAGTTGGAAGGCGAGCGCTTGAGCGACTGCCCCGCTGGGGCTGGCCTGTCCCCTTCCCGGGGACCTCACCCCACATAAAGCTGCAAGTTTCACGTAAAGATGAAACCACCTCAAGCTGAGAGGCTGCCCCGGGGCCTGATCCCACTGGACGTTTTTAGCTCCTGAGGTGGGGGGGTGTCAGGGCCGTGCGGGTTTTGATCGTAACAGGTTATTTCCCAGCAGGAACAGGGGCCGTACAAAGAGTCCCTAAGATCAGAAGTGGAAGCTCAGATGTTTTCTTCAAGGCTTGGGAGGGGAGGGTGCGAGGATGGGGCCTGCGTCTCCTTTACTGAATTGTCTTTCCTGTGGAGGAGAGCAGCGATGAACTGGAGCTGGTGCCACGCACGGCCCCGGGAGCCTCTCGCGCTCCAGCCACGCGCCGGGGCCGAACCTTCATCCTGTTACTCAAAGCAACTTATTTATACCGTGTCCTAACCTACATCCCATCTCTTCTTGTTCTGTCTTACTCAAAACTTCTTGTTCTAGCTGGCAAAATGACAAAAATACTCACTATAACCACGCCGAGACATTAACTCGTTCAGTGCTGTAGATATTGTTTTGCAATTTCACTTTCCCTTCATGTGCAGAGCATAACCCATAATCAACCTTCCGCAGCTATATAACCTCTTACACTTACACAGTAATGGAAAGGCAAAGATATTACACGCACATAGAGTTAGGCTAGGAAAAAAAAAACGATGCACAGGATGAGGGAGGCTGTTCACTAAACCGGACACTGTCAGGAAGAATTTTTTTTCTGGAGTACTGAGTACGTGATATTCACCAGCAGAAAGGATTATTTTCTGTCGTGTGTGTGAGCGCATGGGATTTTGGTTTCAATCACAATAATAAAAAAGGTTGGGTTGGATGAAGTATGTCTATTTTTAATTATGAAAACTGCATTACAATGTGCATTTTTATATACAAATTCTTACTATTTTTTTTAAATTTGCCTCTAGTATCTTCATTTCTAACCTAGTATATAGAGGTTTTTAGTTTTGTAAATACTTATTACATGCACTGTCTGTTATAGTAAAAAGTTGGTTTAAAATGCACTCTTTTTGTGATCAGAAACTGGCCTTCTCTTCAGAACTAAAACTACAGTACTTGATTGTATTGACAAAACATCAATAAAACTTATTGTATAAAAGGTGGGCTCAGCTGTGCCTCTGTCCTGCTATGAACGGGCTTGCCCAGCCTTGCTCGTTAGACCACGCACACAGACCTCTTGCAGTGTTTTTCTTTCTCAAAGCCAGCTCCCTTGTTCCCAGCAGTCCGGCAGATTTGCTAATTGATATTTAGGTAAGAAGGTACCGCGTGTCTCTTGTCATTAAGGAAAAGACTCCTGTCTCCAGAAGTTCATTTTTAAAAAAGGATGAAATCCAGACCCTTCCAGACTGGTAATTATTAATTTGAGGAATTTAAGTCAAAGTGTTGGGGATTCGCTTTCCCTTCTGTTTTTTCCACAATGCTTTTTTTTTTTTGCTCTGTTACACAACCATGTCTACAGCCAACCTCGGCGTCCCGAGCCGCAGACAGTCAGTTCAGCAGCGCACAGAGGAGATGGTGAATCACCTGTAAGGGAATCGCTCTCAGAGGCTGGAAGTATGAAGAATAAAGAGAAGAAAATATGTTTTCCTACCAGATCTCTTATCTGGAAGAGGAGATGTTCCTTAGAGGTGCTCCCCAAGCACACTGGCTGCCACGCAGGCAGGCTCCTTCGCAAGCTGACTCTGAAGAACAAGCCATTCTCCTGCTGCACGCTGCAGGGGCACCCAGCACAGGGCACCCAGCACAGGCCCTGTCTCTGCATGGTCATCGCACGCCGGACTCCGGCAGAACCTCCACGTGCTGCTCCTCGCTGCAAAGCGCCTGCGAAGGGAAAGGGCCTCTCCAAACCGCCCCACAACACCCACGATCGATGCTTCTGGCTCGCCCCGCTGCTAACTGGAACCACTCCTGGGCTCCCACAAGCTGCTGCCGCCCCTGACTGCTCACAGGCAGGAGTGGCCACCTGAAAGCTGATTTTTCAGCAGACTCCCAGTGCTAAAGCTCACCCCAAACAAAGCACGAGGCTGGGCTACACGCAAGGTGTCTCTACCCAGCGCCAAACAACTGCCACTCTGCTTTCTACAAAGATTTCAAGAAGCTGTAACAAAGTAGTTTCAGGTTGAGTCTTAAAGTGAAGTATGGGGTGGGGAGAAACAGCTCAGAGGTTCTCATACGGCTCCTCCTGATTTTGTATGGAAGCAAAATTTTATGGCTTGAATGAAAAGATGGGAGCAGCAGCTAATTAACAAAGGGAATTGAGTGATTTTATTTCTTTCCAAGAAAGTCAGAGCTAAATGTTTTGGTACACATTTAAATTCTGGCCTAAACCAAGCTAAATGTTTTAAACGGGAGCTCTTCTGCTCTTCATGAGTTCCAAATATTTAAATTATAAAGCTGCTTTAAAAGGAAAACATCTTCTTTTAAATAATTCTGTGAATATGTTCACACCTCTGGCAGTGTAACATGAAAAACCTGACATTGTACATCTGAGATCCGCAGCACAACACAAACATACAAGAGAGCAAAATTCCACGTGTTCTCAGGACAAGAATTCAGTTATACAAGAAAAACCCATTAAAGCATCACACAGAAGAGTGGCACCTGAAGGATGCAGACTACGGGGAAAACTGGGACAAGGCACGGCAGCCAGATTTTCCACGTGTGCACACGCAGCCCGACACGCAGCCACCGCGTGTGACACCGGCGGGGAGCGAGCGCTGCCCGAGAGAACGGGCACTTCCCGGTGGCACAAGAAATACTAGAGAAGTAAGAGAGAATTGTCACGTTCAAATTTATAAACATTTCCATATGATGACTGCTTGCCTCTTTCTTTTTGTTTTCAGTTATTAAAAAGCTTTCAACCCTTTCTAGACATGCCATACCCAAGCTGTCACTCCCCTTCTGACCAGCTCTATTGGGCCAAAGTTTTAAACTTGAAACTCTGGAACAACACAGCTTTGCTAGAATATTCTTAGCCACCAGTAGCAGCTTCAAATGCACAGACTCTTTTAAACTCTGATAAATTCTCCCCCAATTAACCTACTTTTCCCTTTGTTTTCAGATCATTCTTGCCAAGTAGAGAGTTTTAAGGCTGTGAGAAGTAACTCCTGCTTCCCGCTGAAGTCATTTTTGTCACTGACTGCAGCAGAACCAGGAATTCAGTCCTTGTCTAACACCAGGTTTCACAGCTATCTCCACCCACAGATATAAACAGCAATCCCACTCGGTGCTCTGGACATACGTAGGACAGCGTTAAAAATGCAGGATGCACGGATTAGGAACGAAGGAGTAGCTAGAGTAGCTGCAGCAATGTGAAGCCAGTCACGTGAGGGAAGAGGGCACCAACGGAGCAGGAATTTGTTACACCCTCTCCCAGCAGCGACGACGAGCCAACTGGGATTCTGTCTGCACGCACCAAGGGCACTTCTGACAGCGCCACTGGCCGTGCAAAGAAACCCCCTCTCTGACCTCCGGCACTTTTCATTCTGCCTTTAAGGAAGCGAACCTCTGCCCTGCAGCGTCCTCACTCAGCACAGGACCCGTCCCACCCCGCGGGATGTCCTCCGGGCTCTGCAGGGATGAGCCTCTCCGATGACTCCCGTCTCCGTCCCCGTCAGCTGAGTGCGAACTGGTGATCTAAGAGGGTGTGGAGCCTCTCAAAGCCACTGCAGGACAGGCCACTAACAACTGAAACAAAGGCCACGGCACACAGGAGTAGAGGAAAACAGCAAGAAAGTCAGAGAATTCATACACCCACCCTGTAAGTGTAATGACAAGATGGCATAAAGGCGGACAAAGCAAGAAGCAGAAGTCTTATGAAAAAGCAAACGCTCCTGTAGACTCCAGAGACGCCCCCGCTGTCCGAGGCGCCGCATGCAGCCACCTCCCAGCTGCGCTGTCACCGAAGGCCGCGTCCCCTCTCGCCAAAGCAGCTCGTGGTTCCAGCTCTCAACTCGCAGCAGCAGCGGCTCAGGCGGAGGCTCGCCGGGGTCTGCACGCGGCGCGGCCCCACCACCAAATTCCTGACCAGAAAAGCCGAGGTGGCCGCCCGCTTCGCCTTCAGAAAACACGCTCCCCCTCGGAGCTCAGAGCCGCTGGCAGTAGAGTTCATACAAGCTATTGGCCAGCTTCTGTGTCTCTTGGAAAGCTTCACAGCTCTGCTCCCAGCTCGGGGGTATCTGCTCCTCCCCGTAATAAGCCCCTGCAATGGCTCCTGCCATGGTGGCAATGGTGTCTGTGTCTCCACCCAGAGAGATACAGTAGATGATGGTCCTCTGCAGGTTGTTGTAGTGATCAGGAATGTCGGGGTCAGCCTCCATACAGCGCAAGAAGGAGTAAATTGCAGTAGGGACAGACCGCAAAGCAGCAATGCCGTTGCCTGTTAAGGAAACCCATCACCTTCAGCGCTGCAGAACACTTGTCCCCTCCTGCCCACAGACATGCCCTTTCCCCTCTAACTGCAACTTCCCACTGCCAGTTACCTCCAATACCGGCATCACTGATTTTAACCTGACAAAGTGCAAAAGGCACCTCCTCGGACCTACTCACGTCCTGGAGACCAGCTCCCTGCTATGCCAGTACAGACCGGCAACACACCCCCACCCGCTCCCGTCCGGGTGGAGATCTGACAGCCATTAAGACAAGAGATCTTAGAATATTAAGAAACATTATTCACAGTAAGTTTTTCTTAGCAAGACAGTTTCTTCCCAGCAATACAGAGGGGGAATCACTAGGTCAGACTCCGAGAACCACTGAGCACAGGCAGCCCTTCCAGCACGCTCTGTGCCCGACGGCAGCACAGGCCAAAGTGGCGAGGGGGGGGGAAGGACACAGCAACGGGGCGTGCGGAGTCAGTCCTGCTGCCAGCTTGTTCCTAATACTTGTGGTATGGAAGGTACTTACCTAACTCAAACAATACATCTGCTTTGGGAACACTGCTGAGCTCCAAAAATTCCTTTATTTTCTTGAGACACCTTGAAAACGGTAAATCCTCAAATCCCAGCCTGGAAACAAAGAGTACAATGAAGAAGCGAGAATGTGAAGAGCCAGAGTAAACTGTACACAGCTGAGTTAGTGCTCCTCGCAGCTACTTACGCTCGGGCGTCAGTAAGAGACTTATCATCTCCCTCGACGTCTTCCATGTGGCTGATGAGCTGCTCCAGGAAGGTCTCCTTGCTGAGCTCTCCCTGCAGGGCGAGGTGCACGGCCAGGGCCTGCAGGATGGCCCCGTTGTAGCCCAGGGAGTTGGCGTGGGTCACCTCAGCGCTCAGCCTGGCAAACTGCGAACGGAAACACGTCGTCAGCAAACCCACCCGTGAGACGTGGCGAGACTCTCCTGGCAGCAGGGACGCCCGGAGCCCAGGTGCCCAAAGGAGCCGAGAACTCCGGTACCTTCTTCACGTCCTGGACGTCAGAATACACGAGGGGGATGCCTGCCACCCTCATGGCACCGCCGTTGCCGTAGGAGCCTTTCCCGTTAAACTGGGCTCTTGCTGGTTCAAACACATCACTGCACTTGGGGCTCAGGAGCTTCTTGAAGACATTGACAACAGCCATCCCATAACCTCTATTGGGCTCCTTCTTGTACTCCTCAGCAAACCTGGTGCAGGCAAGAGAGCAGGAGTTACACAGGTGAGAAAAAGGCACAGGGTAGTTGGTGTGTTCCTGAAGTTTGTAAAGAGGTTGTATGAAGCCACTTGATAAAGTGAATTAACAACAGAGGGGTAATTCAGTGACAGTCAGGGTTCAAGTGACTCAGTCCTGCAGGAAAGAATCCGATTCCCAAAAACCGGTGTGAAAGGAGGAAAGGTTGTATAAACATCACCTTTCACAACCCACTTGTTTCCCTCTCAGCTTTGCCTTGAAATAGAAGCAAACTAGAAACATTTCCATGGGTCACAACCACAAAGAAAGTCTTTTGTTTGAGTTCAGTGGAAGAGCTTTCTAAACAAATAAATGTTCTCCCTTAAGTGGAACCAAATGCTACCAGGGCTGTGGATTCAAAAGGGAAATAGATCATAAAAAAACTGAAGCTGACCTCACTAATATTCACTAACTAAACTCAGGGAAATACAAACAAATAGCAACAAATAAACATGAAGGGCAACGCTTCTGACATTTCTAAGCACTGTCTTCCACAAAGGTGAGCATGCACACACGGCTGCGATACAGCATGTCCCATCCTGCTGCACTTTAAAGCCGCTCTGAGCCCACACGAAAGCTAACGGTGCTGTGTGTTCCAGGACACCGCAAAGCACACAATAAGTTACAGAATTAGCCATCACTTTTCTGATTTTTTTCCTCCACAGCAGCAACTTTGCTACAGCTGCTGTCCCCTTTTCACAGAAATGACAGCGATTGCAGAAATCTTAAGGAAGTTTTGCCTTCGCTAGCAAACATCAACAGCCTGGCCTCTGAAGGGGGCTGCAGGCCTTACCTCTTGGCCATATCAACTTCATCAAACTCCCGCTTGGCTAGCAGGGACTGCACCACCGACCTGCTCATGGCCGTGTCGTCCGTGTACGAAAGCGTTTCTAAAACAGAAGATCATAAACATAACGTGACCATCCAGGGACAAACTCTCCTCCTGTTCCCCACTGTCAGCACCTCCCTGCTCTCCAGCGCCTAGCTACCTGCGTAGCTGGATTAAAACATTACCAGGAGTTCCCCAGCACTTGCAGCTTGTCACTAGCCACGGTCACCAGAGTAAGAAGACACAGAGCAAGAGAGATGCATCCACAGCAAGAATGAGACTGAAGGCATTTCGAGAGTAATAAGAGCAAGAGAAAGCATTTGATATCCAGAGGCACGTATGGACAAACGAGACAAGTCTCTTTCTCAAGGAGTTTACAGCGAATGGGGACAAGCAGAGAAGAGAGAGCACGGCTGCACTTCTGGCCAAGACTGCGAGAGAATCAAGTGCCTTTAAGATCCTACTGGAAGGGTTTACAGGGCTTGTTGCGCAGCTCGGAAGCTGAGAGTTAAATAACCAATTCTGTGCTTCTCTTACTCTACTCCTTATCTATTTTTGGTACATCTGTTCCTGGCTGACACCCCTGCACTGTGACACCCCAGTTCCCCAGCTTCACTCGAGCAGCACAGGCTGAGCATAGCAAACCCCTGGTCCCTCCCCACCAGCCCTGTGCATTCAGGAACCAGGAGCTGCCCTGGGGCAGCCAGAAGCTGCTTCAGCAAGGTCACACTCAAGGGGGAGGGGAGGAAGGGGACCCCCAAACCCCACAGCACGGGCTCACACGCCAGAGCAAGGCTGGGGGGCAGCCACGGGTGTCCCAGGGGAGATGCCCCCTGTTGTGGTGAGGGGGACACCGGGTCTGGGGGTGCGAGAAGTGGCGGCGGGGACACACCCCCCCCCCAAAGCCTGACCCTGGGGGTGTTGGGAGCCAAATGGATACAGGGAAGGGGATGTGCTCCGCCCCGACCCCCCCCCCCTCCCGCCCCGCGGAGTTTCCCGCCCACCTCTACAGGCGCTGCCGGCCGGTTCCCCCTCCTCAGGCGGCCCGGGCGCCGGTTCCAGGCCTCGGAGGAAGCGCAGCAGGTCGGGCAGCTTCACGACGCTCCTGCCTTCAAAGACGGCGCCCAGACAATCACCCAACAACGCTCCGGCCAAACAGCCCCGGAATCGACCGGCTCCAGGCCGAGGCCGCGCCGCCGCCGCCCGCCCCGTTCCTGAGGCCGAACCCGCCGCCGCCGCCATTTTCTCCCGCGCCGCCGCCGCTCTCCTCCGGGCCGCCAGGGGGCGCTGTCCGCGGCTCCGCCGCGGACAGCGCCCCCTGGTGACCCGGAGGAGAGCGGCGGCGGCTGCTGCCTCATTTCCCCGCTTAGAGGAAGGGAAATTTTTCCTTTTCCCCCCCCCAATTTCTCATTATCAGAATTTAAACCGAGAGCCAGGAGTCCAACCCAGCGGAGCGTCATCTCCCCTAACTCTCAAGCCACTCAGCACGTGCCAGAGAAACAAATCACCTCCCGTTTTTTTTAACATCGCCCCAAAAAAAGCCAAACCGGGCTCCAGCTCTTGCTTTTGTAGCCGCTGGGCTAGCGGGCAAGGGGAAATCCCAGCCGAAACTTTTTACTTTCATTAAAGCGAACAGATTTGAGTCCGTGCCCCCCACAGAGCAGATCCGGCCCGCCGCCACCATTACACTGTCCCTTTTTTTTTTTTTTTTTTCTCAGAGCGCCGCTTTGCACTTTAAAAGACTTAAAAACTTTTAAAACACTCAAGAGCCCAGATGGATTCAATCACGGCGAAATGCTTCCAACGCTGTCGGATGACAACTGCTCTTGGGGACAGACTCTTTATTGTTTATAATGCTCCTTGCAGCGCAAGAGGCTATAAACATCATAGAAGGGGACAGATAGTTATATAACAAACTAGGAGGAGGGAGGAGAATTACATTATCCTAACAAGACACAGATGTCCGCTTTCCCTACTACGGAACTGAGTCACTGGTAGCTTTTCATCCTCAGTGTGGCTCCTTGCACAACGCTCCCCGGCACACTAAGCCAAGTCCAGCTGCCCGTTCTTCAGCGGGGAGAGCGCACGGTTCGTGGTCCGGTTGAAGATGTCGAGCTCTCGGGCA
This sequence comes from Strix aluco, assembly GCF_031877795.1. Taxonomy (NCBI): domain Eukaryota; kingdom Metazoa; phylum Chordata; class Aves; order Strigiformes; family Strigidae; genus Strix; species Strix aluco. Next base: position 1,350,295 of record NC_133956.1, read on the forward strand.
AATTTCTCAGCCGGGACCACGAGTTTTCTCCGGCTGTCCATGCACTTGTTGTCCAGCACCAGAGAATTGGCTTTGTAGCCCATATCTGTCTGAATGCGGTGAAGTTGTCTGTAAAGAGCGTCCAAGGCATCCCTGGGAACAAGCAGAAGCGAGAGGAGTCGGGTTCGAGCACTGCATTCCCTTCCCAAATTGGACAGGAAACACCCCACCTCCCGCTTTCTGGCAGCAAGAGCCTCTGTGCAGCGTTTGCCCTTACCCAAAGGACAAACGCATCAGACTGTCCCGGTGCGCAGCAGCAGCGCTTTGGGTCTGTATCAGCAAACCCACACACTGCTCCTGGAGATGTGCGCCCTGGGAGCCCACACCAGCCCAGAAATTCTATTTTTTCCTTTAGTTTTCACCCATTTTTTCCCCCCCTTTTAGAACTGTCCGTGCCTGGCTGAAGTCAGTCGAGCAGGGACCGTGGGAGCCCCTTTCACCCTCCCAGCACACAAACCCTGCCCTGCCTGCACCCCCCTGCCCAGCCCAGCTCCCCCCCAAGCCCAAAGACCTATTTCCACTCCCGATCTCAACAGACACGAGCTCAAAGCGCAGCTTCTGGAAGCGTGGCCAGGTCCCGGGCCACACATCACCACGACCCTCCCTCAACGCGGGGCTGCTGCCCTGCCCCAGCGAGCAGGAGACTTACTGCGACTCCGCCAGCTTCTGCCGGAGCGCTCGGATCGTGGCCCCCAGCCGCTGGACCTCAGCCGTTAGCCCGTACTGGACCTGTGAAGTGGGGAGGGAGGTGACACCAGTTAACAGGGCTGAAGGGGTGTTTTACAAAGGCCACAGTTCCCTCGTTCCCCTTCCAGCCCAGCTCTGACATTTATTTCCTCGCTTTGCCAGGTGACTGTAGGATCCATTGCTCAGACCCTCTGTAGTTTTCTCCAACGTGCATCCAATGTTTTCCAGACCCACGGGAGCCCCCACCCCAGCCCGTTCCCCCAGTCCCTCGGGGCAGGGAGCGTGCCAGGCGAGGCCGGTACCTGATCCCAACAGCGCTCCACACCGGGCCGAGAGGTGCGGGTCTCCAGGCGGGTGTGGGCCACTTTCAGATCTTGCGTTTTCCTCTGAAGATCTTCCTCCAAGCGTCGGATGTCCTCCTCCATCTCAGCAATTTCCTCCAAGATCTAAGGATAAAGCCACATATCAGGAGGGAGAGCCAGGGATACAGACTGGACAACAGTCCCTGGGCATCCCGGGCTTTTGCTGTGCTGGCAGAGGATTTTAAACAAGGGCTGGTGGGCTTCCGAGTGCTGAACCCCTCTGCTCATAGATTGGGGATGGTGCTGCTGGTGTTTTATGGCCACAGCAGTTAAGAACAGGGATGAAATAAAAAGGGCAAAACATGGCACTGCTGCTGAGAAATGCCAGAGCAGGAGCTGTGATAGCAGGAGGACGTAGGGTGTTGCAGGGATCATACATGTGCCACTTAACAGCTGTCATGTGGAAACCATGCTCAGGCCAAGTAGCTTTCCACAAAACAAACAGCCTCTTGGATTCAATTCCCACCCAAGGTTGTGGTCAATAACCAAAAAAGCGACATTTACATTCTGCTCCTGCCATTTCAGTTCGTCATAGGCTCTTTCCAGGTCTCTAATCCTCTTGCGCAAGGCAAACTCTGTAGCTACACGCTGAGCCTCCAGCTCGTTGTCTGTCTGAAGAGAGAACAGGCCCCTGTCACACACATCTAGAAGGTGTCACCCTCCTGGCTGCTGCCTGGGAGGTTGGGACAAGCCCATGGGCAGAACCAGGTGGGTCACACACCCCCCCAGTAGCCAAAAGGCAGGGAGCGATGGCCCAGTAACGTCACCTCCAGGGGCTGAGGCTGCTGCCAGCTGTGCAGCGGAACCAAGCTCCCCATTTAAACCCAGAGGGCAGCTGCTCTCAGGGGCCCAAAGACCCCCCTCTCCTGGCCACAGCCGGCCCGTTCTCCCACACGGGATCCCGAACTCCTGCCCCACTGACTCCCGGCCAAGGGACCCGTTCACCTGCGCAATGGCAAGCGCCGCTGCTGCCCGGAGCCCACTCGCGGCTTTCATTTCCGCCTCAGCACGCTCCTTGTTGAACTGGCTGGTCTGTTCCCACTCATCAACCGAAGTTGATCTGTGAACAAATCACCAGTTATGAAAATAAGTTGAGTGTTTGCAAGACAGTTCAAAAGGAACCACCTGCTGCAGGCCAAGGCGGCTTTGCGCTGTACAAAACCATTCAGGAATTCTGGAGGTCACATCCCGTCTGATCTCCTCCCTGCACCAGCTGGAGATCGCGACCCCGCGGCTCCCGCACCGAGGCCCAACATCTGCTTGGAGCGGGGCCGCCGCCAAAGCGGGCTGTGAAATGCCAAGCCAGCGAGGATGTGCAGCAGCTCCCCCAGCAGCTGTGCCAAAGGCCGACACCACGCTACTTGCTGTCACCCACAGCCCAGCACCAGGGAGGCAGAGCAGCGGCTTCTCCGGTTTTGTGCTCACAATTTCGGTAACTCCCAGAAGTCTGTAGCTTCACAAGTCAAGAGCCACAACAAATCCCAGAAGCCAACTCCTGCTCCAGGCTCTCTCCAAAACCACACCCATCAAGCCAGGATAAAGCACCCCAGGGCTCTTTCAAGCACCAGCACGGATTTGGCCACACAAGGGCAGGCTCTTTCCTTACCCGTCAGGGACCCGCGTTGGGTTGACCTTGAAGGAGATGTTGGGAGAGTTTACGCTGAGGGATAAGCAGACACGATCTATTTCCAGGGCTTCCATCTTGCGCCGGTGGTCGCAGCTCAGCTGCTGGCGAGCTTCCTGCAAGCGGCTGCAGAGAGCAGGGTCGGAGTCAGCAGCGAGCACGCGGAGGCGAGAAGCAGCTCTCAATCTCCAAAGCTTTCATCACCACGTCTGTCATCTTTGGAGAAGGAGCGACGAGCTCCTGCCCTCCCACGGAACTGGGCCCACCCCGGTAGCACAGCGCACCCTTTACCGCCTGCCCGCGCTCTGCTCTGGCGTCGCGCTGGCGAGCTGAGCTGAGCCGCCCACCCTGCGGCAGCGACCCAGAGGGATTAGTGCCGGGGAGCTTTAGCACCTCCAGGTCACTGGCACAAGAGATCTGTCCGGGTCAAAATGTTCTGAGGATGGTTATGAAGCCTCCCTTGACGTGTTCTCCCCTACAAACCCCCAGAGACCTTGACCACCAGAGTGGTTCACCGCCCCTGGCCTGCTTGCCCATCTCAGCATGGTGTTTAAACTGCTGGGGCCAAGGAAGGAGGGCAGAGGCCGGACAAAAGCTGTCATTCGCCTCACCAGAGCTGTTTGAAGGCTTCGTTCACTCGCTGCTGCAGTTCTCTCTTGGCTTTCTCAATCCCCTTCACCTCCTTGTGCAGCTCCTCCTCCACAGGGTCCCTCACCAAGTCGATGGCGCGGCGGCTCTCACGGAGCGTCAGGCACTCAATGGCAACGTCCAAAGGCAAGTTCTTTGCCTGGAGGGCACGTTCTGCTGCTTCCTTCACCTGGAAGAAGCAGCCAGCTGGGCGTGGTGGGGCTCTCCTTCAGGGATGGGAGGAAGGAAGGAAGGAAGGGGAACCCACTGACACCCTTGCACTGCCCATCTTTGCAGTTCTGAAACCTTTTAGCAAGTCTGGAATGAAGAACGCGAGAGCCAAACACATCAGTCCTCTACACCTGCTCTCTGCATTGGGAATCACACCCTGCTGGGGGCTGACGACTCCAGGAGCAGCAGCCTCTGGCTTTAGAAGTAAAAGAATCAGAGACGTCCCACTGCCATTCTCTATTTAAAATCAAAGATTTTTGACTGATGGTGTGAACATATTTCTCATTATCCTTCAGAGCTTTAAAAAAACCCCAGCGAAAACCACCCAAACCCCCAAACATGAGCACGCAATGCACGGCTCCATAAAACGGCTCGGCTCAGCCAAGAGCACAGGGGTTTGCTTTCCAGGAAGTCGTTTCATCAGGTGCAGAGCTCAGTACACCTGCGATCAGCTCCCCCTGAACTCCATATGGGCTTGCCCGTTGCAGAAGACAAGCCTCAATTATTTAACATCCCATGTTGAGCATGTAAGCTGCTTTCCAGCCATCTGCCTTCCCAACATACTTTGGCTAAGGCATCGATTTCCACATCTATGTCTGCGAGGCATTTGTCCAGGGTCTCCTTCCATCTGTTCACGCTGCTGATACGTTCAGCCAGGCGGGTTTGGTTGTCATGTTCATCCCATTTCGTCTGGAATTAGAGGAGAAATGCCATTACTCTTTTTTAAATCGCAATTATGAGTCTTGCAGAAGCCTCTCCCTGGTTTTCAGTACCCCCTCAGAGGGGTACAACACGTTGCCACTTGGTCTAATAGTCGTCTACACAAATGGAGAGCACAGAAAACACCACGAGGTGCAACGGACGCGAGAATCACACCCAGGGGTTTCACAGTACACACGCATCGCTGCACATGGGCTTACAGAAAGAAATGTACATATTTAGCAGGTTCTACGGAGGTAAAGCCTCCTCCTATTCCCTCGTCCTAGATCTAGACGCTCTCCCATGCTCCTCAGCCCGCTATTCTGACAAACCTGGGAGCAGCTGCCCTGCCAGAAGACCCACCTGGTTGTTGGTTTCGTTGCGGAGAGCTCGGGCTTCCTGCCGGACTCGGTGGGAAGCAGAACGCTGGCGTTCAGCATCAGCTGAGATGAGATGGGAGTTGGTGTGCCAGTCCGGCACCGCGAACCGCTGTCCCGGCTTTACGCTCAGCGTGGCCATCTCCCTAAACAGGTGACTAAAAGGAGCGGAAGATTTTTGTGTTTATTCATGGAAATACACCAGAAATGGAGACGCATCCACAGACTGGAAAGCTCTTCAAAGAGACAAGCAGCAGCAAGCTCTAACCTGGCACCTCGCCCAATGCAGACACACACGTCCACGCAACGGGGAAGCACAAGGGCAGGTGATCAGAGCCAGCCTCTGCCCCCGGGCCAGGAGCAAAGCCCCGTCTGCCCGTCTGTCCCCAGAGAACGGTGCTGTTTGCAGAGACAGGGAGCCGCTCACAGCACCATCTCCCACGCAGTATTTATTGAGCTTGGACAAAATGGCTGATTACAATTACTGATTCTACTTTTGTTACAGCTGCGTAGGCTCAGCCCAGGGCTACAGTCCCAGGGGACCCGAAGGCTTTGCAGGATCAGTATCAGGTTTGCAGCTGTCTTCCCCACTGCAAAGTGGACAGGAATTGCAGAGACCACTCAACAGGATCAGAGCAGACCCCAAAACCCCCGCAGTCAGGTGGAGTTCTGGGGCAGACAGACCCCCCGGCTCCAGTATAGCCTGTGCCTGTCCCCCAGTCCTCTCGGACACAGGTAGTTGGGACAGAGCTCCTTGGGCCATCCGCACAAAAGGCCGCTGGGGAGGAGCAGCCAGGGATGCCCTAAAGGGACTGAAACCCTAAAGGGAAGGGACGGAAACCCTAAAGGGAAGGGATGGAAACCCTAAAGGGAAGGGGTCCTGCCCCACGGCAGGCAGCACCTGGGGCTGTAGGGCACAGGGGCCCGACCCCCAGATGGAAGGGGGGGGAACAGGGAAGGGGCTCAGCCCCCAGCTAGGAGGGACCCTCACCCTGGCAGGGCACAGGCAGCTCCTCCGTGCCAGGGCCCTGCTGCTTGTTCGGGGCCCATCCTGCGCTCAGCCTGCTCCCCCTTCCTCCGGGACGACCACTGCTCCTAGTCCTGTGCCCTCGCTGCCAGGCCCCGGGCTCCGTCCCGGCTCCCGTCCCCCGCCTCAGGGCTGGTGTCACCGCGGGGCCAGTTGCCAGGCACGCACGGGCCCGTTGCTGGGCAGCAGGGGCGAAGCAACAGAGCAGGGAGGGGCCCGGGGTGCAGGGGGGGTACAGCACCGCTTGTCTCTATTACAGTTATTAGTGAAAGTTACACTGCAAACTGAAGCAAAAGCAACAAACCCAGTTGTTATTATTATTAAAAAAAAATAAATCCCAAGAAAATAACCAATAAAGCCAAGCGGGCAGGGCGTCCTCGCGGCAGGGAGCAGCTGGGGGGTCCCAGACCGAGGATCACAACACGCCGGTACCCCAAACCCCTCCTAACCCTGACACGGACCCGGTGGGACCCGCAGAGACCATCGCGCTCCCACGACAGCTCTCGCTTCGCGGGCAGCGGGAGGATTTAAACGGCCGCTCAGAAGTTCTTCCCTTGTTTTTTTAAAAAAAATTAAATGGCATTAAATCAAACAGAAAAGGCTGGAAGTAGAATCCTTTCCTGGCAAAAGGTGTGGCAACCACGCCTGGTACCTCCCTCCAGATGCCACCTGGCTCCTGGCCCCACGGCTCAGATCAACACCTCCATCCCCACCCACTCCTGCGGACATGGCTTTGGAAATAAATTAAAATGAGGCAAGTATTAAAAAAAAAAAAATAATTAAAGTATCAGATACGCATTTCAAAAAAATTTTATTTTTCAAATGAATACGGTTCGTTTACAATACACCCAGCTTGATGGTATCTAAAGCCAGTAGAGATCTGATGACTGTTGTGTACTATACACAGTCGTACAGAGGTTACAGATGCCTACGAGAGGGAAGGAACAGTGAAAGAAGTTGACATTTTACTGTGCTGGAAAGAAAGCAACTCTTGCAACAGGTAGAAAATTTTGGCAAGAACAATTTGTCTGGAAAGGGAGAACGGGCAGAGGACACCGCTTCTGCTTAGCAAGTACATCTCAAAACACACCCGACACATGGTTTCCCTCCCACCCCGCATGGTTGCAGCCCACATCCGCAATACAAATAGGCACACATGGTCAAGATGGTTAAGTAAAAATAAAGGCTTTTACCAGTTTGTTTGCCATCCACCTACGATCTATTTGTGCAATGTCTCGAGTCACAGCTCTACTTTATTCTTGAAACAATTCCCTTTTGCTTTGAAAACTCTCAGTACCATCATGGTGGGAACACTTTCAAGTTCCTGCTTAAGCAATGGTAACACCAAAACGAGAGTGGAGCAGTTACCAGCATATGAGAAAGAGCAAGACGTACACATAGAAGGGAATCGCAATCCACCGGACTGGTTTATTAGAATTTTATTCTGAAAAGGAATCCCAAACAGCACAATATTTTTTTTTTTTTTCGATTTAAACATATGGTATTAAATACGCAAAATTTATATGCACGACATTGCTTCCAGCAGTCTCCTAAACAAATACAGCTTGATCACTAGCAATGTTTATGGCACACACTATGCCACCTGAGCCACCTTCTCCTGAAGATACTTTAATACCCATATTGGCTCATAACCGAATGCTACCAATTACCGTGAAAGCTTTAACGTAATACCTTGCTGATAAACAACGTTCTTATCTATAATCAGACACCTCCAGGCCAAAAAACAGCCTAGTTTTTCCCCATGACAAGCAACAACACTATTTATCCACCAATAAGCTACCTGGGGAAGCTTAACTGCTTACACCAAGGGAAGAAACAAGAATACGACAGGACGATCTGTACCCTGTGAGCCCAAAGCGCGTCACCTAACCTGTGAAACGCAGGATCTGTACACCAGTGTCGCTGCTCATGGCAGCAGGGGCTGGGCAACGAGCCTGTAAAAATCAACATTTCAGACCAAAAACTCGTTCTGCCAACTCTATTGCTGTGCTGAGGCTAGCTTTTCAAAACGGCCTGCAAAACAGACACAAAATGCAGCTTTCTAGAAGCAGGTTTTTCTACAGGAAAACAACATTTAGTTGTCTCAAGGCTAGATTCAACACTGAAAAACTGTAGAAATGAGAACATTTCACTGAAGAATAGAAATTAAGCCCAAAGAAAACTAAAAACTATAGCCACAGGAGGAAAGTGAAGCACAAAACCGAGTACCCAAAAGAAGCCATTCTCCACTGCAAAGATGCCAGAAGTCAGAAGACAAACTTCATCTCTAGCAGTCCTCCTCTCACCGAGTTTTTTTGGCGTGCAATTTCCCTCACCAGTTAAAAGAGCACTACTCAAGTTTCCACTTTGCTGGCACACCATCAGGTTCAAAAACTTCAAAAGGTTCTTTAAATTTAGCATTGCTCCAGTGGGTATTACTTTGCTATTACGTCTGAGTGAACACTAACCGGCAAGACATGGATTTTCTATCAAAGAAACTGGTTTCGAATATATTTAAGAGATCTGCAAGTGTAAGCATAATGAGAGTTTATTAGTAACTATTTTAATAGCTAATTTTTGCACACCTGTACTTAAAAGGGCTGTGGACCTATGATTTGTGGGCTAGCATAGCCCTGAACTCAACACATAGTCATATTTTTCTGTATTGCTAGACAGTATTACAGTAGGTATTAATTTTCCAACTGCCAAATGTGTTTGAAAGACCTATATGATTCTCAGCAATGAAAAAAATCCTTTCATTTAAATAAACTTGCCCTCTGACAGTCTGTTTTGCAACAAATGGATTACCTTAAAAGAAAGCAACAGGCAAACATCATGGGGCCAATCCCCATGGCCTTGCTCGGGCAGAGCTGCGATGCAAGTAAAGAGCACAGGCTCAGGTCAAAGACAGGCTCCAAACAGAACGGAATTAACTGAAGATGCAAACTTGCAAGAAGGTGCACAGGTTTGTGTCAAGAAGTTAGCACTTCCACAATATGGTTCATCCTCAGAACACCTAATAGCGAGCTCTTGTAAGGCGATGTGAATCATCATAAACGTTTTCAAGGTAGGGTGAAAAATGAGGCAGAATCGTTTCCCCGAGGTCAGAGAGGGAACCCATTTCAGAGCCAGCGTTGACACCAGAGTTCCTGGGTGGATAACTCATCAATATCTCAAAACTCCACAAAATATAACCTATTTGAAAAGCTCTTGCATTTCAGTCTGAAAATCCACTTTTTTAGCAGCTTTAAGCCCAAACTAGCATCTAAGGACACAGGTGCCTACTTCTGCACAGCACAGAGTCTACAACAACCTTCCCTCTACTAGTACCTCGATATCAGAGGATGGGGAATCTTTTCCCCCCTCGTACCACTTTGCTAACTCTTCCCACACCCAAGAGACCATACCATTTTGTACGCAGACGTCACTACCCTCAGCTGCTGGCAAACTGCTTCTCGAAGAATTATCTGTGATGTTTAATCCTCACCTCCATGTTCCCACTTAATCAGACCTCTGCACTGCTCCCTGACATTCCCTGGACAACATTCCTCGTGTCCTTACAGCCACCAAACGGGGGTAGGGGGGAAGAAGCAATGGAGTGTATGAAAAGCTGCAGGAGCACAGTGAAGAGTGAAGACATTACTGGACAGGCAACATTCAAATAAAGGCAGAATTAGTGATTCTCATTAAATAGAGAAACATATCAAGGTTAAATTTTATTTTAAAAAATTGCAAGTCTACCAGGAAGTATGTTTATTTGACGACATTACTCTCCAGAAACCACTTATTTTAAAAGCTTCTCCTCTCTGGGTAGTTCTAATTCCAAATAATTCAGGGCTCGCTTTGATTAAGTAATTCAACACCAAACCAACTCCACTCTGACCAAGGACTTCAAGCTTTAAAAACAGTTCAAGAAAAATACTAACCATACTACCAATACAAACACAAGCTTTTTCCAGCTCTGTTCTTGATCAGAAAAAGGCACATGCTTGCTCTCAGTAAGTTCAAGTCCGACACAAACAGTTCAGGACACCTAAGCTAATGTTTGATGTTCCCATCAATCTCCCTAAAGGGCTCGAGCTGACCACAGCTTACCTGACTGTCATCACCCAGCTCCCACCCAGTCCTAGGGGCAGTTGCTTTTATCACCATCGCACTACCACCACCCCTCACACCCAGAGCTGATTCACCTTCCACACAGCTACAGCCTCAGCATGGCTGGTTGTAGACAGGCAGCGGAGGGAGAGTGATCCTGCGGGAGGGAACAGGGAGGTAGGTAAGAGCTGAAGAAGAGCAGAGCAACCGTAGTGCTACACCAAAATGAACTCTACAACTGCCTGCTGCTGTTTTTCTTGGTAGCCAGGCACGCTTCAGTGTGAACCGCGTGAAAATTGCAACCAGAAATCTATCAGAGCGTCCATGTCTTACGGAGGGGTCAGATGTTGCTCACAAACCCCCTTGGCTCCGTTGTTTCAAATAGCACCGATCGACTGGAACCTATATCTGCTTCGGCCAAGTAAGGTAGCTTCGAGGTTGAGATACAAAACACAGCCTGATGTAACTGTACAGTTGTTACAGGCACTGCCACCCGCTTCTCAGCACGGTCCTTTTAGGAGGTGAACAGGCACTCAAAAAAACCACAGGAAAATGCTTTTCCCCTCTTGTATTAGTTTTTGAAGTAGTCATTTGGGGTCTTTTGGGGTAAACTGTGGATGTAAAGATACAGGTTCACGAGGTTCTAGCAGCATGAGATTTTTTTCAGTATATTCAGTTTTTTCAATATTAAGACAAGTTTCCTCCTTGCATTTTTTAGAGCTTTCTACTATTGGTTTAATAGCACAGTCACCACTATCACTTCTCCTCTTCACAAAACGTATAGCTGAGTCAGTTCAGTTTTAGGATTAATCCCAGCACGATTTACTATGAGTAGCATCAATTACAGCAAATCCTCAGTCTCTAACTTTGCCAAGAAGGCGGATGAAATAAAACTATCCATGTGCACTAGGTTGTTGGGGTTTTTTGGTTTGATCTGTTGTTTGGTTTTTTGTTGAAGTATTTTAATAGAGCATCTATACCTTCAGCGGTTTATTAGCTTGTATTTAAATTGGATACTTTAAAACATCATGCACCCTCCAATGAATGCAACAGAAACATACAGAATGTTTCTACTGTAATTAAACCCACGTGTGCTACAGTTCATCATCACCAAGGCAAGACTTCGAGGAAGAGATCTCTGCCTAACAGCAACCAGCATCACCAGACACAAGGCCATTTCGTTTCTTTTGACAGAAAGAAGAGGCAACTTCCTTCTAAATCTCAACAGCTTCAGTATCAGCTAAACGTAGATAGAAAATAAACTAGTTGATAGGCAAGGGAAGAGATGGAGAGTATTGCTGCAAACAAGCTGATGGTGCGAGATTTTTGGCCCTTTTTAGTCTAAAAGGTAAAAAGCCTACTACTAAAAGGGATAGAAGACACAGTTTTGGCTCAGAATTTAGACTGAAAAAATGCTTTCTAAATCCTAGCCTAATAACATTAAGAAATTTGGAATATAAAATCATTTAACATCATTGCAAGCTTAAATACCAACAAAGTGGCATTGGGCACTGTAATAAGACAAGAAAGTTGGTAACAAACTACAAGAAACATCAGTTCATTTCTCTAACTTGAATCAGAAGAAATCTACACAGCAAAAAGGTACTCGGTTCGTCGTCTGCGTGGGCAGCACAAGCGGGAGCGCTGCATTGCGCGGTCATCGGACAGTGTCCCTTTCAACAAAGGGGTGTGGGCAACTCCAAACAGGGGCCACTGCCCCACGCTGGGACTGCGTACCCTAAATATTTCCTTGATCGCGTCCAAATTAAGAGATGTCGAAAAGCTCTGCTTACTCCTAGAAAAAGTCCGGACACGAACATATTCCTGCAAAGATACCACTTGCAATTGAAGTGGGAGTTTTGCGCTTAAGCTCCTGATATTCAAAAATATCCTGACTGACATCAAGTTATTCTACATCTTAAATGCCCAGTACTGTATAAACAGTAATAAAATGAACACAAAATAATTTTAGTTTTAAAGAAACAAGGTACCAGTTAAAGTAGTCTGTCTATTAAGCTGTTTTATTCAGTCTCCTCTCAGACGTGACTAGTTAAGCTGACTTTGGAGAAGAAAAACAAAACATTCAGAAACTTCTCCCAACTAAAAATAAGTGTTAAAAGCAACACACAGACCAGACACACAGACCTATGAGCTGCACACAGACTACCAATAAATATACAGAAACACCACAATAAAGGACAAGGTTCATCATAAAAGAAAAAGTCCGATAACTGCTATTAAGACCACTACAAAAAATGAAAGTGTGTATTTTTTGCAGGCATGTGCAAGCACATTACAGTGTAATCAAAGCAGACCTTTGCTATTATTATTACTTTATGCAGCATTACAAGGTTACTGAGGTGCAGTGTTTAATAGTCTAGTCTACAGCTTTTCCTGACCGGAGGAATGCTCACCAAACTCGCTCTGGACCCACACCCTCTTCCACCGTCGGAGCGGGGCAGCACCCCCCGCCCCACCAAGCTGTTCCCATCCCGAGTATCAAACTCCCAGCTGGGAACCCCAAGTCCCACCGATACGCACACGTCACTCCTTTAAACACACAAGCCACACGCGAGGTCTGCTCACAGCAGGACTGACCGTCTCCTAAGTCTTCAGACAGCTTTCAGTTTGTCTACTTCATCTTTGGGAGCCTGCTACATCTAAGAGCTTACATCCTTCCATAGCTATGGATTCCCTTTCAGCACTAATTACATTGCCCCGAGAGTCCCACACTGTTGCTTCTCCTACGCTCCCCCCCCACCCCCCCCCACCCCCTCAATGTGAAGAGGTAAATTGCATTGACTAAATCAAAACCGGTTCTAGCCTACCAGCTGAATTTGGTGATCGCTCCTCAATGCCTCTCCCTCCAAATGAAAACACCGTCCTGGTTATTCTTGGTCCTGACTCAGAGAAGCTGGTGCTTGAAAGTACCTGAAAGATACCATCAAACACTTGGCATTTTCAATAATTTATCTTAAATTTTCAGCCACTGGAAAATAAAAATCTACAGCACCATCTTCTAAAAAGGCACTTTCTGAGGACTGTCTTGCTTAAAAAAAAATAAAAATCACTCCAAGTTTTAAACAGTGGAACAGATTTGTTTTAAAAGGACCCTACGTTAACTACCCGTGTTAGGTGAGGGGGTACCTCAGACAAGATTTGAAAAGGCCAGGGCATGTGGGATGGAAAGTGGATGGAGTCTTTCCATCGACACCCTTGTTTCTGTAAAACCGACGCTGTGGTATTTTCCCTTGCAATTCCTTCCCCTCCATATGCACCTTTGCCTACTCAGGGACAATTTGGTTTTGTCTTAGTGTCATAGAGATCAGGATTCTTGAGACTCTGCTAGGGAGGTAAAAGGTAGGATCCTGTACCTATCTCGTTCATACCTCAACTACTGAAAGTACAAAATCTTCTACTAGCAGAAAGCATCAATTAGCTCAAGCTCTAACCACTATCTTTTCAGATTTACAAAAAACGATGAGTGAACTGGCTAAGTGAAGTTTTATTTAAATATGTGCCAAAACAAAAATGATATCCTAACACCCAGTATCGATCTAAAGTACCATCTTTGGGTAGAAAAGACAGACAGGAATCTTTCCCTTTGACATCCCTACGGATTTTTTCACCAGATCCAACCAACCTGCAGTAGCAGCCACAAAACTCCACAGCACTGAAAGGGACAGAGTATCTGTCTGGCGTGACCAGAGACTAAGATGGCCATTTAGAAACAGCGATCTCTGAAAACTGAATTTATAGTTTCAACGTACATAACCCGAGCTTTTGATTCCTTGGTTATAAAAGTGCTTCGAGTACTTTTACGAGTTCACAAAACGGGGAAAATATCAAAAGAGGACAAGATATGAAGTGTAAAAAAAAAAAAAAAAAGGCCTCAGGCTTTTTTAAGTGTAGGCTGAGCTTGGAATTTCACCAGAGCAGACTTCAAGACTAGTAGAAAACCAGTAATTGTAGCTGGAATTTGTACAGAAGATGACTATCTGGTATCTTATGTTGAGCATTTTATAGGACAAAAATTCGTACATGAATTTGTGAAAATAGTTTAGGACCAATAGCATCTTGAAATAATTTGACTGACAACTTCCAGAAACCCATTTTACTCCTGAAAACCATTTTTGTGGCCAAACAAACTTCCAAAAGGATGCCAGAATGAACCCTATAAAAATAACTTTTGGACACGTTTAACCAGATTACACACTGAACAGTAATACAGCGATCCTGAGTAAAATGGCCACGGCTGAAGTGCCCTACAAAGGGGAAAAAAAAAAAAAAAAGCTACTTACAGTGGAGTCAGTCATTCTGTTAGCAGATGTTGCAAGTTTAACGCCTCAACTACAAAACACTCTACTTCTCTCCAAATCTGGATCTACTAGTCGCCAGATCGCAGGTTCCGGCCCGGCTTTGTGCTCAGTTAGGAGCAGCAGTGCCGCCAGCCCCGGGGAGCGGTGCCGCAGCGGCGGCTCTGCCCGGCCGGGACCCCGGGGCTGCTCCTTCCCCAGCCCGCGCCGGGGCCCGTGTGCGTGCTCCCACCACGGAAGCAATTAGTGGCACTTGTTAAGTACAAGTGAGGTCTCGGTGCAGTCAACTGGTACAGTGTCTTAGGAGACTGGAACCGTTTTTCTAGGTAGGCATAAAAGCGAGGCCAGTACGTCTGCAAAGTGAGCAGAACCGCCAGCCTTTGCCCACGTCCCTCTTTGGACTATGTACAGGCAGCTCCCGGCAGGAGAGGGGGATCTGGTACGCCACTCAAGATTTCCCCAAACAGCACATAAACTTTGAGATTTTTTTTCTTTTTAAAGGAGAGCAGGTACAAAAATAAAAGAAATCCATATACTCTGAAAATATACTGGAAACTGCCACCACAGATGAGGTACCATTTATCCCGACCCCCCACCCCCAAACTGCAAACATCAAAATATATATGTTTTTAAACAAAGGAAGAATATCTGGCTATTTAATCTCAGTTAAAATGACAGCACCCTTTGTTACACTTGATATTTCACACCATTAATTCTCTTTTGAAAAAAAACAAGATATCTAACTAACCTTGATTCCTTGCTTATCTCCTCATTCCTTAGTGCAGTAATTGTCCATCTCCATTTAAATAAATATAGCAGCTACAGCATCATAAATGTGTGGCCCTCACAACGCCAGTAACTTGATATCGTAATACAAATAAGTATCGGCACTTTACGTAGATATTTGCAAAACCAAGAATAGAGATTAAAACATCCAAATACTCTTCACATGAAAACCAGGTAAAATGCTAGCTTTACAAGTAATTTAAGTCACTTTCCCAATGAAGTTTCTTTAATTTTTTTTTTTTGGTGAAAGTAGCAAGCAAAAAAGCTTCTCAAATCATAGTCACTGAGAGTGGGCAGGATGAGAGGCGTACAGTGTCTTTGAAAGGAGCGTGAAAAGACTTTTTAAAAAGGATTTTTCTCCTAAACGCCAGAAATCCACAAGAAGTCTTTGTAAAATAGTTTTTCTTTTAAAAATTCTCTATTTTAAAACAATTTTCTGTAAAAAGCCTAACCTGAACCTTTTATAAACAGAACTACTAGCTAGAGCGCTTCTACGAGAAAACTGCCAGGTCACAGACTCAGAGGAACATTTGAGAGACTCACTGGGACGGCGCCTGGGCCCCGCCGAGCTCCCGGGCGAGCGCACGGAGGAGCCCAAGGCCGCCCCGGCGCTGCGGCTGCAGCCGGCCCTGGCCCGCGGCTCCCCGCGCCCCGAGACCCCCCGGCACGTCAGGGTCGGCTCGCCTCCCCTCCTCGCCCTCCCGCCTCCTCCCCGGGGACCCCCAGGCCGCTAGCCAGCTGCCCACCGTCACGACTATTTCCAGTGCAATTTGAACTTTGCAAAGTTAGTCTTCTTACATTATCTTCCTTGATATTCGGAGATAACATCTGTATGTACACTAACTGTTAGTAAAGCTCTTTGAGACAGTGTTGTGAACAGCACTACATACATTTCAATACAATATACAAATGCACAAAATACAGTACTTTGTTTTCTGGCAGAAAAGATGGGGGAGATTCATGCCTGTTGAAGCAAACCGGGCTCAGATTTTAGGCTCAAAATACAGTATATTGGCAAACAGCGGATTTCATGAGAATGACAGGAGATAAGCTACTTATACCAACCCACTGGTTTTCATGTGGAGAGCAGGTGGAGTTCAGAAGGGCTGGGATAACAGCAATGCCCATACAAACGATCTGCAGTATATATACTATGAACCAGTGCAAATAAAAACAGTCAAAAATGCAGTTCACGAGTTTACAAAGTGCAAAACTCCCCAGTCCCCCTCACTGAATAAATGCTCGTCTCTGACATCTTAAATATTGTTTTACCTTTAAAGTGGAATGAAAGAGTCCCATTAATTTGTTTCACATTTCAGTGATTTAACATGTTAGAACTATCCCAGCCCTCTTTATTTGCAAAGTGAAATGAAGTTACCAATAACTTAATTTTAAAAGGAAAGTCATTATCAAAGAGGAAAAAAGCCTAAAAACTTCTATTAATTCCACACATTTTACTGATGTCAAATAGATTTAACTAAGCATGTAAAAACTTAGATCTTAATAAAAAACCCTTTCCATTTAATTCAAATATCCACCACATTTCAAAGCCAAAAATACGGCCAATTCCTTTGTTAAATCAAAATACTGCAGTGACAAGTAAAGCTTGCAGAATTCTAGAAGCATTTTTGCTATTTTTTGATTTAAAAAAGGAAAATTCAAGATTCCTTCTGACTATAAAACTTTCCTTTCAAAATTAAGGCTTTTACTTTGTCCTTTTAAAATCATGGAGGTGTCCATTCTTCCACAGTTAGTGGTACAAACACTGCTTTAGTACAGCTCAATGGACACAGTTTTTCTTTAGAACGCTTATTGCACTAAAAGATAGCAAAACAAGTTGTCAGTTTTTTAAAAATAAACATGGTTACATTTCTAAAAAATAAAAGTTGATGTTGACCATATGTTCTGTAATAATTAAATTAAAGCATTATTATTACTCTAATAAATACAAAAGAAACAAAAGGAAGCTAAACTTCAAAAACACATACGTATGAAATCACATTAAGGTGTGAGAGGCAGCAAGTAAACTAGCATTTTTCTTTTTTCCAAAAAGACCTTAGCTCTAAAGTTTCAGTTCTGGTGTTTACTATATTTAATCCCATAAAACTTGGGACATCTGATCTCGTGTGAAGCTTCAACGTATTTGACTTGCTAGATAGAAAATAATTGAAACTTTTGGACTAGGTAAAACAGCAGCTTTAGTAAATTCACCAGGGAGCAAGAAGAGTTTGGATCACTACTGCCTGCACATAATACCGCTAGTTTCTTTGCTTTTTAAAAGGGAACTATTGGAGCTGAGAACTCCAAAGCTGTGAAGAAAGACACAAAGGCAGCAGTTGGCTAAATTATGTTCAAATTATTGGATTAGTGTGCAAAACATCCTCCCCCCCTCAATTTTTTCTAGCTAGGGCTGTACATTCAAATGTACTTGGATATGTTCACATTCGAATGCTTGATGGCAACACTGAAAGATTCCTCAATGCAGTGGGGTAAAAAACTTAATTTTTTTTTTTTTGCACACTTCCCTCCCCCAAACAATCATTGTGATTGCTCCTATAAAGGTGGTTTGCCTTTTTTTTTTTTTTTAAATGACACCATCGAGTTTTTTATTTTGTTGGTTTTTTTTTTTTTTTTTGCAAAGATAGTTGTGCTGCCGAGCCACTTGAGGTAAAGGCCTAAGAGGATTAAACTACGAGAAATTAAAAAAAAAAAAATGATGGCGGTGCTTCCGTGCCACAAAAGCAGTTGGCTGGTTTCATATTGCATAATAGTGCTGTGTTCCTCGATGAAGTAAACAATCTTCCTTGTGTCAATTTAAGGGTTAGCCTCTCGCCCCTGCACAGTGTCAACTTCAGCACGATCGGAGGCACACCCCCTAAACCAACCCCACTGGAAACATACATTGTATGTGGATTCATTTTTCAGTTCTTCCTTTCAGTGAGTATGCTTCCATCTTATTGACTTAAGCGAAGTACATCGTGCGTAAGGTGTCTTGGTGAATTTGTACAGCCTTCGCGAGGGCCTGTGGATCTCTCCCATTGCTCTGTCCTGACACATGGCTTCCTTCAGCACTGCAAGGGAACGAGAAAAAGACAAGCAGGGCTTGTCAGGTCAAAAAGCTGCTTTCACATCTCCCCAGCGTTTAGGAGAGCCACGGGGCAATAGGAATAGAACTGGATACTGAGAATAGAACTGGATACTGAGAAGAATCTACTTGTCTGTTCACTCAGCAACCTCAAGGCTTCTGACAAATCCCTTTACCTTGGCTGCTCAATTCATTCATCTAAAAATAAGCCCGTTACAAACATATTGATGGCCCGAAGGTTATAAAACACTTCTGACGTACACAGCAGAGTTAGGTAAGTGGAAGGCACTTAACATTTGCTTCCTTCGTGACTACTCTAATTTTAAAGCGAAAAACTAAATGTGTGGCTTGATTCCCTCAGACCACATCAAGGAAATAACTGAATACTTTATTAAACTAAACTTAATTCTTTTAATCTGAGTGTTATTCAGTAAAATCCACCAACCCACTCTTGTCTGATACTGAGCTGCAGCTGTCAGCAATGATTATCTTAAGACTAGTCCCAGAGGTAACAAAAATTAACTGCAAAACAGGCAGTAATTATCTACAGTCAGATGGTTTTATGCCTGACAATGGAGCAAAGACCAACGGAGACAAAAACTTAAGCACACATTTTCATTTACCTGTCATGTTCTTTGTCCACAAGATGGTATCGTGCTCTGAATGCTACCAGATGAGCATAATACGCTGGTGCAGGTATAGAAACCGATCGTGTACAGCGCACATATGTGTGGCAGAGCTGGTAAGTCAGCAGCTGAAGTTCATCTGCAGTAAAACAGTTATCATCCCACAAAACATGATAGTGTGAGGGACGGCTGGTACCCTAAGAAGAAGGGAACATCGATTCACTTATCTGGCTTTTCCATACAATCGAGTCAGATTTTTAAGTTCAGAAAGGGCCAGACTATCTAGTCTGAACTCCTACATAACAGCAGCCAAAAAATTCAGTCTTATGTCAGCCCTAAATATGTTTAAAGATGAATAAGTCTAACATTTACATGATTATGTTACTCTAATTATTCTTGCTTGGAAAAAACCACATGCCTTCTAGATAACCCTCAACGATCAAAACCTGCTCCCAGCATGACTAAACCATGATTACACCACCTCTTAACCACCCTCAATTAAAACTGTTTCGCACCAAGACACATTTCCCAGAGAAATAACTGCTGCTTTTAATTCTTTCCAATTCCTTAGCATCCTAACTTAAAGCATGAACACTAGAAATGGCTCCACTATTTCAGAAGTCAACTATAGAGTTCTACACAAACACACACACTTCCTCACTCCCACGCAGTGTCGTCCTTCCTGCAGGTTCAGGAGTTGCATTGCTCTTTGGCTTTATGGTGAATCAGATTTTTACAAGTCACCGGTATCAAGTTTCCCCCAGATACACCTTTCACCATCAGTACTTTAACGTAACACGGAGTACAGCTCTTAAGAACTCTCAGGAGTTCACTATTAAAAGACTGACTTGCACTCACTTTGAAAGACTCTTTTGGAGTGAACACTCGTCTTCCCTCCTGCTTCCCCCCACACAAGGTGTGAAGCACTAGAGCTAAATCTTGCAATGTAACTGAATTAGGTCAATAACTGTCTTTTAGCCAGGCTAGAAGTCTCTCATTTTAAAACCAAAAACACATAAAGTATCAATTTAGTTGAGACTTCTTTGTGGCTTACTATATTAAAACCAACGAGCTGCAACTACATCTGGCATTTCTGCTTCAACTTATACTGATACTATTTTTTTTCCCAAGGGGCCTGTATACGATCGTACCTGTATTCCAGCGTGGCTACAGAGGTAAAAATCAAACTCATATGGATGTGTAATGTCTGTATCTACAGTTGTTCCAGCTGGAATATTGCCACTTCGTCCAACCTAGAGAAAAGGTTTTGTTAAAAAGTGCAGCTAACAACTGTTTATACATCTCAACTGTAACTAAAAATACAAGTTTCTCTCAACACACACAAGGTTCCAGCGAGTGAACGGCCTCAGCAGTGTCAGGAACACGTCAGTACAGCAGCCTGGGATGTTGGACAAGGACACCGCGCGGCTCTACCATCTCACCACAGAACACTCCACCTACTGCACTTGAACTTTTGGTCTCAGGACGGAAGAGCTGCGCCCACATTTGTATTTAGAAATGTCACCTTGAGTTTGGATCGACTCAGAAGAACGGAAAAGTTAAAGGTTCCATCATATTACAGCTGCTGTAGACTTGGTCCTAGTTAGTTACATGAGTATTAACCGCGGTTCACTGACAAAGACTAGTAGCAAGGTGCAACATGAAAAGCCTGATGGGGATTTTTTTTTTTTTTAAACATACTTAGGGTGAATAATTTTTCAATTTGGGGCCACATTTTTACTTATCAATTCAACCTCTTCCCTGAATGCAAAGACAATCAGATTGACAGAGAAGCCCATGCTAATATTTTCTCCAGCAGCGTGTTTGACATCAAGCTTCTCACATAAAGCTACTATAAGAGGGGGCAGCGATTACCCTTTCTGTTCTGTCAGCACAGAACAATCGTGTATGATGTCGCTTCTGCACCACAATATAGGTTATTCCAGGCTGGTAATCCTTCTCCAAACTGATGCAGGCTTCTCTAATGGCTAGCAGTTCATAATACAAAACCTACAAGCACAAGAACAGAATAGTTTAGGTTTTCCTTACACTGTATTCTACACACAACACCTAATAAATGGTTTGTAGTTAACACTAAGAGCAGCTTTGCCACACAATCAGTAATCTTAGGAAGTTCTTAAAAATATACTGTTTCCCAAGTTCTAAGACCTCTCCTTCCCAGACAGGAAAGAAGTTGCAACTTTTCTTACCCAATATCGCTTAAGAAATTCTCTCCTTAAAAGTCTCAACTATTTTGTGGTAACGTTGTGTAAATGGAAAAAACCCAAACACTACAGCTATTCAAACATGAGAACTGGAGTTATGTGGTAACACAGTCCTTCAAGAAACCCAGAGATGAACCAACCTGTCGAAACTGTCCTTCAGAGACCCCGTCCCTATAGAAGATGATACGTGTGGGCTTGAACCGTGTGGACTTGTAGAACTGGATGAGCAGCTCCCTCACCATGGAGGCGAGATCTTGGATGATTTCTTGCCGGGGTCGCTGAACTCTCACCGTGGCACAGTACCGGCTTGGATGAGCATCCATACTACCTACAACCTTCAGAGGAAGATTACATGAGTAAAGGCTTCAAGACCAAATCTATTATCAAAAGAAATTAAAAGAGTAAAAATGCCCAGAGCAGCAATTTTAAAGTAAAAGATGCTTATGTTAAAACAACCACCACCACAGTAACATTTTTAACTGGAACTTGTCATAGGTACAGGTTTAAGACCTTTAAAAAGAGGTATAAAACTTGCCCTCCAAGCACTCCAAAACACATCTGCAGAATTCATCTGCCTTGGAGTCCTCCCCTCTGTTGACAGCACACTAATGCATATTCTTATAATCCAGACAGACTCTTTTTCTTTGACATTTTCTCATGTTTTACACAGAGAAACACTTCAGTTTGCCCTAGTTACTTTAAACAATGACGCAGTTTCCGTAACTGCAGCCAATGCCAAGTCAAATATCAAGGGGACAAAATAGGAAGGGACTGACCAAGCACCCAACCACCACCTTCACCTCCTGGGCTGTACCAACACAAAAAGGTAAGATGTATCAAAAACATTCCTGCCAAACCAGACCTTTAATTACATTTTTCTCCTTTAAAAAATACAAAAATCATAGAATCACAGACTGGTTTGGGTTGGAAGGGACCTTAAAGATCACCCAGTCCCACTCCCCTGCCCTTGGAGGGGCCACCTTCCACTAGCCCAGGTTGCCCAAAGCCCCGTCCAACCTGGCCTTGAACCCTTCCAGGGAGGGGGCAGCCACAACTTCTCTGGGCAACCTGTGCCAGGGCCTCACCACCCTCACAGGGAAGAATTTCTGCCTTAGATCTGATCTAAATCTGCCCCCTGTCAGTTTAAAACCGTTCCCCCTCGTTCTATCCCTACCCCCCTGATCAAGAGTCCCTCCCCCCTTTCCTGTAGCCACTTTCAGTCCTGGGAGGCCGCTCTAAGGTCTCCCCAGAGCCTTCTCTTCTCCAGCTGAACCCCCCCAACTCTCTCAGCCTGTCCTCACAGGGGGGTGCTCCAGCCCCCTGAGCATCTTCGTGGCCTCCTCTGGCCCCGCTCGAGCAGGTCCATGTCCTTCTGATGTTGGGGTTCCCAGAGCTGGACCCAGCTGCAGGGGGGGTCTCACGACAGCAAATGTTATTAACTAACACCACAAAGCTGCATTATTTCCTTTAGAGTATTTTTGCAGAAATATATTATTTAACATGACTGCCATTCTACCTTGATTTAAAAATTAAAAAGCTAAGAAAGCAATCTGAAGTATCAAGTAGTGGGTTTTTTTAGACATGATTTTTAAGAGTATCGGAAATGTGTACAAAGAACCGGCATAAGCCCTGAAAGATATCCGACAGACATAGTCCAGGAGTTGCATTTACTAGTCTAACATTTACCAAAGGTGAAAAAATAACACTAATTTAATAAAACTTACAGCAGCTATGGAAGGCTTCTTTCCATCTCCAGCAGGAGGGTGAGTGACATCAGCTCCCAAAAAGATCACTGGCTGCTGGAACACAGAAGGTCTTCAAAAAGAAAAAAGTGCTAAGTCACACTTGTAGATGAACAGTTGGCGCAAGGTTATTGCTCAGTCTGGGGTTTTGTTTCTATTCCAGCTAAGCTGCACAGAGAAGCCTTATCATCAGGTACTCTGGCCAAACTTAAACAATGAAATCTTTGTGCACAAGACATGAACGTCGAAACCACCACAGCAGTCATTCCAAAATACGCTGCCATTTAACTGTGGCATGATTCTAGTGGAGGAAAGCCACAGAGCTACCCCTGAATGGTACAGACAGCTTCTTAGAGAAACTACCATTCTACAGGACAGATAGACTCGTGCTTGGAGGTCAGCTAAGCACCACTTTGGTACTGCAACAAACGGCTGGGTGTGCCAGCACACACATCCTTCTGGCTTACAGGAGTTAAGCGGCAGGATGGTCTCCCAGTGCCTTTAAAATATTCTTCCACGCACCATTGTTTCACATTTAAACTTTGATTCCAAGCTCTCAGGAAGTCTTAGGAAAGAATTCTTAAGACTTGCACCTCAGAGGTTTTTCTGGCTTGCTACTTGCATTATGACTGCTTCCACTCAAAGCACGGATATACTCTAGTAAAGGTTAGAGTCAATCCAAATTTCTAGTCTTCAGGACCAAAAGACTTGTGCTTCTCCAGAACGGTCCATGTGAGAACAACAGGAGCACACATGGGTTGAACCTTCTCACTGAAACCGTCTCACCGAAGGCCCCTTATTAACAGCACATTGATACGTCCAACAGCTACACTGTGATGTTGTATGTTCTTAATCCTGCAAAAACTTTTATATTTCAACATCTTTCAAAAATTTCAAAAATTTCAGAATTTTTGATACTGATCAAACATTTGAAAAGAACCTTGGCTTAAGACCTAACTCATGGGCCAACAACCACTCAGAGCCCCTGCTAGAAGAAATCTAATTCTACCTCAAATATCACGTACTATTGCCAGAAGAATATATCAACTTAAAACTCAGCCACATTTACATTTTGGGTGCTAAGTAGCAAACGTAACCACATCTGTTAAAACAAAACCCAAATCAGTCTCCACGAAGAGTCTTACCGTTGGTGAGGTACAAGGATGTTGTTGATTCCTCCTAGTTTAACATTAATCTTCAGGCACAGATTTGATAGGGTCTGTGGAGATGTTTTAATGACGTTCTTGACTTGAACACACTGCGTGGCCATTCCCAGCAGTGTATCTCCCACACGCTTCACCTCCGCTGAGAAGCAAATATTAAGATACAACTTAAGTCCATTTGAAATTATTGCTGGTTTGACCTTAGCTTAAGTCACAATAATTTAAATGTACATCCTCTCCAAAACAACTTCCAACTTATCTGCATGCTCAGATCTGCATCCAATTCATTTTATCTTCAGACACAAAACATTGGTTTCTAATATCTAAAGAACGGTCCTGAAGTATTTTCTAACATATGCCAGGCAGCAAATGTCTCGGAATAATACCCAACCAAACAGGTAAAGACAGAGGTATTCCCTTACCATACACCGGTGTCTTCCCTGGCAGGATGACGATGATGAGCTGAAGCCCCGAATAGGTGTTCTTGAGGTGTCGAAACATGGGCTCCACGCTGTCTGCACCCTGGGCGTATTTACAGAAACAGGGCTGGCCTTGGATCGGCATCCCTGCGTCTTTGGAGATCTTGCGCAGCTGGTCAGTGAAACCCCTAAAGAGGAGAAGTTTTTTGAATTGTTGCAGCAGCAAAGCACACAGCCACCAAAGCAGAAGGGGACAGAAGAACTGTGTTATGCAAATGAAGGCGATTCCAAATAGCTTTTAAAGTAGTATTTGAAAAACGTTCATTACGTAGAGGCTGTACAGCTTTGAAGCACCACAGGCCAGAATTGGGAAAAAAAAGTTTAGGCATCTTTAGTACTTCGTTCAAGATGCTAGAAGGAAGCATACACAAAGCAGCAATGTCACAGGACCAGAACCCCACGGTGTGCCCGGGTACAGCGTTTTGACTGTAGCTTCCAGCAAGGAAGCAGAACAGCTTGGATTCTGTCCCTAACATCTCAGGTGATTAAAACCAGGTGAAACACTCATTAGAAGTCCTATACTCATGTTTTCACTACGATGGCTTCATTAAGAGAACAGTCCAAAGCCTGAACCATGACATGCCTTACTTCAGTATTTCTTCTCTGCACTGTCTCTGTGTTGCAAAGCAAGCTATAGCCCACATTTTGATCTCAACACCAGTGTGAAACTGCTTCCCTCGCATGTCCCATACACCATGGCTTGGGGTTGCCACTGTCCGATTCTGTGGAAACAAAAGCAACAGAATTTCAAGTGACTGAAAAAGAAAAAGCCTATGCTGTTTCCAGTTTCAGGCTAACAAAAAAAAGTTTACCATTCAAACTCTGATCCCGTATTGCACAATGCAACTGAACTGACTAAAATAGTCGATGTGCACGGGAAATCACTCTTTGAGACAAAAGAGAAGGAAAAAACCTCACCCGTCCTCCATACTGCAACATTGGAGCTGGGAGCACGCGCCCCGTCACATGGGCCATCTCGTCCCGGACTTTGAACTGGAACTCTTGAACGAATGGATCTGCATCATAATTTGCACTTCTCACCTAGAAGAAGAGTTTTTCCATGTTACAGAAATATCTACTATAATTCATACAACAAACAAAAGACTAACAGGAACGCTGCAGAAGCGTTCTACAACTATTCTGCTTGTCACTGAAAAAGGCTCAGATTTAACTGCACAACACTATCAACCCATTCCCAGTGAAAACAATTAATACCACGAGATATATTGGATAAGATTTCTTTCTGTTCCCTTAGTTACTCAAGTGCTCATTTGTAGTATACTCATCCAAAAGCGTTTTGTTTACTCACAAGATAGATCAAAAAGCATTCTCTTTTAGAGACAAGCAAACCCAAGACTAAACAAATTAATTCATTTTATTACTGCACGTTCACGTCTTGTGTATCTTCCAGAACAGCCTTACTTTAATTGAAAAATTCTGGCTAACTTGTCAGCTCAAAAACTGGACTGTTTCAAATAAGAGCTATCTGTTATAAGAGTATCCAACTAAAAATATTCAAGTTTTATAATATTTCAAGTCAGAAAAACCACTGATGCTTAGAGTGTCTGGATTCAGCACCAAGAAAAAAAACCACTGGAGTTATCAGGTGAAAACATTTAGTGTGTACTAAAGAAATCAGTCAAATATCTCATGTGCAAGACTGAGGTTCAGGAGACCCAGAATCATTCTTCTACCCTGTTACAGGTTCTTGTATGAGTCTGGACAAGTAAGCTGCTCCACTTTGTTTTCAGTGCCTATTAAATAGAGCGATGCTACCACCCTCAAACTGCTAACAGAAAAAAATGGGAAATTCTCAAGATCCAAGTCTTGAGTCTAGTTCATGATTTAAAAATTATTTAGCACTGCTACAAATATAAGCATCCTATAATAACAAAAAAAGTATGGTGTTCAAATATCAACAGGAATCAAGGAAAAGTACCTAGAACAGAATCTTACTTCCATGGATACTAAAATCTAAGTCCATTTCACAGATTTGTTTAAAAACACTGAGGGCCCAATACAGCAAAACACTGAAGTGTTAGTCCTGAGTAGTTCCAGTACCTACTTGAAATTATTTGTAAAGATTATAACACAAGAGCCCATACTGCTGGACTCATGCTATTGTTGCAAGCTATTTTAAATAAATCCTGTTAAAAAAAAAAAAAAAGTAGTTAAAATCTATTAAGTTAAAGGGCTAGAAGGAAGGAATGAAAATACTAGGATGGTCATATGAGGAGTTTTTGCATTAATGTAATCTAGTCCAGTGTCATTTAGTGAGTGGTCTCACACCAAACTGAGATTAAAGAACTAACCAATCTGCTTATTTCCTCTTGCCTATCTGGAGCAGATCTCGCTGTGGCCTTTATCATGGTCGATGTCTGATTGTCCGTCAGCTTCTTGATACACCGCTGGCCAGCTACGATGTTACAGACCTTAAGGGAAAATCAGAGGTGTTGATACACTACAGGAGCACTTGAAACAGATCCCAACGTACTGCACGTACGCAAGGCTGTGCTGTCACTATAAAACACTCCCCCAATGTGTTTCAGCAACTGCATATTCTTTCTCGCAGTTTCAAACTTTAAAGCACTTTAAAATGCAGACAGTCTGTAGTGAAACATATAAACACGTAAACACGCTTGTACTGCAGAGTGCACCACCAAACATTCTGCAAAGTGATACAGCCTACCAATAACAAGCTGATGGATCAGAACAAGTTCCTTACTTCTAAAGGCAGGTAGGTGTGTTTCTGTTCTTGTCCCACTTGTAGGCAAGGAAGGTGAGGGTATTTCAGCTGGAGGTTGTATTTCTCTCTGAAATACTGTGCTACTGTTCTCTCCACAGTCTGGCCATTTTCTAACTGTAAAGGAAAGCTAAAAAGACATACATTTCAATAAAGTGTACAGAAATCTTAGTTGGCAAGTATCAACATCCCCAAAATTAATAAAATACTAGGTCCTGTTACACAGTGAGTGTTAAGCTATCACACATCTAATGCTCTAACAAGAAGCATCTTACGTTTGATGACTTGCAGGCCTTCTGGTTACGTTACAAACACGGTATTTCCTTCTCATCGTTCCACAGTGAGTCACTTCTACCTTTAGACCTGCACAAAAGTACCAAAAAACCTGATGTCATAACTACACAAAAATTAGTTCAAGAGACACAAGGTTTCATATAATAGAACATGTTCTACTCCAACAGCTTTGATGGTCAGCGTCAAACAGCACAACAGAAATTATTTTATATTTTTCTTTCATTATAATTTCATTTCTGATTAGGTATAAATTAGGTATTATCCTCAAAAAGATATCATAATGCATAATATTTAATGTTCAGTGTCATCCAAATTTCTTGTAGCAGTTTCATTTAACAGGCACGTGACTAATCTCAGATGGCTGTTCCCACTGTATTCTTTCGTTCTCAATGTTGTATACCAGTTCAAACTACCAGTTCTAATAGAACTGAAATTAAAAGAGCAAACCCAGATTTCTACCTTACTGTTCATTTCCTCCCCCAGCTTTGTGTCCACATTCAGCCTGGAATTTCCTTTAATTTCATGGACCAAGTTTAACCTTGGATTTCGAGCAGCTGAAGATCTCGTCTAAGAGCACTCAGCCTACGCCGGAGGCTCAGCAGCCTTGACTCTACCCACAACGATGACAACAATGACGGCAGCTTCAAGAGGCTGTTTCCATTAACTGTGTGCCCACGGTCTGTGCTGGGCATCGGGAACAGGCTCAGCGTCTGCTGGAAGCACCGAGCGTATCACACCAGCGCTGCACAGCATCAGCACACTGCGATGCCTTTCCCCAGCCCCACAGAAGAGAAGGCAGTTGAGAACAGCCTTGTTACCCAGGAGATTCAACCAACAGTCACAGCCTACCGGTAAAGGCTTTAAAGAAAGCAGCTGGATGACTTGTCCTGTTGAGGCACGGGTGGATTGTGGGCCACAGACTGAACACCCCACACCAAATCCGGTCCCAAAGTACCCGAGAGCAGATACTGTGTTTAGTTTAGTAGGGACACAGACATCCCAAAGAAGGATCAGCTGCGCTTCTTTGATTCCTGACAACGCTAATTGCAACATTAACATCAGTATTACTCAGAGGAAGGTATAATCAAAAATAAACTACCACTGCCCTGATACAGCATTAAGAGAAATTATAAGAAAAGAAACCATGAGGCACTGTGGCCAAGGAGAAGAGGGTTGTGAACGTACAGATAACTGGAAGCCACTCACTGCTGTGTCACCGATCTGCTGTGACACTGCAGAAGGCACCACCCTCCCACAGAGCTGCTCACAGACTGCCAACTCTTTAATGCAGGGTTTGTTTCACTACACGTGATCACAACATCTTGGCTCAAGTTCACAGATGCTATAGTAGTAAAAATAAATATTGACAGCAAAGGTAACCTTTCAATATTGCCTAAGTAACAAAGTGTCTGAGGCATCCAAGATCAAGCAGAGACAGCTTCTCTTTCTCCAGTTACCTGTTTTCCAGAATGAAAACAGACAGGTAGATGTAAAAAGGAGGCTTGTTAGGACAACTACAAAATAATTCCTTTTTTTTTTTTTCCATTAATGGCTCTTCTTTGAACACATCAGTTTATGGCTATAGTTCAGACTTTTATTTTTTTGCTGTCTGGTATTTCAATACAGTCTAATCCTGGAGCAAGTAACACAAGCATTTAAGAGAAGGGCTTTGAAGAGCTGAGCTCTTTCAAGGCTTCTCTCTCTGCAAATTACACAGGAATGAAAGGACAGGGAAAAATACAAAGCAAAGTAGCATATATGGAGCGAAACTACTCAAACCAGCAGCTTATGCAATTCCTTTGGAATGGAATTTGGCCATCGGCTGCAAGTTAGCAAGTGGTACTTGTTTTTCCATAAGGCAATCAGTTATTAGAAGCCACTGCAACAGCATACTTTCAAAGAATCAATGACGTTAACTTTGAAATCAATTTTCACTTTGCCTCAATATTTAACCAGCGGAAGACCTACAGCACAATAGCACTACGGCCTCAGTGAGCCTTGCTCAGCAAAGGTCAGCCAGCCAGCTAGGCAACAGCCACCCACCTCCATCCACGCAAGAAGCAACACAATTTCTCTTTCCCTCTTGAAGCCACTGGGAACATACCTCGTTTTTAACCTTTCACTTGTGTAGAGCTGCATTGCTTCACTCAGGACTAGAACTACAGACAGGGAGTAGTGCAATTCTCCCGGCAGTTCCAGGGCCCTTCTGATGCACGCTAGCCAGGGGGCTTTCAATTAAAACAAGTCCCTTGGAATGAACTTGATTGCGTTACCTGGGACAGAACAGATATGCTTCTACTCACCCTTTATCTCTTTGGTGAATTTTACCCGATGAGAATCAGTCAGAGGTCTTGGTTGTTCATCAATATTATGAATGTCAAGAACTTCACACATAAACTGAATGACAGGTTGTGCTTTGTAGAAGGCAGTGGCAGAAACTAAAAAGAGCCAAATATTAAAGTGTAAAAAAAACCCAAGTGAGAATGTTGTGAAGCAGTATATAAATGAATGCTTTTTAAAATTCCACATAACCCTCAAGCAAACGCTGTGCAGCACACGTTTTTAAACACCGATTAGCAGGCCTTGCAACAACGTAGTACACAAAAGCCAGAGTAGGGCCCACGATGACACATCGGTCTCCAGCACAGTCATCCTGCAACTACTTCGCATTTCAGGGTTTTGAAAGGGTTTTTCCCCAGATAACATTTATTTCTAGAGAGCTGTAATGTCCCCGAGGGACATTCTCTTTTGACTCTGCATGGAGCTGCAAGCAGAGACAGGATTAATGTATCTCTACTGAAGACTTCTTAACATGAAAAGCAGATTATTCAATATGCAATGTAATTTTGTCAATAATATGATCTGCTCGATTACTGAAACAATAATTGGTAGAAACATGAGCACTATTGTGACTATACACGAATTCTGTTAGTGTAGTGGTGCGTGCAACCCTTGCTCTACCAAAATCTCTTACCCTCCCTGGGTATTAATGACACAATGACATTAAGCGACAATATGCTGTTTTCAAACAGGACAGTTGACCCGTTCCATGGAAGACCGACCACAAACAATCTGCTTGACAAAGTTATAAGCAACTGAAACAATACCTTTTAGTTGGAAAGGTGAGGTGGCACTAGGTATAGCTCAAACACAAAGCAAACTACTCCATACGTTTAAAACTTTAAATGGCAAACAGAAAATAAATACTTGACAAGCATTTTATTAGTATTTCAGCTCTCGTGTACCGAAACCACCACATTTCTGTGCTAATACAATGAAACATTCTTCAGACATGCGTCACTTCAGCAGGCTGCCAACTTCACATGACGCACTCCGGCCAACACCTCCGGCTGCCGGTTACTGAACACACACAGCTCACGCCCCCCGCGCCCCCCCGTGCGCCCGCGGCTCCCCCAGCAACACAGGGAGAAGCAGATTTTGCAGAGAACCTCGCACAAGTTAAACAGCTAGGACAAAATCAAGCGATGGGATTTGAACGTAATCTTCACGGCCTCGAACCACAACGTAAAGTGATTGCCCCGTAAATCGCAGCTTAAAGTTCTAAAGTTTCTCATTCACAGAAAGAACGGAAAAAACGTCTCCTGCAAGAGTTACTATGACGCTTTCTAATGCTGGTAAGAAAAACTTGCTTCACAGAAAGTAATAGCACAGTGCATCATAAATTGGTGTAAATTAATACTCCTGTCCTCCCTGAACTGTGTTTCTCTCAGTACCTAGCATGTAGATACTAGGACTGCTTATTGCTCAGACTGGTAAGATTTTTACATTCATTTTTCAATCAATAGCTACACCAGAGTCACTGTTTGTAATTTTACAAGAACAAACCCATCCGAAGTCACATCAGTATCATCCATAATTTTGGTAAACCAGAACACACGGACTTGCAAATTTTCACTGTGAAAGCTCAGTATCACCTGCAACATTTTATTATGCTCCAAGACAGACACTAAGCACAACCTGACTGAGAGTGCTCAACCCAGTGCAAAAAAGACAGACTATTTACCTCGGGTTTATAAAGCGTTTCAAACAGCGAGAACAGAATGTGAATTAGAGAAAACTTTAGGCAGCACCTGCATCTCAAACACTGACATTTTTCAATAGGGGTTTAACATCTAAATAGAGTCGGAGTGCTTACAGCACCAAGGAGTCTGACACATGCACCAGTTGATCTCAAATGCATTCATCCGGGACTTAATAAAGTGGTGCAAAGCAGATCTGATTTTGCATAAGAAAGCCCATCTCAATTAGCCCTATTCACAAAAGTGTTGGTGATATATTTTACAGAGTTTTCTTGGAAGCATTGAACAACACCTACTGTGGACAGCTGGAGACACATCTTAAGCAATTTGCCTGTATCACTGCAGATGTACCAATACAGAAAATTAAGTAGGAAAATAAACTATGCAAGGCTTTTCCTTCCTACATAGATTTTTTTTTAAAAAATGGCAGGTAAATCTCTGTTGAAACACTGACATGATGACAAATCCAGACGAAAATACTTGGATTTCTAGGTAGCCTTTGCCGTATAGGTCTGGTTCGAACTGGCTGAACAGGAAGCCAATGTGTGCACACCTACACTTCATTATTACAATCTCACTCTATTATCATCATTACAACTTCTACAGTAGGCTGACTGCACAGTTGATGTTGTGTTTCATAAGGGTATTGCAAGAGACAATTACTAAATCTTCAAACCAAGCAATGGAACACAATTTTCAGGTGAAAACCCCTTGTCTATAAAGCAATTAAAGTTTGAAAGTTTTCTTATTCTGATATAAATTCTAGCAAAATACCCCAGGCTACTTTAACTCTTTATTATTTACAATATGAGTTAAGGAATTGCTGTAGAAGATGGCTTCTGGTTACTAGATCTCCCTGCACAGATGGCACCAAAAGTTATCACCACACAGAAACATGGTACCACAAACTCAAGCAAAATGACTGAATGGCAAAGTGATTATCCCAACGTACCATCAATATTGAGCATCATCTTCCACATGGCAGGCCGAACGGACTGATGGAATCCAAACCAGACCTCCCTACCCCCACCCAAGGGGTGATCATAGCCTTCCGGAGCTGAGAAAAAGGAGCGGCCCACAGGGGTATACCTAGTGAAAAAGATGACCACAGATTTATGCCGTTGCTTTCCAAATAAAAAAATCTATAATAAAGATTATAAACACACAGCGTTGTTATTTTTTGGAATTTTGTGCACCAGGAATCTGTGCCTAGAATCAAGGGTGAACAATATACTCTGAATGCTTCTGTTCCCATTGCAGTGTTTTTAAGATTAGACAGAACGTTTACCAGTTTTAGCAATGCACAACCACTTCCAGTTTTCACAACAAATCAAGAACTAAGTTAACTTACCCTTTCTCATCTTCCACTTCAAGAAAGTATGATTTCTATCACAGCAGATTCTGTACAACAGCACTGTATATACCGGACTGACCCTCAAAAACAGCCTTTTGCACCTTTTACGAGGGAATATTTGAATACAACATACACAGAGAATCGTAGGATGGTTTGAGTGGGAAGGGACCTTAAAGATCACTAGTTCCAACCCAGCTGCCACGGGCAGGGACACCTTCCACTAGCCCAGGCTGCTCAAAGCCCTGTCCCACCTGGGCACAGGTATCTAGTCTCAACTGTGTATTTCACACCTGAGAAGCATGCACTGTTGATGATATATCAATGAATTAAAAAGACTCATGCTTTTAGACAGTCACTACCATCAAGTGCATGATACTTGGCTCAACTCGAGCAGAAAACACGAAAGCAGTGCTACTGCATGCTGTAATCTCTCAGTATTTCAATAAGGCCTATTGTAAGTGTCTCCTGTTTCTTGATCTTTTCAAATACATCACCTGCTTTGGGGTTTAAATGTCTACAGAAATAAACACTTCTACATAATTAGCTCCAATCTCCCCAGTTCAGCTAACCAGCTGTGCTGCATAAGGGGAATGATCATTTTTTCTTTTCACCTGTGAAGAAACAGGGATGAAGGTCTCCCAGTGGGGATACTTCAGGTAAAGACAGACTGCAGGAAGACAGTGAACCTACTTCATGGAGGGTAGGTGTCGTAGCACCACATCGACAGCATGAACAGGGTTAGTGCTGATAGGTTTGTCTAGTTCCAGAGGCTCAGGCAAGGTTCTTCCTGTCAAAACTTCATGCAGCAAGTGCCAGCTCACCCGAGAAACAAACTTTATTGACACTTTGAAGGGACGATCTTTTCCACCTTCTCCTGGTAATGTCACATCCAAATCCACCTGGGTGGGGGTGGGAGGGGAAAAAAAGCAGCTCTTTAATCTCAAGTCAGGTAGCCTTGAGTTTCCACTCCTTCCCGTAACTGGGCCAGAGACTCAAAACCTCAGATATTTAGGACACAGCACTTCTGACAGAAGTATGTTATCAAATACACAAAATAAAGAGAACTGGGTCCTCACCAAGCAGAAGAGGGTTACATAACTTTGTCATCTTGAATGAGAAAACTCTTCATTCCAGAGAAATTGTGGTTTGATTTTTTAATAGTACTTCATTGTAAGATAACGTATTACAGTCTGTAAAACTGAGTATTTACTAGATTTTGCTGTAGAAAGAGGCTACTAAGTTCCAAGGGAGGTTCTGAATGCAACTATTACACACACATTTACATACACTGGAATTAGCAGAAAATACATTAGAAGGACTTCATTTCACTACAGCTATTATAAGATACTTCCAGTTTTTCTGAACTCAGCAATATTAGAAGTTGGGATGTTTCTTTTTCTTTCCTATGAAGCTGTTACAAGTATCCCTTTTCTCCCCGTTATCTTACCCCAGTAGTGGCCACAGGAAGCGGATTGGCTGTATAGAGGCTTCTTTTCCCATCATAAACCGGTCTGCGGTCCCCAAATATTGTCACTTTAAAATGCTGCACCATTGAGTCCACCACCTCCCTAGAAAAGTTGGTATTTACATTGAAGATATTTTCAAAGAAGTATCAGACTGGAACTGGCTCCCACACACCCTGTGTTTTGCTGAAGCAGTTTCAACAAACATATTACTCAAGTGAATTACAGAACACCCACTGGTATTCCAAAAAGGTACTGCACATAATTTAACTAAAATAACAGATAAACACTAAAGAATAAAGTCATGATGCAAATGCTCAAATACTGGAAAATACTGTTACTGAAATAATTTCAGAAAGTCCTAGAAACGACCGAGGCCTTTGTATAACATTTATTACAGAAAAGAAGGACACATGTACCTTGGAAGAAACCCCCAAGCCAGGATTATGAAAAACTAGTGCAAACTCACAACTGGAAGCTACGCCAGTTCACAGAACCTGTAGTTAATTGTACTTCTACCTAGTAACAGTCTGTAGTCACCTGCTCTTCAATTAGTAAGAACTTTGATTTCTGCCTACATTGTATATAAAAATGAGGTACCCTAACAAAAATGACTTAGTTTTAAGTTCTTATAGAGTTTTTACAACAAAATCTAGTAAAAGCCTGATCAAATCTGCACACAATTATAGATTCTCCTAACTTCCTTTATTATGAGTTGGTGGCAATAAAGAAGATGGTAACCTGATACAAGCACTGAAATTGCACTTGAAAAAACACCATAAAATTTTCATCTTACATAAAAAAAGGCTTCTTGACACAAGCAGTAGATATATCAGGTCCAAAGCAACTTTTGCAATGCCTCTAACTGAAACATGCCTCCAGGATCTGAATTCTTTGGGCATTCTTTGCTTTCAGTGGCACAACAACTGGATCTTACTTGATACAACGTAACTCCCTTATTCTACAGAAATTAAACACCTTTCTTAAGCATATGCAAAGTAGCATTCTTGCAAAGCAGAAGCTTACTAGTATACTCTTGCCTGACCAGGAAATGCTAGCCTACAAGTACTTCAGAAGATAAATACTGACTTCCTCTTCAAGCAAAAGGAGTAGCAGCACTTTCACCTCTCAGCTGGGACTGGGGGAAACGGAAGAGAAATTCTCCGTTTCACAGTTCTTTACGTTACTAGTATCTCAGGATCCAAGTTGTTTCATTGGCTAAAAGCACATCAATACGCTTAAGCAATTTCAAAATATCTACTTAGTACTCAACTGTGCTCCTGCACAAGCCCATCTTATCCAAAAACCCCACCCCGCACCAGAACGCTGCTCCCCTGTAACGCTACGCACAGGGCTGCGCGTGCGAAAATCTATTTCCACCAGTGCCGGCTGATTGTCACACCACCTGTGACAAAAGCAGAGGGATAAAAGCTAGTGATGAAGAGTCGGAGCAGGAGGGAGAAAGCAAGAGGGTCTGTCAAACACAACTCCCGTCGTGGAGCTCCAGGTGCAGCTCTGCTGCTCACCTCGCACGCGCGGCACGCTCCCAAGCACGGCGTTATCTACCTTCTGCCTACAGCGGCAACAGGGGGAAAGAACACTGCTACAGAGGGAAGTGAAAAGGAAACAGAAGACACTCGAGATTTTAAAGCTTCTCTACAGCCAAAAGCTAATAAAGGTGCAGGTGAATTTAAAAAACCCAGCAACTATTCAGGAACTAAACCCACTATTTATTCCAAATACAAGCATGCAGACAGGATGTCAGTCAAACTATTTCAGAACAGCCGAGTCTATGTAAATCCATGGACTTCTTAGAAATAACTATCACAGCATGCAAGAGAAAGGGAAAAATAGTTTCTAAGGGAATTTCTTCAAAGCAGGTATTTCAGTACGCTGATTTCAATTTAGACTAATGAAAGCCATTCTCCTCTCCGTAATCCACAACACACCAAAGTCATTTATTCAGCAGATATTAAACTCTTTTATTGGGCTCATTTATACAAGCTCTTGCAGTTTTTAAGTAACATCTGCCATATTTTTTACACACATGAAAGTTGGTGAAGTAGTAGTATTTTTAAATAACCAATTTCACGGTTCCCTACTTAGAAAAATCCAGTATGTATGCAAGATTTACCCTCAGCTTTCAGATTTTAAACTACAGTTTATATTAGGATTCATAATTTACATACTGTGTTGCTGTCAAATTTGAAAGCAAATTTAGTCCTTCATTTGAAAACATTTGACTATTAAAGCAACTCATTAGGTTTGCTGCCTGCGTTCAATTAGTCTTCTCCGTTTACCTTGACAAAAACCAGACAACTGCTTCTACCAGCTGCTACCCGAATAAGGAAAAGCAAGACAGTGTCTTTACTGGTGGAATAGAACCCTGATGAGCTTCTGGACAGAACACATGCATCTGAACTACACCTATACTACAACAACTAAATTTACGAATGAGAAACCTCAAAACACACTTAAGATTAACTCCAGTCTACAAAAAGCTTCTAAGAAACAACCCACCCTCACACAATCTAACAAGAGTCAAAAGCAATGGTTAGACATCAATCTGAGACTTGCAAAAGGTATGAAAAGTTGTCTCAGCTGCAAACATGCTCTTCTGGAAATCACAATTATTTAGGTAAGCAAAAATACCGACCATTTCACACAGAGTTACTTTACGAACTCAAACCAAATGCTTTTACCTCTCTCCACGTGAACCGAAACCTTCAGAAGACACAGCACTTATCTAAAGCATAACCAACTAAAGCAAGCTGTGACCAACGTCAACTTTGGTTTTGGAAGCAAGCTTGAAATTACCCTACAAAGAGGACAGACAAAAGGGACTTCTTTTTTTCTTTTTAAATCTGAAATAAAATTTAGTTGCTATTTTAAACCAACTTATTTCAAATGCACTATTTTCAAACATCTGCAGTTTCTCCCACTGCTACGGTAACAACTGACTACACAGAATCACAGTCTGGAGCAACCAGAGTTGTTACAGCTTTGTCTCCCTTTGTCTGTTGTATGGCAGTGCTTGATTAAAATAGACTAAAAATGTGGTTTTAGTCAGATTTTAAGTGACAAGATCACCCTAGAAAAGAATCAGACATACAAGCGTCTGTAAGTCAGTGCAGAGCGGTTTATATCCTCCTTGTATCCCTGCGAGCATGGCTTCACAAGCATTTGTCATTTAACAATACAGCAGTAAATTAACCTTTCATAACAGTAAGATTATATTAAATATTAATTCACAGAAGTATTATATCCCAGTTTTAGCAATTTATTAGTTTCCTTTTAATTAATACTCAACACAGGCATTTATATAGCCTTCATAACTGCAGTATGCAACTAGCAGGGGGAAAGAAAAGTCACCAGCCAGAATCAGGCCCTAGCTATATGTTGTTGTTTAAATGTAAAAAAACAGAGTTGCAGATGGAAGGGGGAAAAACTGCTTTTCATCTACCCTGAACTTTAACTGATGAAACAGATTTCACAAGAGACTAACAAGTAACTCCTAAAAAAATTATTCAATGCAAAGAAGAAATACGGGAATTACAAAATGTTGTAATCTTTAAAAAGCAAAAATGATTATAGCTCTACTGTCAGGTTTTCAATTAACTACTTCTCAGGAGGCTTCTCTGGCTCCCAAAATTTATGAGGTTTAGGACAAAATACCCAAAGACCACATATAAAAAACTGTACTAGCAATCTGTTAGGGCTGAAGAATCCAGCACTCAATATGTACGGTTTGTTGGATCACTAAATGAACAGGGATACAGAATATGAAAATATTCTCTGCATTTAACCAGCAACCTAGAAATAAAGTAGCCTAGCAAGAGATTTCACTGACCCCAATACACAGCAGACATGAAAATAAGATGAGATACAACGTCTATACAAAATGCTATAACCACCGAGAAAGGACACAGGTGGAGCTCAAACCAAGTCTGATCATTTCAAATATACTAAGCTGATTGCAGGAAATCTCTATGAACAAGGGGAAAACTAGTTTGTCTGCAGTGCTTTCATACCACTACTCCTACGGGAAGCTTTCCAGCTGAAGGCTGTCTCCTCCTGTGCCTACAGCAACGGTTTTCAGCCACTAGCTTCTGACCACAGTACCCGAGTGAATTAAATTGGGGAACCCTTCAGATTAATCAATGCTGCAGTGTATCTCAGCATCAACTCAGGATAAAGACACCCATAGGAGCAGATTCCTGCTAACTCAAATGATTCAACAGCCGGTATTGCAACCAAAACAGGTAGCTGCCTACAGCTGTACCATATTTATGCTGCCCTGAAGAACAGGGGTTGCTGCCGAACAGCAGAAGTACCGTGACCAGTAATGGCTGGCCCGCTGCACAGCGTCTGCTCACAGCTGAACTGAACAGAACCTGGGACAGGCTCTGGACCCATCTCACAGACATTCTTGAGAACTTGCACACAGGTCTCCACAGCATAATGCTCACATTTTAAGCTACACAGAGACTGTATTTACTTCAGTAGGTCCCTCTGCTGTTTAAAAATTTCAGTATCTGTCTAATTTACAAGGCAAATTTCACCGTCTTACCTGTTC
This sequence comes from Strix aluco, assembly GCF_031877795.1. Classification (NCBI taxonomy): domain Eukaryota; kingdom Metazoa; phylum Chordata; class Aves; order Strigiformes; family Strigidae; genus Strix; species Strix aluco. The sequence continues at coordinate 1,388,955 of NC_133956.1, forward strand.
ACCCTCCGAGGACACTTATCTGGTTTGATATCCACCTCATAGAGGTAGACATCAATCTTTGGGATTTCAACTTGGAAGCAGTTGGCCAGCAGTTTAATGGGTTTGCCCATGGTGCCATAGCCAGGACGTCTGGGCACCATGAGTAGGGGCTGTGCCCCGACGGGTCCTGCGAAAGAAAAAAATATCACAGATTAGAAGATAAGCACAACACACAAGCTGTGTTGCAGAGGTACTACTTGCTTACATTTCAGCAGTTTAAAAATACATAAGGCTCCTTGCAACTGCAGGCACACACACTTGCCCCCCATTGAGACTTACTAACGTACTCCCCTTTTTCAGTTTTAGGCAATTCCCTGAACCAACCCACAGGAGGACTGGGCAGGCACCAGAGCCCACACACTGGAAGAAGGGAAAATGAGCTGTATGGAAGAGCACACATCAAACAGCGTGCTCAGCTAGTAAGTTCCAAATGAACACTTGCCCATTTCTCCTTCATGAGCCTCCACTCACATGTGCACTGTTTTCCTACTGCTGAGTTTCAGGTTCTGTGATTAGCATGAATAAAATCAGGAGACTTCCTAAACAACAACGAGAAGTGTGCTTTCCCTTGTAACACTTTATTATTGTGGAAAGCCTGTCTGCCATTAAAACACAAAAAGTTTTACGAGTCTTTTCTGAACACCTAGTAATAACAAAGTTGCCACAGAATACGAAAATATGGAAGCAGTTCTGGACCGGTGCATGTTGTTTGCGATAAACTCTTAATTTCGTTGCCATTATTAGCTTAGTCTTGGAAGACAGATTATTCTTGAACTTTGCGGCTGAAAATGGATGGAGAGTAAAACCGTTATGTCCTGTCTAACGGCACCGATAAAGCTTATTGACCAGAAGAGGAAAGACTCGGATTAAGACACAGGATTGTAAAACCCTTGATTGCTTATACATTAGAGAAGAATACCCATAGCTGCTCAGAGAAACCACCACAGTCTGCAGTAAGAGATGGGTATTTTGAAAGTCAGTTAAAAACACCTGTCTAGTAATGTGTTACGTGCTCATCTGGTTATCTGTTTCATTTACTTTGCATCATTTAGATGAGAATCCTCAGTTCAAGATTTGGGTTATTCATGCCTTAAAAAACCAAACACCGTAGTACACGTAGTCCACTTTCAAGAATTTCTACTGGTATTTCCACTTAAAAATATCTCTTTCCAGTCAAGAAACAACAAAACCAACATGCTTTGTAGCCCAAGTTTTAAAAAATTACTCATCATACAAATGTCATGATTTACAGAGCATTCGATTAAGTTAGTTAAAAGTTCTCCCCTCTACTCCTACTCAGTGACGCAGATAGCAATTCCAGCCCACTCATTTTCATAGAAGAGTTAAAATGTCAAGTGCTGGTAAAAATGTTTTATTTGCCTTTTGATTAATCTCCACCATTCCTGGAAAAAAAATCTCATTATCTTGAAGGAAACCGTGTACTGAGAATAGGTGAACATCGAAGCTAAGTTCCTCTGTAACATTTGTCTGGCTCTAACCAGAAAACTACCCAAAAATTCTGAGTGGGCTTGGCTTTGAGCCGTAAGATAAAACAAAAACATAAAACAAGAAGCATCATTTAAAACACCCTCACAGACTATGCTTATGCAAAACTTGTTCCAAGCATCTGTTCTCTTCAACTTTTTCTTCATTTTAATACTGTCACATGAGTAAAAGCAGCTCTACAATTTACTCCAGATATATTTTCAGAATATAAGCATATGCAAAAAGTTACTACTAAACATTTGAGTGACATAAATGACTCAATAGCTTATTTTAATATTATGAAGACATACATGCCATAGTTTGTATTTAGCTCATACCTGTAGGAAATGCTAACAAAACTGCTGAAGTAAAGATAACATTAAAAAGGTTGCCATAGCCTCGTCTGCCCTGTATCCTCCCACCCCACTGGTTAATATCATGTAAAATGTAAAAACAGTTGCCAAAATCTGTAAGCACAGAAGAAACAGTCAGCGTGAAGACAATCTTTATGAAGGTTTAGGTGAAGAAGTTGAAGCGCATGGAACAGGGAAACACAGTATGGCTGAAATCTTTGTCACCATCTCCTCTGGAAGTTGCACCAAGTTGAGCATTTTAAGCGAGCACTGAGGAGCGGAGAAGAGAGAAATCCCTTCAGGGGAATGCTATCCTGCTCTCTAGCCCTTTGCTTAAATTAACAGAATCCTAGTGATCGACCGCACCGGGGCAAAAACCTGAAACGGAGAAATGATATTCAGTTACTAATACGAGGCAGGGTGCACTTCAAAATCCTGGGTCATAACAGAAATGCTCTACCCAAAGCCAAGTATGCGAGCAGGCCTCCCAGCTCTGCTCCCTGCAAAACAGTGGTGAACAAAACAAGAAAATACCAGTTGTTAGACAAAGGCGTTCTTTAGCCTCACTCGTTCAGCCGTACCACACACGGCTCCTCAGGAAACGGCTCTTCCTGGAAGAAGTTAGAACCCAGATTTTGGCAAACAGGAATCAGGTGACCAATAAATGAATAAGCAGTGGAGTTCTACACACTATTCAGGAATAACTTTCAAAAATCTGGCTGATTTTGCTATCATTTTGTGCAATACACATGCTCCCTTGGACAAATTAACTTAAAAACACGAGTATGTTGTAATCCAACTCCGCTATCACTGTCCAAATACACTAGCACCCACTCACAATATCCTGCTTTCAAAATACACTAAATTGCCAGATTGTATGTTGTGGAAGTCTGTGTCACTGGCTTCAAACCTGTGACTCAAAACCCATTAAAACATAAATAACAAACGACGCTCTCCGAGGACAGCTACTGCTCCCGTATCATATCAATGACTCACTCAACTTCATGCCTAAGTCCTGTGTCAAGCTAATGGAAATAAACACACGAACCAAAAATACTAAAAGTAGTATTATTCTAAGTAGCACAGAATGACTATGACTGGCAGACTGATCCCTTCATGTTATTTAACCACTGTGAAAACAAAGTCATTAAAGTTTCAGAAATCTTTGCAGGCAGGCCAGCCTGACCCCGTAGCAGATGGGGAACGGTCGGACTCCCGGCGCCTCCAGACGAGCAGCAGCTCTGCACCGTTCGGGCACCCACAAGTTTTAGAGGAGAAACTTCTTTACTGCTCTGCCATTAGAGCATCAGATATGAACATATGCCCAGTACGTTCTTCAAAATCCAAGAAAAAACATAAACCAAGTCTGTTTAGCATGCCAGAATAGCACTCAATTCATAAAACCAGTTACGGAAAGTCCCCAACATTGACAGTCAAGTGATTTATAACAGAACAATGAATACAGAAACAGGAACTAAAATCGACGCTTCAGATCCTTGGAAGGCTTTTATACAGCGAGAGAGTACATTTCAAGAAGACACAAGATCCAGCACTAAACAACTTGAACCTTCTGAACGTACAGTTACTCATTAGAAAACATAAAAAGAAAAAGCTGCAGAGAAAATATTTAACTAAGCATTTAAACCAGTAATAATGCAAGGTAGAAAAAAATAATCTCTTCAGGACCTAAAGGTATATCATTTTATAAATTACCGTTCATAGCATTTGCTGAAGTCATTATTTACGAACATCCTTCAGCAACGTTGGAAGACTTTTCTTCTCACAAGTGAACGCTCAATAAACAAGTAGGAGCAAAAGCCCTTACAATATATCTGCAAAACAGATACAAAACCAGCAAAGTTTCAGCTACCAACATTCCCCGCAGCGCACAAGCACCGGGCTTTGCTCCCCACCACCGCTGCCTCCTTCAGAGGTGGGTACCTCGAACCCCCGCTGTGTTTCACAGGGGATTCCCACGGGGATTTCCCACGGGCACACCGCGGCCCAAGGGCACAGGAGCACAGGCTGGTGGTATCTGTGCCTGCCCCGCTGGGCTGGGTAACACGTCAAAGAACCGACATCCCATAACCACGGAGCTCGCTGACGAGAGATGGAAGGTATTCTGAAGAGCTTTGCTCATATTTAATCCAAGATTTCAACAAAACCCAAAAAGAGATGAAAAAAGGAACCGTCAATTTAGAGGGCTCAATGAGGGAACTAATATTTCAAAAAGTTAAAAAAATCTTTGCTAAAATGGCGTAAGTGTATTGTTTATGAAATTCTGAAGAAAAAGCTCATACCAATACTACTTCTTCAAAGAGCTAAAGTTTGCAGTAACACTAAAAATACACATACAATTAAATTAATTTCAAGTGCGTTTATGTGGCACCTCCGCCAACAGAACCATTTGATGATTTTAGGATTTACATGATTTTAGGATTTACTCCAACAGAAAACAGCGGAAATTTGCAGTGGTCAGTATCCAGATCCACAACGTGAAAATTCCTGTTACGGTCAGATCACATTCCAGACCAGTATGGAAGTCCCTCTGATGGTTTAAATGAGCTCTGAATCGGAATCTGTTCTTCCGTGGAATTATAGATGTTATAATAAAGATTAAACACAACAAAAATCAACTGTCATTTCTATGGCAATCCAGCCAGCAGTATAGAACACATCTGGCGCGCATCCAAAACACAGGCTTGAATCTACCTAGCAACCAAACGAAGCCCTAATCGGAATAAAGCCTGAGCAGAAAGAGCAGAAGCACAGAAACCTGCAAATACTTTCAACAAACCATTTTACGGAAAATTGAAGCCTTTGGCAGGCAAGACAGTTTTACAGCACGAGGCAAGATACTGATTTCTAGCAAGATGCTAATAGAAAATACAGATTTCCTTGCATGATCCTTTCCTTACAGAAAGAGACATCAGTACCAAGCAAAAAATTATCCTCTTTCCTACTGTGGCTTCAGCATTGTAAAACCAAACCAGATTAACAGATGATTACCTAATAGTTTTATTTTTGTTTATAAACCAGTTCTAAATCTCTAATTGAATGGGTGACTGAACAGCCTCAAACACATGATAGAGGACTTCACCGGTAAAATACTATTTAAACTCTGGCTCAGTAACACAAGGCAGATTTGTCTAACAGATCCTATCCTCGGGCTGAGCTCCTGAAAGCTCTCCATGGAGGGGGGAGAGGATGGAGGGGAAAAAAAAAAAAAAGATGATTCCCTTTCAGAGGGCCCCTGGCCTCTGCTTGGACTCAGAGGCCCAGCCTGTGGAGCTCAAAGAAAATCTTATCACTACCAAAAAGTAAGTTAATTCTAGATTTAAAAAATAGATAGGAAAGATTATATTTAAATGTTAGTTTCAAGAATTGAGCTCCTTATGCCGGAAATCATGAATCCCCTGATTTCTGTAGCTGCAGCCTCGCTGGGTGGCATTACATTATTTATGAGTAATGCAATCCACGTTTTCTAAACATTCCTACTTGCAATTTGGGCGCTTTTTTTTAAGGTTTCAGATAGTAAGTCATGTTAAAACTCATCAAAAGCCAACGTTTCGATGCCATGCTCAGTGACAGCCAACGGCACAAGTAAATACTAGTGCGCTGACTTGTATTATCCTAATGTCCTAATGAAGTTACAGAAAATACAGTGAAGCGTTTGGGAAGCATTTACAAGATAATTAATGCTCCTGAACCATTAAAAAATCTAATCATAAAGAACTTTAAGCTGAAAAAAGCAGCTTATATGCACATTGTAAAGTTAATACCTGACTGCTCTAAGAGAAGAGGACACGACAACCGCACAACACAGCAGAACTCTTCCCTCGAAGGTTCCACAGACCAAAACCAGGAAGGCAAACTGACACAGTCGTTATTGTTGAGTGTAGATACACCACGTTTTGCACCAAAAGAAACCCTTATCAATACGGACTTGCATTTACGCTAAAAAAAAGCACTTTATAAGAAAATATGCAATTCTTAATGCACTCATCTTTATTCTCCTGGTTTCACATTTACTGTTTTGAGAACTACACAATCCCTCCCCCACACTCACTAACTCGGGGAGAGTGAAACGTGCCACCCATCTACCTGCTAGTACAGTTCCAAATTTAAGATGCAAGCAGTTTCCCTTTTTCTAGTTTACTGCCTGAAAAATATCTGAGAGCAGAACACCAGGATCTGAGACACGGGGTCACGTTACTGAATTTAGAACCACGTTACCAGAAAGCCCCTTGCGGAATAAAATACAGCTTTAACAGTTACTAACAAAGGTACTTTAAAACATAATATGAAAGTTTACTTTATATCCTAGCAAGTTTTGTATGTGAACAAAATTAAAAGCACCAATAAATTCATGACAAATTTCATCGTTTCCAGAAAAATGCATTAGAGCACAAAGAAATGAGATACTCTGACTGAAGAACATTAAAAATGGAACTGACTTGTATCTAATTGTAAACTTTAATTAAGAGGTAAACGCTTTGCATGACAGCTCAGTTATACCGTCTGCTCTAATGAGAGAGAAAAACTACTTCAGTTATCAGGATCTCTCTGACCACTTGGCAAGTCACCCTCTTGCTGCTGCTTCTCACCCCAAATTCAACACAAGCCTTGGGACCATCGCCTGCATTTCCACATTACCCACCAAGACCGCAGGGCACCAGCTCAGGCTGGCTCCCAGCTCCCGCTGCGCTTGCTACGGCGGGAGGCTGCGCTTCGGTACTGCTGAACACAGCCCAGACGTGTCAAAGGGCATATAAACCACGTATCTCTGCCATTGCTTTAATTTTCTACTGGAAATCAGCTCAAGAAATATCCCGACACCTTTACCACTATGGAAGTAAAGCTGTGAGGGTCAAACTATCATAAAGTTCATTATTGTGAGTCAAACAGCTTCCACCGCGGCTCCAGAGGAAAACTTCCATTGTAGCTCACATCACACGTGTTCTGGAGCAGAACAACCTTTGAAGGCACTTATGATTCATTCCCCTTCCCTTCTCTACCCCACCCACAAAAATATAACTTCTAATGGTCCTCCCAAATCACTGCTCTTAACACAGAAAGAGAAAAGCAAATTCTGAGCATTTTATCTGCCCGAGGTTTGTACAGAAAAGCGAACAAAAGATTCAAGATGTCTGTAGTGCTTCGTTAAAAACATACCATACTAGAGTAAAAAACCAACAATTTGTCACTTTTAACACAAGAAGCTGTGAACTTCGAAGGAACGATTTATGAAGCGTAAATGAAGACACACACAGCACTCTGGTTTGACTCAGCCGTGCCCCAGAGCACCCTCAGTTCCGTGGCAGCGCTGTGTCCATACCCCTGCCCTTTGGAAGTCGACGCTCTCCTGGCGGACGCGCGAGGCACGACGCTGAATTCGAGCTGCTGAGAGCGGCTTTTCCTTCGCTCCACCTTTTAACTGAGCATTTTACTGCTGCTCCTCAGATTATCTGATTTCACCACAACTGCACCCTGAAGAGCCAGCTGCACATCCTTCTACTTTAAACTGTGTTCAAATCACGTGGACTAAAGAGCCGTATTTTCTGGATTTTGTAGGCTAAGCCTATCACACAAATAGGAAGGCACCTACAGCACCGCTTCACCTAAAACATCCTGGCACACGCCCCAACGCTTTACTCCAGGTATACTCACAACTCTATCTTTGCCTCCCCACTCTGCTTATTCTGTCCCACATTTTCCCTTCACACACAGAAAAGGAAGCACATCTCAACGTCCTTCTCCCTTTCATGACAGAACTTTAACCCTTCTTTGCTCCACCAAGGATGGTCTGTGCCCTCCTGTCCCAATACTGATGTCCGACGGCCAGAAGGTTCCCCAAAACGTTAACATCACCCTTTAACACTTCCCTCATTACACGGCAGACGTGGAAAGGAACATCCATCACGCTGAACGCAGCGCTTAGCGGGCTGAGCCCATTGGGAGCAGCATCTAACAGGATGTTTTGTCAAAATCTAACACCTTGTAGCCTAACAACAGGTAAACTCATACCACAGAAAAACCAAACGGTTTACGGGCTACTCTTGCAAATCCATTTCGTATCATGAGAGAACTAGAACTGTGCCAGGTTAGAATTGAAGTCTATTTAACACACACAGTTTATGAGCGTACCATCTGAATTCCACCAGATTGCTCAAATCCAGCATCTTCCTAAAATAGTTTCAGCTCCTCAACACCTCATTAAGCAAGGCCACTAGCCTAGGTGGCCAGTCCTCCCAGCCAAATCCGTCATTAACTCAAATCTCCACGTCTGTCACAAAGGTATCTACGCCCGAAGATACGAAAACACGTTTTGCATCGACACCTTCGGTCTCACACTCGTATTTTCACTACGTGGCACCTCTTGAAGCGACAGAAACGGGAACTCCAAGTAGGTTTTGGTGTTCCCTTTGTCACCCAGCGACGGCACGAGCTGCCGATCAGGCACTGCCCAAATCTGAACTCTCCTTCCACTCTTGTGTCAGACTTGAAGATAAATTCTTTCGATAAACTGAAGCAGAAGTTCCTCCTCCAACTCTCAAAATACATTTTAAACACAAAGTTTATAAATACTAAGCACGTGTTTCCCATATAAAAGGAACAAACGGCCGAAGGCACAAAGGTAAAGCTCTTGGGTTGGTTGGTGTGTAGCCGCACTCCCAAAGGCACGGGCAATTAGCCTGAAAATTCGAGGGTCCCGCGACCGGCTGCACAACGGCAAAACGCCTCAACTGTGCCCGGTAGAAGACGCCGGTACGAGCACTCGGCAGTAACTGTCCGTTCCGGCGGTAACGCTTCAGTTTTCGAGGCGGTATCTCAAAGACATCATCAGTTACAAGATTATGCAAGCTGGCCTACAGCCGCTGCCTGGGAAACACTAGTTATGAAATACAAAAAAAATTAATTCTCCACTATCTTCGGCACAGGAAAACGGGTGGCAGAGCAGGGCTGGGCGCCCGGCCCTCCCCGGTTACCGGAGCTATACCGGCCGGGCTCCCGCGGCTCCCCCCGCCCAGTTCACCCACGAGGCGAACCCGCACGGCCCGGACCCTCCGCTCCCGCGGGCAGCTCAGCGAAGCTCCCGCCCTTCAGCACACGCTGCTCCGCCGCGGCGGGAACCGGGGCGGGGAGTTGGGGGGGCGGGGGGGGGGGGGGGGGGGGGGGGGGGGGGGAAACGGACGGTGAAGCCCCGCTCCGGCCAAGCGGCGGCGGGCGGGGGAGGGCCGGCGCCCCTTCCCCCGCGGCCGAGCCCCGGGCAGGCCGCCCCGCCGCCGCCCGCGCTCACCTGTGCTGCCGATTTCCATTCATGGAGCTGGGCGCAGCCGCTCGGGGCTGCGGGCTCCGCCGCTGAACCGGGCCCGGCGGCCGGCTCGGGGCTACGCGGGGTTCCGCGGAGCTGCGCTGGGCGGCGGCCCGCCTCGCTCCCCGCAAGCCGCGGCCCGGCGGCGCCTCCTCCTCGGCCGCCCGCAGCTCCCGTCCCCTCCGGCGGCGGTGGCGCCCGGAGCCCCCGGCGGAAGTTGCGTGGCCGCCCGCAGCCCCGGCCCGCGCTGCCGCTCTGCCCCGCCGCGCGCGCGCGCCTCCCCCCGCCCTCCCGCCCGCCGGAAGTCCCGCCCCCGCCCGCCGGGCCGCGCGTGCGCCCTTCCGGGAAGGGGCGGGCGGGGCTTCCGGGCGCCGCGCGGGAAGGAGGCGTGGCCGGAAGTGGGCGGGGACCGCGTGACCAGGGCGCGGTTGCTCGGCAACGGAGCGGGGGTGGGAGGGGCGGGAAAAGCGGCGGGAGCGGCCGGAGCCGCCTCAGGGCTGGGCCGGGCCCAATTGGGCGCAACTGGGCCGAACCGGGCCGAAGGCGAGGAGCGGGGTGAGGCCGCCAGCCCCTGACAGCCCCCGCGGAGCGTCCCTGGGGGGGAAGAACGGGGCTGGCGGCGTCCCCGCCCCGCAGGTGCCGCCTTCACCTGTGGGGCTGAGCACGGGCGCCCTCCCGCGTGGAAGCGCGGGGTTGGGTTTCTCCCGTTACCTCAGAGGAGGATTTTCAACTACAACTGGAAACTCCCACTGCGGTGTTTCTCGGCTTCCCTCCAGCCTACAGAACCCGCGCCGTGGCAGTAGTAGCGTACGACAGCTTTTAGGACTTCTAGCCCAGTTCCAAATGAATTACGTTGCTGTTTTTTTCATCCTCACTAAATCTACCAGAAGAAAACCCACGCCCCGGCCTTAGTCACGCTCAAGAAGGCAGCACGCCGAGCGTCCCCCTTTTATAGGAGGCAGTGACATGCTGGATGGGAGCTCTGAGGGCCGCTGGCACGTTCCACACGTGCTGCCAGGAACGCTGACTGAACACATGGACCCAGTGACACACGGATCATGTCTGACTGCGGCGCGGAGATGACTGGAGGGGACCCTGCGGAGCAGCGCTGCAAGAACATGGGGAGAGACTGGGCTGGTGGGAGGGCCTGGAGGGCAAAGCACAAAGCGAGGCAACTGTAGGCAAGGCTGAAATATTAAACGCCGCTGCAGATAATGAGGGTGCACATGTGACTAGGCAGCCTTCCTCCCGCGAGGCTTTGAAACGGCCTTCTCAGGGAGTGAGATGTAAAGACATCTGCCAGGTGTACACTCAACTGACTAGAAAACCTGAAAAATGCACATTGTCCCTCGACATCCCCATAACAACCAAAGGATTGACATCAGGCTTGTGTCTATTTTCCCAATTTGCAGAGGAGCTATGAGACTCTAAGTAACGAGGGTTGATGAGAAAAGACTATGATTCACTACATCAGCATAAATTCAGAGCATACGTCTGCCCTTTTCTCAGTTTTTGGCAGTGTTTATTACAACGTTTAGTTACGATTTGGTACACAAACTGTCACCAAACAAGCGCAGGGTAAAACGAGCAAAACAATTGTGTGCACGTGGGGAAGCGATTCAGATGTACCAGGCTCGGCACTGGGTCAGGCAGTGGCACCCTCATCTCTATTTCCTCTGCCTCCGGAAGAGCATTATTTTTGGCAGAAACAGTATATTGAGACTTGCCCAAGCAGGTTTGAACCTGCTACTCGTTATGAAGAAACAACGTACCCTTTCCTGGTGGTGAGAGGGGCACTCCCCCAGACACGCAGCTGGGGAGATACTGAAGAACTCGAGCTTTGGGCCAGCAGAAGAGGAATTTGAGATTGATAATCCAGGTTTCAGAATCATTATGAAGAATGACCATCCTGGAGACTGCCAGCTAAATTCATCTTAAAATGTGTAAATTTAGTTATCAGGTAAGCTACACAGTAAGGATTCTAAAACCATGCAAAGTAAAAGTAAGCTACTAGAATATTTCCTTAACTGAAATCCTGAGAGGGAAGGGGAAATATGATCACCAAGATCAAGCAGATATGGTGGAGGGAGGCATCTCTGCAAAATGCACATACCTTAGAGGCACGCAAGCACTTCTGGTTCTGCAGCTTAGGCTGCTGTAATCAGAAACAAGGGCCAGGGCTCAAATGCCGGTCTAACATCTGAAACCAAGGAGTCCGACCTGTTTTCCAGGACTCCAGACCCAGCTGCACAAGGCGCAGTTTTCTGTTATACCCCTCTCTCAGAAACAGCCCCTTGAAACTGCAAGGGAAGATTTCTATTATCTAGTAGGACTCGTTTTAAAAAATGTGCTATAACCTTAAAAGCAGCAGGAGGACATGTGCAGGGTCTGTACAGGTGCTCGGTTCGGAACAATACAGTGTGCGTGCTCCAGTCTGAGTAAATTAGCTAGTGAGTACGTGCATGCCATTAGCAAGCACTTCCTTAAAATTGCTTAGCATTATTCAAAAACCCCGTTATGGCTCAACTGCTAAATAATTCATCGCCTAAAGGTATGTCAATGCACGTTTGCAAGGTAAAGCACAAGCAGATCCAAAGAATTCAGAGGATGGCAACCAACCTCCAGTTTTGGACCCTGAGACACAACCATGAGCTGTTGGCATTGGAGAGGACTAGGATGTCTGGAAGGAATTCCAGTGCTGGGAACTGTAAACATGACGCGGTCAGAAACCCAGAGGATCAAGTTTAACCCCACTCCAAAAGGAATCAAAATCTGTCCCAAAAGCACCTTGGAGCCAACAGCCTTCCAGAGCCCCCGAAGCACACGTAGCTGGAGAAGCAGCACGTTTGGGTGCACGCTTCTGGCATCCAACAACCCAAGGAGCTCAAATCAAGTCAGTTCTCAGAGGACATTTTAATAAAAAGTAGAGCTGGTTACCACGTTCTAAGAAGTTTTAAGCACGTATTTGTTCGCTTAAGTGTTTCTCCCAGTTGACTGAAATCTGGAAAGTGAGGGGTTTTGGATCCTCCGCCGTACCTGACGCAGTTCAGCCACAGCATTTCACCATCTGTCCCCAAGCCCTTCTCGAGCCAGCGGCCAGGACTGCGCATGTACCTTCCCCACGCAATCTGACTCAGGAGTGTCACCCCAACATATTCACATTGCTTTTATTTAGGTCTTCTGCCAACAGTTACAGGGTAACAGACACTTGGGACTGCAAAGTCAAAGTTGCAAGCAAAAATCAGGACCGAGGCAAAAAAAAAAAATATTTAAAAAAATCCACAATCAAATCAAATCAAATATAAATACAATGTTCTGGAGCTCTTTAATCATACCGTTTTCTTTAATAAAGAGGTGGTTATGATCTTACAGTATTTCCTTTTGGCCTAATCCAAGGATTTTGTTACTCTTTACCAGTCTTAATTCCACGCATACAAGAAAAAAAAATTGATATTCAACCTTTAAAATATAAGCCATATTTTCTTAATAAAATAAGTTTTGTGCTGCTGCTTGTTTAGTAAGTACTGTACATCAACTGTTCACGTCTATTTAACAAATGGACCATACAGAGTTCAAGCTAAAGCAAAAAAAAAAACCCCACAAGAAAAATAACAACCCAAACAGAGTGTCTTGTGAACACCCCATGTACAGTTCAACACTTGCTCGTATAAAGGAGGTACGAAAGGGGCTAGAAATTGAACACAAAAGCACTGGAGTCCCGTAAATTTTCTTTCACAACTATTGAAGTGCAAATCACTCAGGCAAGATATGAATTTCACTTGTTTATTGCTGTCCTGCTGTCTGGCTTCCCTTCCTGAAAGAATCACATTCCTTTATTTCACACTAATTTTCCAAGAAGAAAACCTTCCGCGAGGCAACGTTGAACGCTTGGGCTTTTTGAGACTAAGACATCGGGTCGTACGCTTGCGAACACCAGGACACCCCGACCGCCCCTGGAAGCTCTGGGGGGAGAGAGGGCTGCTCTGCCCCCTCGGCCCCGCTACGTTCAGATATGAGATAAGGGAAACAAACAGCATTCAACAACTGACAGGTAAATGAAAGTTACTCCTCTTCCCACAAAACTGCATGCACCTGGCGATGTTTCCAGTTGCAGAAGGAACACGTGCGCACGGAGAAGGCAGAGACTCGGGAGCCATTCGGGATGTCCGTGGGGGGTTTGTGGCTAACTACAAATCCTGATATGTATCCGGGTTAACACTATCCGCTACGGGTAGCAAAACGCACAGCACCTCAACATGCAGTTACTCGTTTGCATCTCGGACAAGAAAAGGGTAGAAATGCTGAATGCTGGAGCCGCGTAGAAGGTACAGTGCATAGTCCGTTATACAAAACATGCGGGTAACTCAAACCCCTTCTCAATTTCTTCAAAATGGAAATAGGGTTTAAAGGGCACAGCAGCTACTGAGTTTGGCTTTTTTATTTATTCAAAACCATGAAAACCCAACGCAGACGGTGAAATAAGGGCAGAACACGAACTGCAAGTCAACAGCTGAGAGTTTCAGAAGCTGTGAAGCTTTTGTGTAGTTAAAATTGCTGTTAAAAGTAGGTGCTACATCAGCGAGTCTTCATTCATAGTTTTCTATGAACAGCCACCTTACAAATGAGTGCAAATCTTAAAGGTCCATTTTACATTTCAAGTCTCAAGGTTAAAAAAAAATTGTTACAGAGCAACAAGCTGTTTCTGTAAATGCCCACACTATCTCTTTTCAAATGGTTAAAAATGGCACGTGCTATGCCACAGCTACTAAAAGACATTTCAGAATTCTAGACCCAACTAAAACACTAAAATAAAAACTAGAAACCAAAATACCTTTGCCCCTCGCTGCAGAAGAGCAGCCAGGCGCTTTCCATTGTAATGCTGGTGAACAAACTGATTTGCAGAGAGAACCTTGACCTTAACCCCGATTTTATTCTTAACGAGGGGCTTTCTAACACAAGGTGAGTGGGTACAGCCCCTCTGAGATCATTTTGCTTTCAACAAACACAAGCCCGAGTTCTGAGGATGAGATGGAGGTGCTGGATTTGTGTCACTATGCAGGCACTTGTGTACAGGAATGTAGGCTTCTCATGTTGACACTTAGTGTTGATGCATTCCCTACGCTCTAAAAGCCTTCCTAGGAGTTCACTACCCTACTGACCATGAATAGTTCCTGGTCTCCTCCCCGTCACCTTGCAGATATACAGCAGTGGAGGTTGACACAAGGTGCAAAGGAGAATATGAACCAAATACTGTAGTCTTGAGGAAAAAACAGGACTGTGCTAAACGTAGGATCTTCACAAAACATGACATCAGTGGGCTCAGCACTTAGTTTGCATAGCATATCGATGTCTTCATTTTTCACAAACACGTTGCCCAAAAAGAAAACGGGTAGAGTGAATTCCCGGTGTTAGGACAGATCAATGGGCCAACATGACCAATGTGGTTTTCATGAAGGCAAGGCAAGTTTGAATGTCAGAAAGTACAAAACCAAGAGGTGTGCTTCTATCCACGCGGACTGACAAGGGGCAGTGCTTGTGGGGGACCTGCCTTGGAAATGCGTTCACGTTTGGCAGTAAAATGATAACAGAGCTCTTCCCTTTAAGAGCTTGGTAGGAGCATGCGCATCATTTTTTCTCCTGGAGGAAGCGCTGTGCACACTTTCATATAAAAAAACCCCAGATAATCTGCCCACATGATACTGGTAATGAGTTGCTACTACTGCCCCGCTGTGCAGAACGGTCATTCTGTGCAGCAAAATGAGTCTGAAAAGCAGTCACTATGGTACTGTTGGGAAAAAGGCTTTCTTCCTGTTACAAACACAAATCAGTAGGAGTTTCCCCCATGACAGTAACAAGGATTTCATCATTCTGACTAAGGAACAAATCTGGTGCGCTTTCAGAATAAAAAACCCTGTGCATGAGATCAGTGATACCATGGCACAAAGAGCAGCATAACCTAGCAGCAGAGAGGGTGACAGTTTGGAGGTGCTGGAGTTGGGGGACGCGGTACTTCGGAAAGCAGCTGACCCGGGCAGACACGTGCCGAAGGCACAGGGGAGACGGGCGCTGAGGGGTGCCCGGCGCTGCAGGGACTGCAGTTGGTAACACTCATCGGACAGGAAACGTCAGAAATCTCTGGTGTGAGCGCACAGCCTCAGGAAGCGCGGTGATGTAAACTCTGAGAATGTTAATGACTTGTGGATTTTGGCAACAGACTCAGTATCGTATAAAAATAATGTTTAGTAAAAAAATCCCGGTGTCCATCATAAAAATTCAGGAAAAAAAAAAAAAAAGAAAAAAATCGTTAGCGATTTCTGTCCTCATGGGATGAAGATGCCCCCATTTGTCAGAAAGAGTTTTAAATAACAAGTAGTACATTGGAAACAAAAATGGGTCAGCAGCCATTAAACGTGTCCTGTATGAAAGTGCACATCTTTCAATGGAGTTTAACCACCATGAGGTCGTGATCTAACACAAACTGCAACTTAGGACCATAGAAATTAACTCCTTCCGATGGAAATATGGACCACCATCAAGACAAGATTACTATTTTCCTTACAAGATTAAAAACATTGAAATTTTGCAGCATCGTAGTAAGGCACTCACCCATGGAAAAGTCTGTGACTGTTGCTTCAAATGGCAGCAGCTAACTAGCTTTTAACACGAGGAAGACAGTTTTCAGTTCTGAGCTAAGTGCTAGGGTGCCTTACATTATATGGGGGGAATTATTCGGGGGTGGGGAACTGTTAGTGTTAGAATTCTCCTATAAACTAGTTGTTTTTCCCCCTTAACCCATTAAAGCATCTCATATTCTAAAATATTAGTTTTATAAATCTAGTCTTCTGTTTTAAGGCTCTAAAAATCCCCTCCCCCCAACCCCCACAAAAAATACCTACCAGCGCCTGGTGGGCAACGGAGGACCAAATCCGCCATTTCACAGTCAGGAGTCTATAGTATTGCATCTTAAAAATGAAAACCTGCTTCCGCCTCCTGGGAGTTTTATCCCTTCCTTGAATGCCTTCATGTGTTTGGTCAGGTCAAAATTTTGCAAAGCCAGAAAAATTAAAAAAATAATCATCAGTCTCTTCCAATCCTACAAAGGTGTTGGATCTTTCTGTCCCGTGGTGCTGGTCTCCTGCCTCGAATTGACGCTGCCTGCCCTGCAGTGATTTCTCATTGGAAAAAAAACAAGGTGTCCCAATGCTTCCTTTTTTGTATGGCTCCTACAAATCTGAAAGCTTTCTTGAGTGAGGTAACAAAAGTTAGGCTTTCAAGCAAAGTACATGGTACGTAAAGTGTCCTGATGAACCTGCACAGCCTTCGCCAAGGCCTGGGGGTCTCTGCCGTTGCTCTGTCCAGATATATGGCTGCCCTCGCCACTGAAAATCAAGGAAATCACTGCATAATTATTTCATATTTGCCCCCCAGGAACACTGAGAATCCCCCTGGAGATCAGGGTCCGTGAGTGCCCGCAGCACAGGAAGGCGCCTTGGCCGGAACGCTCAAACAGCCCAGGGAAGCCCCTCCAGGCCTGGGACGAGCTCAGGATGGGATTTAACCCCCCTTTATCCCCAGTTCCCCCAGAGCTGGCACCGAAGAGGATGCAGCTAGGGGCGGGTCTCCCCCAGGGAAGGGTCAGACACAGGCACTTTCGAACACTGCTCGTGCCCCCAGGATGGACTGGGAGGTGTGGGACCTGGGCACGATGCACGTGGTGTAAGAGAAGGGGCAGATACTGTCCTAGTTTCGGCTGGGGTAGAGTTACTTCTCTTCCTGGTAGCTGGCACAGTGCTGTGGTTTGGATTTAGCACGAGAATAATGCTGATAACAGCTGAGGTTTTAGTTGTTGCCAGGTAGTGCTTACCCTAAGTCAAGGATTTTTCAGCTTCTGCCCTGCCAGTGAGGAGGCTGGGGGGGCACAAAGAGCTGGGGGGGATGCAGCAGTCGGGGACAGTTGAGCCCAACTGCCCAAAGGGATATTCCAGACCATGTCACGTCACGCCCAGTATATAAACTGGGGGGAGTTGGCTGGGAGGGGTGGATTACTGCTCGGGGACTGGCTAGGCACTGGTCAGCGGGTGCTGTGCAGTTGCATTGGGCATCACTTGTCTTTCTTGGGTTTTATTTCTCTCTCTTGTTATCTTCCTTTTCGTTACAATTATCATCATCATTACGGAGCGAGCAAGCGGCTGCGCGGTGCTTAGTTGCTGCCTGGGGTGAAACCCCGCCGGTCCCAGGCACTTGTGCCCCCTACCCCCCCGGGGTCTGCCCCCCTGGGCCGCGGGAAGAGCCCCCTCACCTGTCGTGCTCCTTGTCCACAAGATGGTACCGTGCTCGGAACGCCACGAGCCGGGCGTAGTACGCCGGGGCCGGGATGGAGACCGAGCGGGTGCAGCGCACATAGGTATGGCACAGCTGGTACGTGAGGATCTGCAGCTCATCCGCGGTGAACCGGTTGTCATCCCAGAGCACGTAGTAATGGGATGGCCGGCTCGTACCCTGCGAAGGAGAGGGGGGCAGCGTGAGGGGTGCTCCCTGCACCCGGACACAGGCAACCACAGGCAGCTGCCTCGCGTCCTGATCACCCCATCGCGACGAGCCGGCAGGCAGCCTGGGCAGGAGAGACGCCCGGGCTTCCCAAATTTGAGGACCCCACAGGTGCACGGGCACGGCGAGGCCGGCGAGCCCTCAGCACTGAGGTGCGATAACACAGCGATAACACCGCGCTGCCGGTGCTTCTGCAATGCCGCCCCCGGCTCCCGCCACCGCACAGCCCACGGCGGCACGAATCCCACAACCCGGGCCAGCTCCCCGCTGCCCTTGCAGGGGGAGAGGAAGCCAAGAAGCCTCCCTTGCGGAAGCAGCTGTAGATGAAATAAGCGCAATTTTTTCAGTACGGTTTCTGACTAATCTTGGCTGCCTGAAGAAAGGCAGCTGCGAAGGCAAGCCGCCTGCTCCAGGGACGGCTGGGCCCAGCTCTCCCGCCCACGGCCAGACAACAGGTCCCTGCTGACGACCAGGCGCCCCAGCGAGCCCAGCACACTCAGACACCAGCTGACAAGCTGCTGAATTGGCCACTCTGAAGGAGGAAAATCTCATAGGAGAGATCCTTGGCTCCAGGAGAGAAACTGAGTACGTGCTACATAATGCAGCAGCGGCACCGTCCCCGCACCTGCTCACCAAACCACCGCGACGGCAGCTCAGATCGAGCTGCCCATGGCTCCGGCACTGGAGGGAGGGAGGCTACGACAGGGCCGGCTTGGATCCACGAGAGCACAGCCTGCAACAACAGCCACGGCTCTGCGGCACGGTACCTGAATGCCTGCGTGACTGCACAGGTAGAAGTCGAACTCAAAGGGGTGGGTGATATTTGTATCCACTGTTGTTCCTGCTGGGATGTTCCCGCTCTTCCCAATCTACAGGGAATAGAAAGAGAGATCCAAGCGCTGCAGAGTTTGGTTATTTCCAGCTGCCCAGAGCACCATCCGTAACACACCTGCCCTGCCCCAGGGCCACAGCGCAGGGTCCCCATCTCGCAGCTCACTAGGGAGCACCATGCAGAGCCGCTCCCCCAGTGCCTGTTAATTGGGGACAGAAGCAGCTTATCCTGCTCTGCTCCCTGCCCAAACAGGCTTGCTGGCATTTTCCACAGGCACCAACACCAGGCATGACACGGAGATCGAGCAAACAGCATCAGACGGAAAGCAGGCAGGGTGAGGGCTGGGCACCGGCCCATCCCACCGCAGAAACGAGGATTAAGTGAGCAGCACTCCAGGAATCTCTGCAGAGCATACACTAGAGTCTCTGCCCTGAGATCCTGGGGCTTTTGCACCCTGATCAAAAACTGTCCTCAGTTCCCAAGATTAAATCTTCATGCTTAGGTAGAGCCAGAGCTTGGTTAGACTAGACCTAATGACTAAATTCAGATTGAGTCTAGGAAAAGCTACAGCAATCGGTGTTACTGCACAGCACAGACGAACAAGCTGTGAGCAAGTAAGGGGTTTATCATCCTGTCGCGTCAGCGGCTCCAGCTATCACCAAAACAACAGATGTTTTCAAGCTGACAGAGGCTATTTCAAGAGAGTCACCAGGATCATCAGCACCCAGTAACTCATAATAACAGCAAACAGCTGTCTGGGTTTCTGGAGGCTGCCTAATCCGCACGGATGCGGGAGTCAACGGAGCAGCACGTTTCATTCAGGAGAGCTCTCTGCCTGCCAGCAGTGAGCTTCCCCCCGGCGAAGTCAGGGCTGGCTCGTCCTAAAGGCTGGGGATGAATCAGCCGCCTCCAACCCCGGCCCCCCGCAGCACTCACCCTCTCGTTCTTGTCTGCGCAGAAGAGACGGGTGTGATGCCTTTTCTGGACGACGATGTAGGTGATGCCAGGCTGGTAATCCTTTTCCAGTTTGATGCAGGCGTCTCGGATTGCTAGGAGCTCATAGTGAAGGATCTGGAGAGACAAGGGCAGGCAGTGTGAGGGGACATGCCGGCACCCAGCCGTCCCCGTGCACCCTCAGGGAACCCTGCGGGAGCCGGTGCAGCCGACGGGGATCCGATGGGTCCCCACCTGCGGGAGCTGCCCCTCGGGAACGCCGTCGCGGTAGAAAATGATCCTGGTGGGTTTGAAGCGGGTGGATTTGTAGAACTGGATGAGGAGCTCCCTCACCATGTAGGACAAGTCCTCGATGATTTCCTGGCGAGGACGCTGGACACGCACCGTGGCACAGTACCGGCTGGGGTGGGCGTCCATGCTGCCCACAACCTGCGGCGACAGAGACGGGCCAGGCCCGCGTGTTACAACGGGAAGGACGGAGGGGACACGGGACGTCCCCGGCCTCTGCCTGCTTCCAACACCCACAGCCGGCAGCGGGCAGAGAACCTGAGCTCACGGATCAGGGGATGGGACAGTTGCCTGTGCAGTATTTGCTAACTAGCGCCCAGAAGGGACATCCCTGGTCACCGCCACGTCCCGGTTTCACGCTCTGCCGTGCCCTTTGCAGCGTTTATGGGAATTTCCAAGTGAGACAACTCGGCTGGTGCCACTGAGCGACGTGGCTGTGGGGGCTGCTGCTGTTCTGCCCCCGCTTCGCTCCTCCAGCCCAGCAGCAGAGGGGCGAGGGGGGAGCGGGGCTGCCCTTTCCACCTGCCTAAGCCCTTCTCCCTCCATCCCTCACTCGAAAGGTTTTTGCTTCCACAAAGGACTGTGTGACCCCAAACCCTCCTCTGCTGTTGTCATCAGGGCAATGACACCCCCGGGGTACAATGACACCCTGGAGACCCTCTGCCCAAAAGGCGACAGAACCAGGTCAGCGTTTGCACGGAGCATCTCCCGGCATCACAACCCTGCGCTGGCCCTCGCTCGGCCGCAGGCAGCGGAGCTGCCCCAGACGGCCACAGGCTGCGCCGCCGGCGCTGCCGCCTCCGGAGGACACGGCGCGGTCGAGTCACCGCGCGGCAGCCGTCGAGCGGGGAGTTCCCACCGCAGCCGGGCGCTCTGCAGGGGAGACCTCAAAGACGTCAGGGCACAGAGGCTGAGAGCAGCCGGGCTCGGCCGTGACGCCGGGCTGGGGGCGCAGCCTGAGTCACGGGTGTCAAGGCAGATGGTGGCCCACGCTGGGAGACAAACGCCCGGCTGCTTCGCTGCACCGCGGCCAGCGGGGACTTCCCTGTGCAGGTCCATGTCCCCCCGAGCGGAGGGGAAGCACCCCAGACCTCACATGCCCAGCGCTGCCGAGCCTGCTGCCCCTGCCCGCAGCAACGGTTTCACTTTTCCTTCCCAAACGGAGCTCCAGGGTGGGGGCTGCACCACCGGAGCCGATGCACAACAGAAATGTTTACTTTGGCTTCAGCCACGGACCCCCTTCTACTGTCTAATTAACAACACACCAAGGACAAGATCAAGGCCATCTGAAGGCTCTACCCTCCTCCTCCCCTGCAGCTTCAAAAAAGCTTTCATAAAAAAATTAAGAAAAAAAACCCCACAGTGGTCCTGCACAAAAAAACACAGAAGATGTTTTCAGAGGGGAAGCGCCGCTGCCAGGAAACAGACTGTTCTGTCCCACCCACACCTACAGCAAACAGCCAACAGCATTTCCCAACTCCTTCTAATTAAGAAAAAAACACTCCTCCAAAGACGCATCTGCCTGCCAAGGAAAACCTGAGCTATGAGTCCGGGAAAGTTAAGAAGTTAATAGGAAAATGCTGACGTGCTTAATTAAAACAGACACTACGAGAACCTGACACTCTCCTTTGCTGCAGCGAGCACAAGGCAACGTCTTACAGCCTGACGGAGGGCATGAGCCCACGGCCTCACCGGTCCGTGGGCAGCACTTCCTCCGTGGACACTCATTATTCGTTTGAGGAGAAGGCAAATTCTCCTCCCCAAAAGGCTCAGAAGAAGCCCAGTCTCCCCAGTTTCCCTCCCACCTCCAAAACCCAGCTCTCCCACCTGGGGGCTGCACGGAAGGGCCGGGATGCACAGGGATGGTGCCGGCCCGCAGCACTGAGCTCCCCGCGCACCACGGCCGACAGCGCCCGCGGGGCCCGGCACATCGTGAGCCCCATCTGCTGGCAGCCGCCAGCGGCTCCCCAAAACCGCAGCTCCTCTGTGGAGAGGCAGGATCGGGGACCCACCGCCCTGGGAGCGGGATCCAAACACCCGATGGGGCATGGGGCCACCCCAAGAAGTGTCCCCACGGAGACAGGAGTGCCACAGTCCCTTTATCGACACACGAGTCCCATTCCAGCTCCCATGTCCCCGCAGGGCTCATGGGCACCAAGTCCGGCCCCAGACAGGGAACTTACAGCCGTTATGGAAGGTTTCTTCCCATCTCCTGCCGGTGGGTGAGTGACATCGGCCCCGAGGAAGATCACTGGCTGCTGAAAGACGGCAGAGCTGGTGGGAGAGAAGAGGAAGCAGCAGTCAGCCTTCGGGGGCCAGCTCAGGGCAATGCAGAGCCCAGCGGAGGCGAGCAGATCACCCAGAGGACACCT
Source organism: Strix aluco (assembly GCF_031877795.1). Classification (NCBI taxonomy): domain Eukaryota; kingdom Metazoa; phylum Chordata; class Aves; order Strigiformes; family Strigidae; genus Strix; species Strix aluco. Next base: position 1,411,140 of record NC_133956.1, read on the forward strand.
CCCAACCTGTGGGCTCTGGCCTGGCCACATCAACAGTTCACGACAAGGCGAGATAGGCTGCAACCCCCCATTTCAAACAGCTACTTTGCGCAGCCGCCCACAGGCCCCCCCTTCCCCAGGTAACACCAGGCAGGCCCCACCACGAGGCACTCGGGAAACAAGCCCCAAAACCACGAGAGGCAGTGGCCATACGAACCGCTGGTGAGGCACAAGGATGTTGTTGATCCCGCCAAGCTTGACGTTGATCTTGAGGCAGAGGTTGGAAAGGGTCTGCGGGGAGGTTTTCACCACGTTCTTGACCTGGACGCACTGCGTGGCCATTCCCAGGAGGGTGTCCCCAACGCGCTTCACCTCGGCTGCAGGCAGAGGAAGCGAGTGAACAGACGGGCCATCAGCAACGTGCCGCTTCCAGCGGCATCCTCGGAAACAGGGCGAGAAATCACCGTGGGACAGAGCCCTGTGAGAGCAAAGCCCCTCTCCTCCTCTCTGCTCACCCCTGCCCCAGACTCACCGTACACCGGTGTCTTCCCTGGCAGGATGACGATGATGAGCTGAAGCCCCGAATAGGTGTTCTTGAGGTGTCGAAACATGGGCTCCACGCTGTCTGCACCCTGGGCGTATTTACAGAAACAGGGCTGGCCTTGGATCGGCATCCCTGCGTCTTTGGAGATCTTGCGCAGCTGGTCCGTAAAGTTCCTGTGCCCGAGAGGAGAAGCACTCAGCCCGGAGCCCTTCCGCACGGCAGCTGCGTCGCGCAGCCCGGCCACCGTGGCTGGAGGGCTGCGGCGCAGGACAGACGGGGACATCACATCACCACGTCCGTGGTTTTACAGCATCCAGCAAGTGCACGGCACAGGAAACGCAAGACCAACACATCTTAGAGCTGACCCATCCCCTCTTGGTACCCTCTTCCCCAGGTACCCTCTGCCTGAAGAGTGACAGAGCCATGAGCCTCCTCCGTGAGAAAGCTGGGGAAGGGGGAGCAGACCTGCCCCGTTTCCAGATGATTTGCAAAGCTGAGGCAAGCCTGCACTTACCAAACCCGACAAAGTGCTCTGGATTTTCAGATTGCCAAGGATACATTTGATGCAGAGAGAGCCAGAGGGAGCGTGGGGTTCCCAGCTGCGCCCCAGAGGGATCACAGGAGGAGCACAGTGTCACTCCCCCTCCACCCAGTTACCGCAGACGTAGAGACTTTGAGCTGCCCCAAACCATCCCCAGCACCCAGCAGAGGCACCGCAGTGCTCGATGCTCCCACTCTCGCTCAGGAGAAACCTGAGTGCCCAGCAGAATCCAAACCCGAGGTGACCATTTCCCTAAATCAGATGAACTGGCCCCACTCTCTGTCACTTTGCTACTGAAGCAGAGGATCTCGAAGCTACCAAAGCTTTCCAGAAAGCCTAAGACTTCTCTGTAATAAAAACCCATGGTGAGTTAGGATATTTCCTGCATGAATTATATTATTTCAGAATGGGTATTGGGGAAAATTCTTATTAAATATCCCTCACAACCCCATCTCTCTGAGGAGATTCAGCCAAGGAGAGTTCAGCACAGCTTTACGGCTGGCAGTTATCAATCACGACACTACAGCTGCCCGAGGCAGAGAGCAGGTGGAGGAGAGCCTGACTGTCAGCTCCCACGTGCTGCAGCGCCGATGTGCTCGCCCCGACCTGGCGGGCTCTGCGATGGCTCAGGGACTGCTGCAGCCAGGATGAGCCATCAGACACTCTGGATAAACTAACAGGACTGAACAGTCAGCCCGAACCTGGGTCAAATCCATACCACAAGCCATTCGGAGCCAGCGTTAACGCTGCGGGACATGCAGACCCAGGCTGGGAGCACCCTGAGCCATGGCTCCCCCATGTCACCCCACCCGCGCAGGCTGCCCCTTTCCTTACTTCAGCACCTCCTCTCGACACTGCTTCTGCGGGGCAAAGCAGGCGATTGCCCAGACTTTGATCTCAATGCCGTTGTAGAACTGCTTCCCTCGCATGTCCCACACGCCTTGGTTGGGAGTTGCAATGGCCCGGTTCTGCAAAGGCAAATGGACGATCAGAGCGCGGCCGCGTCCTGCCCAGCCCCACGCCGGCAGCCCCCGGGGAGCACCCACACGTCCCCGTCACAAAGCCACACGCCCTCGCCAGAGCCAACCGCCTGCGCTGGCAGGGGCTGCCGCGGTGTGTGGTGACGGGCGAGACAGAAGCTCAGCTCCTCAAAGGTGATAGAAAATTCACCTGAGCATCCCTCTCCCCTTCAGCTCCCTCTTTTGTCACTGAATGATTCTTGCCTACAACTTTCAGAAGAGTTATATTGCAAAAAAAAAAAAAACCCAAAACCTGAACCCAAGGCACTGTGAGGAAAAATTCCAGCTCTAATCTATAATCCTGAAGATAGCACAAGTTCTGTTCAGAAACAGCGTTTCCAGGTGTGAAAGCATCTCTCTGCCCAAGGCAGCTCAAGCCCCGGGCAGCGCGGCCCTGCTTACCCTGCCGCCATACTGCAGGATGGGCGCCGGCAGGACCCTCCCCGTCACCTCCGTCATGTCATCCTTCACCTTGATCCCAAACTCCTGAATGTACGGATCCAGGTTGTAGCTGGCGTTCTTCATCTGCAGAGGGAAGGAAGGGCCATGGGAGGGAGCGAGACCAGCAGCTGCATCCCACACAGCTTCAGCTGGCCGGGAAACACGGGCACCTGACGTCCTGGGCTCTACAGAGCTGAAGTCCTCTCCGTGAGGGGGGAGCAAGCGATTCAACACAAAGGGCCAAACCCCATCCTCCAAATCGACCCGCGGGGGACCTGATTTTTGAACATGCTGACCAATGCAACTGAGAGCAGGGCCTGCTCCTGAGATTTAAGGTTTCTGTGGGAAGGTTCAGACTGGCTAGAGACTGTTATCAAGAGTCCCAGAACAAATATCAAATGTCCCCGGCTTGGAAAGCCCAGAGGCAGCAGTCTGGGTGAGAACAGCACCATTAACCAGCTCCTGCCCGGCTGCTGCAGAGCTGGGTTCCGCTGCCTCGCCCCAGCCTGACCTGCTGGCAGAGCTCCAGCACTGCTGCCCCGCAACGCACAGTCCCCACGTACATCCGGAGCTGGGGCCATTTCTCTAATTTGTTTTTCCTATTTTTAGTTCCAGCTCCCTTTGGGTCAGGTTCCATCAGCATGAGGACCTGAACTCGCTGCGCACAAGTTTCCACGGTCACTTTGAGCCGGGCTCCTCTACGCAAGTGTCCATGACACATGCAGGCATTTCTGACCGGAGACTCCGTGAGAAGAGGGAGATAAAACCAAGCCATGAACCCCACCAGCACCTTCGGAGCAGGTCCCAGCTCTCCAGTGCAGAGCAGCTGAGGAGCAGAACCACGACAAGGTTCATCATGGACACGATGCTGTAACCTGCTATCAGAGCCACAGCCCTGACACTGTCCCTCCTGTCCCTCCCGGGGACTTGGGCCACGTACCAGGCGACTAATTTCCTCCTGTCTGTCTGGGGCAGACCTGGCTGTTGCTTTTATCATGGTTGACGTTTGATTGTCAGTGAGCTTCTTGATGCACCGCTGGCCTGCCACGATGTTGCATACCTGCACGGCGGGGGAGAGACAGCAGCCATGCGTGAGGGACAGGCGAGACACAGGGGACCACGGCTGAGCTGCCCCGCGGGCACGGCACTCGGGCCCTGCAGCCAGCCCCAAACCAGAGGTGCCGAGCTGGCAGCTGCGGAAAAATGGCATTTTTACAGCAGTCTCCTCTCTCCGCAAAAGCGGCTCTTGCCAGGTCAACACTGAGGCAACCAGCACTCAGGACACATTAGCTGCAGAATCTTGTCATGCACCTGCCAGCAAAGGCCACTTTTGCCTTTGCTTTGCACAGCGCCCGGCGGCGCAGAGCCGGCACTCACCTCCAAGGGCAGGTACGTGTGCTTCTGCTCCTGGCCAACCTGGAGACAGGGCAGGTGGGGGTATTTCAGCTGCAGGTTGTACTTCTGCTTAAAATACTGAGCCACTGTGCACTCCACTGTCTGACCACTCTCCAGCTGCAGGGGAAACCTGGCAGAGGCAGGACACGAAGGATGCACCTACTCAAAACAGAGACTTCCAGACCTCGAGCGCTACTTACCCTGCTGGGCAGAGAGGGAGCTGGCAGCTCCCGCTCCGAGCTCCCATAAAAGAAAACAAAAAGCACAACAGCGGTATTTTCAGAAATCGAGTCAGGAATATTCCGACCCCCACGTGGGACTGAGGTCCCTAAATAAAGCTCTCCCTCACTAATCCAGCTAATCAGGGCAAATGTTTATTGCAGGACATGCCACGCATGCCGCTGTCAGGTACATAAACACGCTGGCACTCAGGGCTTCTGCGCTCGGTGCCCTCCCTGGGAGCTGAGCTGAGCTCCGGGGAAAGGTTAACCGGCCTCTCCCGGGACGGGGCAGCGGCTCCGGGAGGGCAGAGCGCGGCGGGCAGGAGGGGCACATCTCCCTTCACAGCCACAGGGAGTAAAAATAAAAATCAAACTTCCCAGAGGCAGGGCTGAGGGGGGCTGTGCCGTCCATAGCCGGAGCACGTGATACCCGGCCTCACCCAGCACCAGCTGCTCCCGGCTCCAGAAAGAGCTCTGTGAAAATGAAGAATTGACCCGATATTCTTTACGGAGCCCAAAATTAGACAGACGAGCCAGCCCGAATGCCTGGCGAGGCGTCACGTTCCTCCTGCGCTCGCCAAGCCCCAGGGCTGGGACCCGAGGATGCTGGAGCGCAGGGGAAGCGGGGTGCAGGCGGTGACAGGCGCGTGAGGCCCAACGAGGCCCACCCAGAGACCGGGCTGTGCGACGAGGAAACACGGTTGTGGCGCGGGCGGTGCCCCCGCTTCGGTGGGGGCTCTGCAGCCCGACGGGGCCGGCTGGAGCGGGCACTGCTGGTTTGGTATCGGGCACAAACCCGGAGCAGATTTTTCTGCCAGCACTTGGGTTTGTACAGCATGAGCCAAAATTTCTTGTTGTGTTTTTTTGTTTTTAGGCTGGTTTTTTTTTTACTGTTGGCAAAATTTCCAGAAACACTGCAGAAACATGGGGGGCGGACAGCCTGAAAAACATCCCCCGCCTCGCCTCCAGCTCCACTCACGAGCACCCAGCTGAGAGCATGAGCGCAGCCCCTCCTTCCGCTGCCTGCACGGGGGGGGCCCCGCCTGCTCTCTGCCAGCCTCTGCCTTGAACCCCATTTTGCTTCCACGCCTCCCCGGGGGCAATCCCCAGGGCAAACCCTGGCCATGAGCCCTGCAAACACCCATGGGCTGTGGCACCCGACAGCTTGGTGCTGAGGGCACCATCTCCACAGTGCCACAGCCCCCATCCGTGGGGGGCTGTGGGGAGCGGGGCAGCCCCCCAACACGGAGGGGTGCCCAGGCCCAGCCTGCTCCCAGGGACACGCAAATCATTTCAAGGCAGGGAATCGCTTTATCCCCAGACAAAGCTTCTGCTTTGGCAGTGTCTATTTTAAGAGAAGAAGAAAACCAAACTCGGAGGTAAAAACTAGGACAATTCCTGGCATGTCAGCTCCCGCCTGCTGCAGCGCGCCGCCCGCCAGACAAAGCATCCTCTGAGCTCCCACCCTGCCCAGCATCCCGCTCGCTGCACCGCGCCCGACACGGAGCCGCGCCAGCCGCTGCACCCCAAACCGCTGCAGAGCACGGACGTGGCTCCCGCCGCCCTCGCAGCCTGGAGCTTCCCATCCCACTCTCCCTAACGACACCAGCAGCTGCTAAAAAGGAGAACAGCTCAGATTTTTCCAAGGGCATCTTCCCACCCGCCTTACGTCTGGTGGCTGGCCGGCCGCCGGGTAACGTTACAGACACGGTATTTCCTCTTCATCTGCCCGCAGTGGGTGACCTCGACTTTCAGACCTGACGCGAGACAGGGAGACACAGCAGAGTCACTGGCAAAGGCGGGAGCGATGCCCCTTCGCCCAACTTCCCCGGGACACCGCCAACACCTGCCTTAAATAATTAACGGTTTGCAGAGCAGGTACGCTCGCAGCGAAGCGCACGAGGGAGGGAACATTTTAAATGTGCAACCCCTGTAGCCCCACCTCGCCGCAGGGGCCGGGGCCAGGTCCCCCAGCACTCCGCGGGGGCTCTACCTTTGATCTCCTTGGTGAAACGCACTCTCTGCGAGTCTGTCAGGGGCTTCGGCTGCTCATCGATGTTCCGGATGTCCAGCACCTCGCACATGAACTCGATGACGGGCTGGGCTTTGTAGAAGGCGGTGGCCGACACTGCGGGACAGGTACCACGATGCGTCTCTGCTCTCTCCCAGCAGATAGACCCAGCCCGAGAGCTGCTCGGATCCAGCCTCCCCAAACACACCCAGCCCCACCGCTGCAGTTCCCCAGCAGGAAAAATACGTCACCATCAATGTTGAGCATCATCTTCCACATGGCAGGTCTGACCGACTGGTGGAAACCGAACCAGACCTCCCTGCCGCCTCCCAGGGGGTGGTAGTAACCTTCGGGGGGGGAGAAGAAGGAGCGGCCGACGGGAGTGTACCTGAAAAAAATAAGAAAATTAATACTTCGACCATTTCTTTGCAATACACCTCTGCCTGTAGTGTTTAAAACACATTTCTACAGTACATTAGAACTGTCAGAGCTAACTTATGGCGAGCGTACAAAGCCTTTACCAACTGCAGTTGGAAAGGCTACAGCAGATTCCCGTTAGAAAACCGCATCAAACAGCACACGCCAGCAGCAGCGACCGCGAAGCGCCCCTGCCCCCCCCGAGCCGCTCGCTCCATTTATTTCTATCACAGGAGCATCCCGAGCGATCGCACCGAGCAGGGCGGCAGGCACCGCTGCCTCCTCCCAAAGACCATCAAGGCCAGTCCCAGCCACCACGGCCAGCTGAGGGCAGCCGGGCCCCGCCCCAGCACGGCCCCCACCGCCCCCCGGCACAGGTACCTCATGGAAGCCAGGTGCCTCATGGCAACATCCAACGCCTGGACGGACTCCAGGGGGACGGGGATCTGCCCACTGACCAGGGCCTCGTGCAGCATGCGCCAGCTCACGATGGCCATCCATTTGATGGAGACCTTAAATATCCTGTCCTTGCCTTCCCCTGGGATCGTCACCTCAAAGTCAACCTGGGTGCAGAGGGAGGGAAGCCATCATGGCCCCCCCGCAGGCGCAAGGGCAGGAGGTTGTTTTTAGCAGGAGGCAGGTCACGCTGCCTGCACGGGGCTCCTGCCCCTCCTTACCCGCTCGTTTCCAATGGGTAAGGCCGTGACAGTGTAGATGTTCTTCTTCCCATCGTAGACCGGCTTTCGGTCACCGAAGATCTGCGGTTTGAAGTGCTGTACCATGTACTCCACAACTTCCCTACACAGGCGAGCGGGGCGAGAAAGAGGGGCAGGGGGAGAGAAGGGTGAGGTTCGTTTTACCGGTTTCTTTACAACCCGACACCTTCTGTGACCTGGCCCGTCCCCAGTGCTCCCTCCCCGGGGGCACTTCTGAGCCACAGGGCACTAGAGAGTCCCCCCCGGGCAGGGGGGCCCCCGCAGCCACACGTCTCGCCCCGCAGGTCGCTGCATCGGCTGCGGCAGAACGAGTTTACACGGCGTGCAGGAACGGGCACCCGCCAGAGCCGGCTGCAAACCGGCCGCGTGTGCCGGGAGGGCGAGAGGGAGCGACTCGCTGCCCGCGGCCGCCAAAAGCGTCTGCAGCATCTGCTCGCCGGCCTTCGGGGGACAGAGCTACCCAGGCTGAAGGCCGCCAACAGGACACCAAAAAGGAAAACAAAGAAGAGAAAAGTACGCGATGGCCCAAGGTCTAGGGCTTGCTATTTTTAAATACGGGATTGTTGCCAAAATAGTGCAGCTGCTTTGAAGAAGCAGGGGACTGTGCTGAGGTTCAGGACCTCCGCAGCTGTCAGGAACCAGCGCTGCAGCACAGACAGGGCTGGCAGGGCCCAGGCACCCACGGGCGCGGGGCAGCGCTGCAAGCCCGGCCACATGTCACCCTGAGGGGGGCTTCCACTGGTGACAACAGGGACAGGCACTTAGGGAGCCTCCACAAGGAAACTGGAAGCGGGAAACACGTGCCAAAACCTCTAATACTTGCCTTACCTGTTGACTCTGCGTGGACATTTGTCGGGTTTGATATCCACTTCATAATGATACACATCAATCTTGGGAATGTCCACTTCAAAGTAGTTGGCCAAGAGCTTGATGGGTTTCCCAACAGTTCCTATCCCGGGCCGCCGCGGCGCTTGAAAGACCTGCTGCAATGGTGGCAGGTATGCGCCTGCAGCTGCGGGGAGAGAAAACAGGTCAGGAGGGCTGGGAGGAACCCCACGCCCGGACAGACAACGCAGAGTCACGGTGCTCCCTGTCACCACATCCCAAACCCGGAGGTCTCCCACTACTCACACTCCTGGCAGGAGGCGGCGGTGGCCGGATTTGGACCAGCACAGCTGGACTCAACTTCCCTGGGCACCACCCGGCAAGCGCCGGCGCCAGCTGAGCCGCCGAAGGTCAGCACCAAGCCCTCCGCCCCGCTGTGCCAATGTCAAACCATCCCCCGGCAGATAAATAACCGCTGCTCTGCCTTCGGGAAAGGAACCGGGGCCACACATGGCAGCAGTACAGACCTTCAGGGGATAAAGGACTCCCACTGCCCATCCCAACCATGGGCACACCCATGTCCTGGCAAACCTCGATTCCCTGGCCAGATGCAGGGACAGGCGGCCACATTCCGTTCTCCTGACACCGAAGGGCAGATTGTACCTAATGTCCACATTAAAAGAGCTCTGACAGCGCCCGCTATGCTGCCGCAAACCTGCACTTCAACTTCTGTTTCGCACAAGAAATGTCGCAATACACAAACAACCAGAACAGCAGCAAGAAACTCTCTAGCCCGGGGAGATGCTGCCGGAGGGTTTCCTCCCGCGGGAGCTGGGGAAGGGATGGGCAATGAAAAGACACAGACGTACGGGGCTGCAGCAGCAGCAACCTTCGCCTGAAGCGTGTGGGAGACGTCAGTACACTGAGTTTGTGAAGATACACTTAGACCAAGGGCAGCCCTCCCAGGGCTGCGGTGTCTTTTCATTGCCCAGGACGGCATTTGCCAACCAACAAGGGCAGAGGGGGCCGAGCATCGCCCGTGCGGCAGCGACGGCGACATCAAAGCCGACCCACGCTGGGCTCTGGTGCTTTGTTGTAAGGGCAGCTCCAAAAATAGCCCAGGTCTGACACCTCCCCAGCACTGAGCAGGAGGCAGCTCTGGACTTGCTGGGTCACGGAGTGAAGAGAAACAAGACACTGTTGTGAACCCCAAAGGAGAAAGCTCCCCTCTAACGCTGCCAAGGGGCTTTGCCACGAACAGAGCGGTCTCGCCATTCCATCTGCCAGTTGTGGCTGGTGGATACGCTCCACCCCTGCCTGCACGCATCTTCCTCCAGCTCACGGAACACCCGGGGCTGGTTTTAGCTGGGAAGGGGTTTGCAGGCACCCTCTGCCCCCACGCCAGGGTGGTCCTGCTGTGGGGAGCTCAGCCGGGACGCCCTGGCAGCACAGGCGGCCTTTGTCCCGCTGATTTACAAGCCAACGCCGGCACAATGGGGGCGGGAGGAGGTGAGGGACCACGTCTGTGCCAGGGGGAGAACTACGGAGAAATATGGCCCTGTCGAGACACCCAGGACTTCTGCTGGGGGCGAAGTGAGAGGCCGAGGAGCCGGCAGTGGCCCCGCCGCCTCGCATGGCACAGGCTACGGCAGCCCCAGCTCCACCGGCACGGAGCTGCAGGTCTGCCCCTCTGCAGGGGACGCGATTCCCTGGATACGCCCTCGGCAGGGACCTGCAGACACGTGCGTTTCCCCTCCATCCTTCAGCAAATTTTGACTCGCTGCGGGAGGGAGGATGCCACAAGAAACAGGAAACATGTTATTGCATCTGCAGTATGCGATTATTTAACTGCTAAATTTTGCAGGATAACAGCTCGCTTTGGGTTTATACTGGTTATTAACGATGGTGTTTCAAACTCCAGGTCACAGGATAACTCAAGTCCCAGTACCTGAACTTTCCTTTTATCCTTAACCCCTCCCCAACGTAATTCTCAACTGCTGTTCAGAAAAAAACCAACAAAAGTCACATCGATAAGGAAGGCTAACTCCAGGGAAGTTGCTGATAAAAAACAGAGAAAATTAAACCCAGTTTGATGAAAACCTCCTATGGATTGTGGGAGGTAGCAAAACAAAAACTCAATTCCAAATCCCCACTTCAAGCAGCGCGGGCCCCAAATGCGTGAAGAGGGAAGCACCGGTTTTTCCCAAAGCCCATCACACAGACTTACTAGCGAAGGTGCAGGATGGGCACTAGTGCTCGGCCTCAGGACTGAACCACCAGCACCCGGGACTCAACAGCATCTTAAAATATTGCCAAGGCAGCATTCAACACCGCTGCTCTCCGAGGAGAGATCTGCCCTTCCTGCCCGGTTCCCACTTTGCCCGTCTCCACCCATCCCAGTTTGCATCTTCTGTTTCGTTTCTCAGGCCCCGCGAGGTCTCGGCCAGCTGGGCCGGGTGCGGGGAGCGCAGCGCGTGGCTGTTCGGCGCGCTCCATCTGGGTGGCCAACTGTCCAAGTCGCCCCCAAACAGCAGCCCGGCTCCAATTTCAGCTCCTGAACACATGGTGCTCTTAGCACCCCTTGCTCCCATCCACTTTCTTTTTAAATCTGAATTTCAGTTCCAGGCTAAAAATATCAGAAGCAGAAAAACAGAAGAGCAGCAAACTAAGCTTCAAATTTGCTTTTTACTTTTGCACCCCACTTCTGCAAGGCTCTTCCTGCTGATGGAAGGCCACCGTGCCGCAGGACACCAAAGGGACGGGACGGCCCTTGTGAGCATCCAGGGACCAAACTGTGGCATCAGCTTCCACAAAGCCAACCTCTGCTCTTGCCTTTGCCCTGTGGTGGGAGCCCCAAAATCCACTGGGAGCCCCAGGCCTGGGACTAACCAGGCCCCAGCACCTCCTCGGACAGGGCAGCACAGGACTCGGAGCAGTCCGACGGGCAAGACAGGGATCTCCTAGGCCGACGTGGGGCTCGGACCCCCACAGGCACTCGCAGCTGCTCGGGGACAGGGCAGCTGCCAGCACCCCGAGACAAACGGCTGCATCGCGCTCCAGGGGCAGCTCGTTTTAAGAAACTGATTTTCAGATGAGCTACTTGAGGTGTAATTCATGTCTCCACATGACAAACATTTCTTGGCAATCACCAGCTCCCTGGCTGCAAGCTGATGCATTTTTAAATCATGGTTTGCAATCAAAGAGGTATTTGCCAGCGCTGCTGGAGCCTCCGGTCCCTGCTCTGCCTTTCGAGCAAGAAACTGCTCAGCTCACTTGCTGGGGGACGGCTGCTCCCGCTGCCTTCCCTGCAGCCACGGCAAGGCCAGCACCCACAGCTTCTCCCCTTCTGGACCTTTCCACCACCGAGACAATCCCGGCAGCCGTGCGTGAGCAGGACGGCATCCCCACGTGCCCACGGTATCCCCACGGATGCAGGGGCATGGGGCAGCAGCCGCAGCCCAGCAGCGGGGAGAGGAGCTGAAGCAGGCTCGGGGCTGGCAGAAGCCGTGCTGTGGAGGGGCCACCGAACAGTCCCACACCCATCCTGCACCCCGTCAGCCCCAAAATAACGCTTTGCCACACAAACCCTCTCGCCGGAGGATCGCCAGATGCTTTATGAACATAAAACCTCACGATTAGGATTGTGAATCAGAGATGGATTCAGCCTCCAGCAACACAAAAGTTGGCTCGGGAGTTTGACATGAGCCACGAGATATTGCAAACGCAAGATAATGTAAGTGGGCAGCCTGGCTGGCGGGAGCAGCGCTGCGACGGGAGACGCTCTGCAAAGGCTGGGGCGGGACACAGGGACCAGCGGCGAGGATGGGAAAGTTCACCCCCGGGCTGACTCAGAGGGTTTTATTTTGGCGACCGCAGACACACCGTCCTCGAACACATGGAGCCGGAGCAGCCGCCCGTTTCCAGCAAAGCGGGGAGTGATAATGACTTTTCCTTTCTAAATTACTTTGAGATCCAAAGATTTTTACAAAGCCATTATCTCCCAGTGCCTGCACACGGTGCCTACCCGGGACGTGACAAGGAGTGGTGACATGGGGGGGACCAGGGGTGACACTCAGCGCCCGACAGGAGCTGCGGCATCCGGCACCTCCAGCGCAGGAGAGGCTCTCGCCTGGCCTCGGCTGCTTCACCCCAGGCAGGAGAGACCCCAAAGCCCCTGGGTGAACATGTGGGATGGGCTCACCCCTTCCCACGCCACATCCCTGCCCCGGAGCGCTCAGGGTCCCCCCACGATTTGCCTCGGTGCGGATCCTCCCAAAAGCCGCCCCGTGCCTGGCTCAGGGGATGCTGTGCCAGGGAACCCCAGGCAGTGCGACGTGGCATTCCCGGGCCCCCCGTGCCTGCAGCCCCCGGCTGTGGCTCGGAGCAGCATTTCTGGGGCCAGCGACAAAACGTGCCGGTTCCCCTTCGGTAGAAGCAGCCTCATTAAAAAACGACCCAAACCCCCCGGAGACAGGGGGGCTTCTGCATACCTCGACTCTCCATGGCGAAGCTGCACAGGCTCCCACTTTGTCATGTAAATGCGGGCGCCCGGGGCCGGGGGCTGGAGGGCGAGTGTTGTTCCTGCAGCACAATGCGGCCAGTGAGCGGGATGAAATCCGCCTGCCATTATAAATTCAGCGGCCCGCGAGAAATCACAGACTTTCGCACACAAAAGCCGTGCCCTGGGGACGCGCCGGCGGCGGGAGCATCGCCGCCACCGCCACCCCTTCGCCGGGTGCGCGGGAAGCACCGGCGGGCAGAGACGGCGGCGAGGGCAGCACCGCCAAGGTGAAAGTCCATTTGGGGTAATTAGCGCTGGAATACACTTTGTTTCTATTATTTATTGTAACAGCTGGGGAACACGACCCGCTGCCCAACAGCTGCCTGCGCCCGGGCAAAGCCGCCGGTGGGACGGCATGAAATTACCATGTCATTTAAATCCTCTCCAGCGCCACATTCAGCCGAGGGGCCGCAGGAACGGGGCCCAGACAAAAGGGAGTTTTATTGCGGCGGCGGGTCCGCGACAGCCCCCTCCCCGCACACCCGGCCCCGCCAAAATACAGCCAGGGATCGGAGAGGAGCAAGCGGGGCCGCGGCACGCCAAACCCCGGACACGCAGCGTGGTCCGTCCTCACCCTGAGCCATCCCTCACCCTAAACCAGCCCCAGAAACCCCCCAGGGAAGTGAAACCCCTGTCAGGAGGCAAAGCAAGCGGCAGCACGAGCAGGAAAGGCAGCTGCTGGTGGGGTGAGCAATTGGCTTTGCCAATCTCCAGGCTCAAGGTCTTCAAACCCGCCGGCTCTGAGCAGTGACCGACGCCGTCCCACAAAGCCCAGACTTCAAAGTGCTCCACCTCATCTCCGCCAACCCAGACATCGCACCCGCCTGCTCCTCCCCCGGGCGCCGTGAGCACAACCAGGCTCACACAGCTGCAGGCGCTTCTCGGTTCGACACTAAACTGAGTTTTAAGTGGATCACGCCCAGGCAGGACAGAGGGCTCCGGCTGCGGCCGTCGACATGCAGCATTAAACCCATCCTGTGCACCAGAGCTCATCTTCTGAGGGAAACTCTGAGCTGCCCAAGTGCTGCTCCTGCCCCGCGCCGTGGTGGCTGCGTCCAAGAAATGTGCCAAAACAGGCTCTAATCTGTTTTACTATGGTATTTACTTCTGAAAGCGGTTTAGCTCTTTGTATCCTCGATACTGAGCCCCAAGCACTGCAAAGGGCATCGCTGTGCCGTGTCAAACCTCAGCTTTCCGCTTGGAAATCACGGGCGATGAACTCTAAAGTGTCAAGTTCAAACCTTGCCCTGCCACCGCCGAGGCCAGTGCCCCCGCAGCCCTGCACAGTCCCACAGCCGGGCCAGGCAGCGACCTGCGGATGCTGCAAGGGAGCGTAAAAAGCAGCAGCAAGAGCATCGGCACCTCCATCACACCGGTCCACGGGGACTGCAAACCAGCTGCTTCGGCTCCAGGGGGAGCGGCGCGGTGACGCCAGCGGCGCAGGCACAGACACGGCTCGACCCGCGGTGGCATGAGCCGACCCGCGAGGGTCTTGCCGAGCCAGCCCTGGCTCCACGTCTCCCTTTTCTGTCCCTCCGATGGGGTGTGAGAAGCACCCGGCATCACGAGTGCCACCACCTCTGCCAGACGCACCATCCGGCCCATGTCACCACGAGCCCGGGGTGCCCAGACGGCACCCGGCCGGGGCAGAGGCTGGCACCCCTCCTGCTCGCCCCGCGGGGTCTCCTGCCACTCCCGCAGACCTGCCAGCGGCAGCCAGGGACGCGTGGAGCCAGGAGCAGCAGACAAAGGCAGCCCCCCGCGCCGGAGGGGACGGGACAAAGGCGATGCCGGCTCCTCTCCATGTCCCTCTGTGTCCCCATGCCGGGTGTGCCAGCCCCGCAGAGCCAGGGGCTCCCGCAGAGGAGGTTAAAACCCGCAGGCAGCTCCACCATGGGTCACCCTGCCCAAAGAGCAAGCGCTTTGCTGCTCGATTTGGCTTCCTTTTAGTCTGCCATCTTAATAACTTGTCCCTGTTTTGTTCTTCCCACGGTTTAGAGAGAAGCTGCAGAAAGTGTTCAGAGATAAATCACACTGTGCCGTGTCTCCGGGCAAGGTGCTTCTCCCGGCTTTGTTTCTTGGTATAATCCTGTCCCAGAAACAGGCACGCGTGATTTCATGTTTCCTGAAGATAAAGAGATCCAACAGACGGAACAGCTTTGGGGTTTTTACAGGGTTTAGCACAGGAAGACAACGGTTAAGATTAACAGCTTTTAGGAAGTTTGTGAGGGATAAAGAAAACTAAAAGCTGGGGGGGAAATCGACTTCAGTTTTTAAAAGTAGCACACACATGCCTCCCCGAGCAGTGCCTGCGGGTCAGAAGACATCCCAGGTTCCCCCGCCGCCTTTCCTGGCATCTTCACATCGGGCGCATCCAGGTACACGCCAGATTTCTGCTTTATTACCCTGACAGGTCGCTGCCCCGCATCATCCAGGCTCTGACACGAGGCTCAGCCCCGCACCTGGGGACCGTCGGGATGCTGAGGCAGGGCGGGATCCGCGGCGAATCCTGTGACACGGGGTAAACGTCTCCCTGCACGCAGGGTGAGCCGGGTGGGAGCAGACGTCCCCCACCCAGATTTGGGGAGAAAAGGAGAAACTCCCAAGAGCGCAGCATCAGAGCCCCGCTCCCAGTGCAGCCCCCACCGCCCCGGGGACCCCCCGTGCTGTCAGCGGGACCAAAACCCAAACCTGTCTCCCTGCGCGTGGCCCCATCCCACCCGGGAGGTTGTTTTAAAGCACCTTCACAGAATCAGTCAAGGCTGGAGGGTGCGGGCACGCTGGCGGCATTATCTGCGTCGCCCCGAGGCGCCGGCAAAGCCCGCGACGCCCGGCACAGCTGCCAAATCACGGCTTCCAGAGGCCCATAAATCAGCCCCAAACACAAAGCGCCGGCAGCCAGGAGGTAACGCAGACGCGAAGAGATCTTCGTGCCACGCTTAAAATGAAATACCGTAAGGAAGGACCAAAGTTTGATGGTGAATGTGCGACAGTTTTATGTCAAAAATCTCACGTTGTTGCCGCCGCCGCATTACAGCGGGCGGCAAACTTGCCAGCACGAGGCCACGCAAGGGCAGCGCTCCCCTGTCCCCATCGCTCCCTCCCCTCCTCCTGCCTTATTTTAGGTACCCAAATCCTTCTGCGACTCGGTGCAGCACGAGCTCACGACGCTCACGGGAGCGAGCGACTGCCAACACAGCGGCCGGGCGGGCGAGTTTTGGGGGAGCCGCTCTCCGAACCCCCACGGAGCAGGCGGGTGCGAAGGCGCCGGCACCGAAAGCACCGTCAGCTGCGAGCGGAGGTAGGGGCAGGGGGGTTTGTGGGGTGACTGGGAGGCTCAGCCCCCCGCGGCCCCTCGCCACGCACCGCCCCGGCCCCGCGCATGCCCCGGCGCGGGGCGAGGAGCCGCTTCGTGCTGTCACGGCGCTCGGCATCGCCGGCCCCACGCCAGCTCCCGGCCCGCGCCCCGCTCCCCGAAACATCGCACTGGGGGGGAGACACACACGCACAGAGGGAGCTCGGGGGGCTGCTGCTGCTCCTCGGTGCTACACAGGCCCTTTGCGCAGGGCTTTGGGGGCACCCCGCGCTCCCCACCCTGCAGCCACACGCGTCCCCCTGGCCCTGCACCCCAACCCCGCGGGTGCTCTGCCCCCCAGAACCCCCCCCCCGCCCCCTGCCCTCGCGTGGCTGCTGCCCCCCAGGGCACCCCGGGGGGGCGCGGCCTGTCCTCTCCTCGCTGCACCCCCCCAAAAGCGGGGCGGCCCTGCGGCCCCCCCGGGCGGGCTGCAGCCCCAGACAGGCGCGTTCCCCGCACCCCCCCGCCGCACAGACACCCCCCTGCTCGGTCTGCCCCTCCCCCCCCGCTGCTCAGACCCCCCCCACACACCCCGACGCCCACCGCAGGCCCCCCCCTGCTTCTTCCCACAGCACAGCCCCCCGTTGCACATCCCCCCCCGCCGCCGCACATCCCTCCGCCGCACGGCCCCCACCCTGCACCCCCCACCGCGCAGCTCCCCGTTACAGCCCCCCGGCCCCTCCAGCGGGGGTCCCCGGTCCTATGGTGCACCCCCCGCCCCGGTGCACACTCCCCCCCCCCCCCCAATCCCCTCAGTGTGCGCCCCCCCCACACGCCGCCGCTACCTGCTCCCGAGGGTCCCGCTTCCATCCCATCCACGCGGGCGCCGCTCCGAGCCGGGGGCCGCGGGCAGGGGCCGGGGCCGCGGGCAGGGGCCGGGCAGGGCCGGGCAGGGCCGCGGGCAGGGGCCGGGCAGGGCCGGGCAGGGCCGGGGCCGGGGCTCCACCGCCGCCCGCCGCAGCCGCCTCTCGCCGCGCCTCAGCGCGCACGCGCCGCCGCCGCCGCCCGGCCCCCCGCGCCCAACAAAGGCGGCGCCCGACGGACCCGCCGCCATCTTGGGCCCGAGGCGAGGCGGCGCGGCCGCCACCGGGGCTGCTCCCGGCGGGGAGGAGGGGACACGCACACACACACCGGGTGGCACCGGGGGAGGGACACCGGGCGGTGCCGAGGGGCGGCCCTGAGGGGGAGCCCCAGCCGAGGCCCCGGAGCGGCGGAGCACTGACCGCCTGCGCTCGGGCCTGCGCTCCGCTCCGCAGCCAGAGGCATTTTTTTCGTGTTTTGTTGGTGTTTTTTTCCTTTTTTTGACTCATTTTGTGCTGTCAAGTCCAGGAGGAAGCAGGTCTCAGAGTGGCAGCTTTTTTGTTATTCCTGAGGTGCTGAGGGCCCCGCCGCAGCCCCACTCCACCTAAACCCAGCAGAACTGGCCAGAAACGGCCCGTTTTTCACCATATTTGTTAGACTTGCCCTCCCCAGGCGTGCGCACGGGTGAAAACAGACCCTGTGGCACAACTTTGATAAAAAAGGCAAAAACCCGAGCAGCGTTGTTTCAGGAGAAGGCTAAAGGGGATGAGGTTTGTAACCCCCGTCCGCAGCGTGTCAGGGAGTGGAACCACCCCCATTCCCAAAACCCCAGAATCTCCGTCCACTGCAGAAAGAATTAACACCTGGCAGGAGGGGTTGGGGGAGACACAGGCTGTTTTAAGCAACCCTGTCCGTTTAGAGCCGTCACCTTTTGGCCTCCTCCAAAAGTTGTAATTTCTAGTGAAGTACAGTTGTCTGAGGAAACAACAAACCCTCACCTGAACTGGAGAAGATGAACAAGCAAACGGCTCTTTCATTTATTAATTTGTGACTAATACAGAAGCGCTTCTCCAGGCGGATGCAGAGTCTGCTGACACTGTTATTTTCTCTAGACAGTGCTATATAATTTCTGAGAACGTTAAAAAAAATTAGGCCTGCCCTGAACATCCCCCGCCGAGGCTGCGCTGGCTCCGACCACGGGTAACCCAAACCCTCCCTCTGGTATCACTAGAGATGTTATCCCCGAGTACTTCTATCGCTTCCTGAGCCCTAGCACATCAGAAATAAATAGGTTGTGGCAATGAGTTCCACAGGTTACACATTGTGTACAAGTTTTAATTAAAAGTTAAATAATTTAAGACATTTGTTTACAGGCAACAGTATCAGTTGCTCACTCTGTACATTGCATTTATTAGACATCAACAAGGAAAAACAGAACATTTGGCACAAGAATGCCAATTTTTTTTTATTATTATTATTATTATTTTTGGACACATGAACACAAAATATCCCTGCAGGCTAAAAAAAAAAAAAATACATTGCAAGTTGTACACGACCAGCATCTTACCGCAACATGGGGCTGCTAACCCACCCATAACAGTTTAGAAAGAGTACCTCGTATTGCTATAGACATACATCCAGTCCAAATTTAATAAAATACAATTTTAAACATTACAAGTCTAACAATATAGAAACAAAAATTACATCATAAGTCAAAAGGAACAAATGCAAACATTTTACATTGAAGTTTCAGCCTCTAGACATAGAAATATGAAAATGTCAATAGCAAGGTATAAGAAAATCTGTAAGTGATATTACAAGATCTTTCCTCCAATGCACAAGGAAAAAACCTTGTAGTTGAAACAGTATTGATACAATGCCCTCCAAACCCCGCCTTCCGAAAATGAAAGCAGAGTTACTCCCTTGCTATTGAGCAAGAAAACTCCTACAGCACATCCACAAAGGTAGTTTGGGGGTGGGTTTTGTCAAACGCTGGATCTGAACCGAGGTGCCCGTCCCCGTCCGGAGAGCAAAGCTGTGGCTGAGGGTGAGGAGCTCCGAGGCGTGTCCGGGACGAGAGACGCAGCGCGGGGAGCGCGGGGGCAGGACACGGCCGCCTCCGCGCCCTGGGGATGCGGCTACAGGCACGACACTAAACTGGGGTACTTACAACAATAAATAAGCCAGGCTGTTCACATGTTTGAGACAGGCTAACTAGTGATTGCCAGAGCTTGTTCAGAATTCAGCTGTTCACAAAGCAAGCAGAACTGGTTTGAAAATGGGATTTCTGCGCCTTTTTTTTTTTTTTTTTTTTTTTAAATGTCAACCACCCCCTTCCCCAACTCTTTAAACTTTGCTACATTTAAAATCTTTCACACCACATAGCTACAGTGGCCAACAGGCTTTATTTATAAAAAAACAAAACAAAACAAAACACCCTAAGAACTACATCTACAGAATGCACATCTTCCCATTGATTGACACATGCATAACGATTCAGTCAGGCCCAGGGGGTTAATCCAGACCGTCAAGCCCAACCTCCAGACTTGGACTCAGACCTGTGTAGGACAGCATTGCCGAAACTTTGATCTTACCGTCACCGCCACGCCACGGTCCTGAGCTCCGGCGCTCTTCTCCCAGAGCACAGCACCGCGCCCGCGGCGTGACGCGAGACCCGCTGAAGGTTCTCGCCCTGCGCCCAGCCCTAGCCGAGGTCTAACGATCCCGTAGTCCGAGGTTAAATGTTCAGTCCAGTCACAGGCAAACAAAGGAGAGGCTCTCACTTCACTCAATCTGAACTAGGAGTGCTTGGCACTGGACAACGAACTGGTGATAAAATTAAGTATTTCTTACGCACCCTTGATTAAACCAGTCACATTCTTGCCTAGTGCACAAACCCAAAATAGCGATCTTTGAACCTACAACCTAAAAAGGGTGCTCAGTTTCTTTTCAAGGTGCCAAAGTTCTCCGTGTGTGTTGGGTCAGTCAGAGTTCATTCTAAAAAGGGGTTTTTGTATTCTCCCTGAACGAGTACTGAGAAAAGCAGCCATCTAGCTGAAGCAGCGGTCAGTCTCCCACCCACATGTCCTGATTTTATTACACAAGTGAGGTATTCTTTAAAAAAAATTAAAAAAACTAAAAAGAATATTTTCTTTTTCAATCTAAACCTGTCCACAGTATGTGCCAGGAGCAGAGTTCGCTTCAGTCCCCTTTTTAACAGAAATTTTTAAAGTTTAAACTTAATTTAATGAGACATACTACTCGAAAGAAGATTATAAAACTGTTTGAAGATTAAGTTCAGTGTACTCTGGTACAACTGAAAAAAACAGCATTTAGAAATGTAAACTTTAATTTATTTACAAGCTTAAAGACTGAAGGAATCAGCATTTCATATTGCTGAAATTTTGAGGGGGCTGGTTCCTACGCTTTGGAACAGCAGACAACTTAGCAGCAAACCCCACACGACTATCAGAGACCACAGTGCAATCGTTGGACTTCTCAAACCTCTGTTATCAAAGTAGTGGTGTTGGCTCCACTCAGTTTAGGAATAAGCTTTTCATCTGCGCTAACTCAGGTTAACACTAAGAGGAATCTAGTCTTAATGTACTATGGTTGTGGATTCCAAGAGTAGTCAGTGAAACCAAGCCCCTGTTCTTTATTACACGTTGCAGCTGAAAAAAGCCAAGCAGATTAAAAAAACCCTAATTTCTAGGCTGGGACAGAATCAGTCTATGGGACTTACACTGGTTAAAACATGCTGTTGGATGCAGTTGTGTGTGCAACCCAGATTCCCAGGGAAAAAAAGTTTAAAATGCTGGTACAAGTCCTTAGGTTGCCTGTCACACAATACATTTAGACTGTACAGATTGGCAAGCCTTTCCCACACGTAACACCCAGTTTCCAAGCTTATAAAAAATGTTGTAGACAGGACACCAACAGTGAATATAAAACAGTTAAAAATAATTCTTAAAAAAAGCATGGAAGTGCGTCTTTTCTAATTAGTTTCAGAAACTGCCAAATTGTGTGTTCAGAAAACGACACGAGAATGTTGGTTAAACTCATGCACAATCCTCAGCTAGAAAATTACACTGTTAGGGGGGCTTAAAAAACAAATATTTATTGCCAAAGTTAAACCTTCTATGAGAAAAAAGTTTTAAAATCACTTAGATTTATCAAACCACACAGCAGCATAAAGTGGGCACTTTTGTAAAAGTTTGCAAAATACCTAAAAGCTAATTTTTTTTTTTGTTTTTATCATTTTTAGAGGGGGTAATGATGGTTCAGTACTTGTTACGATACCATGGCAGTATTATTTGTAACCATTATAATTAAAATCTACTGACAGGCATCACTATCTGGTTATATTACACATTCACAGAACAAGAACCACCTATTTGAACTCGCAGTATAGTGCAATTGCTTTGCAGCCGAAGTCTGCAGAGATTAAAAAGATAATTAGTAAAACTGACAAAAAACTGCAATACCTGTGAAAGTTATGTTCGTTAAAAGGCATTTACAGTAGTGAAGTCTAAAATCTCCATTAAAAAATCTATGGCCCCACACAATAGAACAATTACATTTAACCGGAGTAAAACATTTTGCCATAATATGCATATACTCACTAAGCAGTGCGTGAAGACGGGGGATCAGTCGTCGTGATAAACTAATGGGATGAGAAGATAACTTAAAAACGACAGCTAGCAAAATATTCAATAGAAACCTTTCGTGCCAAGTCCTTTAAAAATTTCAGGATGATCTGCCTTTTGCGCTTTGAGGTAAAAATTCAGTCCAATGCATCAGAAAAGACAGTCTGTGGATTCCTATGACATAAAACAATGAAACAAATGGCTCAATTGTGTTGGTGCATCAGACATTGCTGTGAAGTACAGATTCAGTGCGACTGGTCAGAGCTGCTGGTAGTGGGCAGTCTGAAATAAACTGGGCCCTAGCTAGAGCAGTAGGCGTTCAAACCATTTCAGGACTGCGTGGGTTGTTGATTTTGCCTCGTCTTCCCAGATGCTCTCAAGCAAAATACATCGTGTGCTGAGTATCGTGGTGGATCTGCACCGCCTTCGCCAGAGCCTGAGGATCGCGGCCGTTGCTCTGTCCCGACACGTGGCTGCCTTCAGCACTGTAAGAGCACAGGCACACACAGAGAACCGTCAACAACCGGGCTGCCCAGCGTTACCCTTCAGGCCCCTTTTCTGACTACCAAGACGACGCGGCACAGCCCCTTACCTGTCGTGATCCTTGTCCACGAGATGGTACCTGGCCCTGAACGCGACCAGCCTGGCGTAGTACGCGGGAGCTGGAATAGAGACCGACCGCGTGCACCGCACGTACGTGTGACACAGCTGGTACGTCAAGAGCTGCAGCTCGTCTGCGGTGAAACAGTTGTCGTCCCACAAGACCTGGTAGTGGGAGGGCCGGCTGGTTCCCTGGGGAGGACAGAGCAGCAGTCAGCCGGAGAGCAGCAACAAACGCAGAGGCTGTACCTGAGGGCTGTACCTTCTGTCAGGGCACTGAAGAGCACGTGCCCAATGGGCACTGAACCAAGCTCTAAATAGAAGCAGCATTTCTCATCGGGACGACTGTAAGGGTTTAGTCCCACAGGCCGAGCACAGCAGAGCTGAAAATTACCTGAATTCCTGCATGGCTACAGAGGTAAAAGTCAAATTCAGAAGGATGTGTGATCGTGCTGTCCACAGTAGTGCCCGCTGGTACGTTGCCGCTCTTACCCACCTATGGAGCAAAGGTTATTATTAGCATCAGGGTTTTTTTGGAAGTGACCCAAAAATACCTCCTCAGGTAGGCTCTACGTACAGCTGTTTGAGAATTTACTGCTCAAAAAGGTGGAAAAATATTAAGGTCATTTACATAGGAGGAATGAAAATGTTCTCTGTGAGCTCATTTTTAGAAACTTCACCAAATCCAACTGGTGTGTCATCAGAGAAAAATAAAGTACTTGCCAGTACCATTAAAATCACAGAGTGGGATAAAGCCCACACAAGTAATTCAGGATCCGAAAATGCAGGTTTTCTGAAATAAATTTATTTCATAGCCTTGTTTGCACTCACACCCCCGAGATCTGCCTTTTTTTAGCAAACCCGAGATCAAGAACTTTCCTAAAGAAGGTTCCTTAGCTGGCTGGTGGATTTGTGCCATAGGCAAATCTTACAGATGCATCTAGAGACAGAACAGGCAACAAACTGAACAACTAGTTCAGTTTATAGTCAGGAATCCCAGACTATAAAAACCCAGGCTACAGCTCCAGGCACACAAAAACAGGGATATAGAGCACGCCTACTCCAAAAGAGGCTGGGAACAAGCTGTTCCATCT
Source organism: Strix aluco (assembly GCF_031877795.1). Lineage (NCBI taxonomy): Eukaryota > Metazoa > Chordata > Aves > Strigiformes > Strigidae > Strix > Strix aluco. Next base: position 1,434,306 of record NC_133956.1, read on the forward strand.
GACCGCTTGATCCAGAGCAACAAAAAAAGGGGAGGAACTGGTTATTTTGGTAGAGAAAGCCTGTTACTGCACAGCACTGCTACTGCTTGGACAGCTGAATTCAGTTTTAGTGGACAAGACGGATACCACCCCGCTTAACCAAACAATCTTACTTTCCTGTTGCCATCACCTCCTTCTTATGTAGTCAACATTACTTGCCCTTTCGGTTTTGTCAGCACAGAATAGTCTGGTGTGATGCCTTTTCTGCACAACGATGTAGGTTATTCCTGGTCTATAATCTTCTTCCAAACTAATACAGGCCTTCCGGATTGCTATCAGTTCTGGCCAAGCTACCTAGAAGTAGAAGATTTGACTATTAGGTGCTGAATTCAGTATTATTCGTGTTATTTTCATTTTTTTCCCTGTGTACAAAGGCCACTTCGTAACGAACGTGATCAGACGGGATAACTGTATGTTGTGAAACCGTTAACTGTCCCCATAACAAATGCAATCCACGTAAACACGTATATTTTCAAGGGCCAATCCCTTTTCACAGCAGCAAGAAGTCATTAGGCAATACCTGCTTCATCTGTCCTTCGGATACTCCGCCCCTGTAGTAAATGATCCTTGTGGGCTTGAAACGAGTGGATTTGTAAAACTGGATCAATAGTTCTCGCACCATGTTAGTCAGGTCCTGTATCACCTCCTGACTGTAGAGCAGCTCCTGGGAGGTCTCCTGGCGCGAGGTCTGCACCCGCACCGTGGCACAGTAGCGGCTCGGGTGCCCGTCCATGCTGCCCACCACAGCAGCGATGGAAGGCTTCTTCCCATCCCCGGCGGGAGGGTGAGTCACATCCGCTCCCAGAAAGATCACTGGCTGCTGGAACACCGATGGCCTGTTTAACATGATTGAGCTTTATTAAATAATAAATAATTACAACACAAAGAAGGGGGGAGGGGTAAGGAAATTTCTAAAAATTACAGCCGAGGAAGGTTAAACATAACTAAAACCCTGTCGGAATCTTGAAGGATGAAGTTCTCTGCCTCAAGCTCTTACAGTCCAGAGGGAACAGAAAGGGGAAAGGAAAGGACCACAGGCACACAAAGTTACCGGCATTTTTCCCAAGTCGCTCCTCCGCCCTCTGTTCCGTTATACAGTGTGCTTGAGGGGGTGGCAAGAGGAAAAGGCAAACTGAGTGAACCCAAAGGCAGGAAAGAGAAACATGGGGAAAAAAAAGCCTTTGTGAGCTTGTTTGCACACACACTGCTGGATGGCTCTAACGCTGGAGATGAGCACAGGGCTTTCTAGGCTGACTCCGAATGCGGAAGCATCCTTCTCTGTCCACTTCAGAGTGTTTCTAAAGCACGTAATATTTCAAAGGTATCAGCGAACAAAACACCACTGTTTTGCTCAACAACCCAGACTTCAAGGAGAACTGTAGATTTAATCTCACCTTTGATGAGGTACAAGCACATTGTTGATTCCTCCAAGCTTTGCATTTATCTTCAGACACAGGTTGGACAGCGTTTGTGGTGAGGTTTTTACCACATTCTTTACCTGAACACACTGAGTGGCCATTCCTAGAAGAGTGTCACCAACCCGCTTTACTTCAGCTGTGACAGAAAAATAAGTTAGTGGTTCCAATTACCTGAACAGTCAAGTAGTTCCATCTGCTTTCTCTTATTTTTTTTTCAAATGTTATCGTAACTCAGACCCTTAAAAGTTCACTGACAGAGATTCAGTTTGCTCTTTGGCAATATAGAAGTACTCCAATCAGGCCTGACAAACTCATCTCCAAAAAACCCTTTTAAAAGGAACACATTGCCTGCTCTGTCTCCTTCCTACAGCTGAAGTGCATAATGAGATGCCCACTTGCTGTACAACACGCTACAGCCTCTTCTCCATACCGTACACGGGTGTCTTTCCAGGTAGAATCACCACGATCAGCTGCAGGCCAACATAAGTCAGTTTTAAGTGTTTAAACATGGGCTCCACGCTGTCTGCACCCTGGGCGTATTTGCAGAAACAGGGCTGGCCTTGGATTGGCATCCCCGCGTCCTTCGAGATCTTGCGCAGCTGGTCAGTAAAACTCCTGAAAATGGAATATAAATGGATTTGTCCTGGCCTTTTCACTATGCTTTACTTTGCCATTAATTTTATCAACAAGATCTAAGCTATATCAGCTATTTCACATCGCTTCCAATTTGACACTACAGTAGGTTTTTTTTAGCAACTCTATCACTGTAAGGAACTCACTAATATGATTCTAATCCTGTCTGAGGAAGTTTCATAAGCCTCTGTTTCTGTAATTTTAGAACTCTTGGGGAAACAAACATACTTTTGAGTTGAATATTCTGAGGCAGATTCCCAAACTAATACTGACGCTCTGGTAGATCTTCACTCATCCACCAAACTTATCTGAGCATTACTGCAACTATGATTTTTGCCAAACATTTTCAGTGGTTCACACAACCTCTATCTTTAGGATTCTGTAGTGTAATTTTAAGGACAGGGGAAAAAATGTGGCATATGTTGCCTGGGAGGTGGTAAAGGTTAAGAAAAAAAAATAGTTCATGTTTTAGAATGAAAGACCATCATCATTATTTGTAAAAACAACCAAGGACAAGTGGAATGCAGCCTCCAGAGCAGGAAACGCAGCCTCAGTGGCAAGGGAATTAACGCTTTTCCTAGCTGGCCTATTAGGTTATGAACTTAGTCTCCTCCCAAGTTGTAAATATTTAAGACACCGCACAACTGTCATTTCCTCTTTTTTACTACTGGATGCATTAAAATCAACTTATATTGCATATCACCGTTCAGAAATATGAGGAAAATAAACCTTGAAATAGGTATCCTGAATAAATAGGAAAATACTTACTTTAGTAAGTCTTCCCTGCATTGTTTTTGAGGAGCAAAACAGGCAACAGCCCAAACTTTAATCTCAATGCCAGCATAGAACTGCTTCCCTCTCATGTCCCACACACCTTGGTTTGGTGTGGCCACAGTCTTGTTCTAGGTAAAAACCAAAGGCAAATTAAAACTAAAATGCTGCTTTGTTTTGACTACAGCCGAACAGTGCTCAAAGGAAGCCGTATGAGGTGATACACAAAACACTTAACGAATTTAAATAACCTCAGGACAAGGTATTTTGCAAGGCACGGAAAACTCACCCTGCCTCCATACTGCAGCATCGGTGCCGGCAAAACTCTGCCTGTCAGCTCCGTCATTTCATTATGGACAACAATACCGAACTCCTTCAGGTACGGATCAGGCCCACCAACCATACTGTTACTTTTCACCTGGGGACAAGAAACGTGGTTACGTAGCTACACCTTCGGGTGGCTCTGTCCCCTTTGCTATGAACGGGCTTTCTATTTAAAAGGATTTGTTTTAAAGAAGTCAGATTTTTTAACTTCTGCAGTTCTTGGTCTTTCTTTCAAGCAATGTGTGTGCTACAGTGCTGCTGGGAGAGCCACGCGAAGTGACAAACGCAGACTGTTTAGCTGGAAAAAACACTTACTAGTCTGCTGATTTCTTCCTGTCGGTCTGGTGCAGATCTTGCAGTTGCTTTTATCATCGTCGACGTCTGATTGTCCGTTAGCTTCTTTATACATCTCTGGCCTGCCACTATGTTACACACCTACAGAGAAGCAGCAGGAGGTGGCGTGAGACCCTTTAACAGAGGCTGCGCCGCAATGCAAGAGAAAGATTCTTACCTCAAGTGGTAAGTACGTGTGTTTCTGTTCCTGGCCTACTTGGAGACAGGGAAGGTGAGGATATTTTAGCTGCAGACTGTACTTCTGCTTAAAATACTGAGCTACTGTACACTCCATTGCTTGCCCATTTTCCAGCTGCAGAGGAAACCTATAAAGGACATTTGTTCTGGTTAGACTTTTCAAAATTATTTTTTTTTTAAAGGAAAAAATGGTATGGAAAAATCTCTTCCAGACTAGAAATGCTGGAAACATTTATTTTCCTTAACTACTGGATCTCTTCTTTATGAAAAGATTTTACAAACTATATACTGAACTTCTCACAGGTATTTTAAAAATTATAGCCTTTAATAACTATATTTAAAAGCCAGGATACAGCTTCAGTTTTCCCCTGTTGAAGGAAATAAAGCAGTGGTCTAAACCCATGCTGTCCTTCTACTTCACTAAGAGTAAACATTCTTGTAAAGACACACAGCTGCTTCACCTCCAGAATCAACCATTCTTGCATAAACAATATACCCAGTTTATCTACAAGGTTCAAGATTTTTTAAATTGTCAGAAAGTGCTTGTATACATACGTCTGATGACTGGCTGGTCGCCGAGTAACATTGCAAACTCGATATTTTCTCTTCATCTGGCCACAATGGGTAACCTCCACTTTTAGACCTGAAAACCCAACACAAAAGTCATCTAAATAAATTCAGGCATAGGAGTCACCTTTGAGGAAGATGAAGGCAAAAAGGAATAGGTCGGCTTCCCAAGCACCTTGCAAATTTTAATTACAATGTAATACGAGCAGGTTTCCAGTCTTTTGTAGCAGCTTTAGACCAAGCCTTTACCTCTGATTTCTTTGGTAAACTTGACACGCTGGGAGTCCGTAAGAGGCTTGGTTTGTTCATTGATGTTCTGAATGTCCAGGACCTCGCACATGAACTCAATGATAGGCTGGGCACGATAGAAAGCAGTTGCCGACACTAAGATTAAAAAAAAAAAACCCCACACAGGACATTTAATTTAGAAGTAGAAAGAACTCTGTTCCATTAGCGAGACAGAATTTCCTACATACCATCAATGTTGAGCATCATGTTCCACATGGCAGGCCTGACCGACTGGTGGAAACCGAACCAGACCTCCCTGCCGCCTCCCAGGGGGTGGTAGTAACCTTCAGGGGGGGAGAAGAAGGAGCGGCCGACGGGAGTGTACCTGAAAAAAATAAGAAAATGAATACTTCGATCGTTCCTTTCTGATACACCTTTTTACATTCATGCCTGTAGTGTTTAAAACACATTTCTACAGTATGTTAGAACTGTCAGAGCCAAGTTATGGCAAGTGTACAAAGCCTTTACCGACTGCAGTTGGAAAGGCTACAGCAGATTCCCGTTAGAAACATGACCAGCAGATACAAGTCCTGAGTTCAGATCAGATTTCCCTATTCTAGTGCAAATTCGTAAGGCAGGCGTTGAATTACACAACTGCATCCCTCACCCCTTCTACGGTAGGAAAGTGTAACAGCAGTAGAATAGCAGCGGGTAAGAACGAATACAAGCGTTAAGACAGACTTAAGCAGTGAGGAAGGCGCCAGAAGTACCCACCTCATGGAGGGGAGGTGCCGCGTGATCACGTCGAGCGCCTGTACAGAGTCCTCAGGAACTTCATTCAAGTGCCCTGCCAGAGCCTCCAGCAGCAGCTGAAGGCTGACGACTGACACCCACTGAATGGACACCTTAAACGTCTGGTCCTTCCCCTCCCCTGGAAGGGTCACCTCCATATCCACCTGACACAGAATTAAGCACAAGCTTTTGTTACGGATGGCAGACTATCACAACGCTAAGCAACATTATGTTTTTCTCCTAGGTATTCTTTGAATCTGTATTTTTGATGATTAGTTTGTTTAATTCTCTTAAAATATTATAATCAGTTTCCTTAGGATTTCGAAAGCTTCTAATTTATTCATCTGAGAAACTGTACTGAGGTACCTTTAAATGTAAATTTTAAGCAGTAATTAGTATGGTGACATCAAAGCTCTGGAGAACTATGAGTCATTTTTTTTGAAGTCAGCCAATTAATAGCAAGATGTCTCAAGAACCAAATGGGAAGGCAAGAAAACCTTTTGGTCAAAAAGACGACTCATGGGGAAACACAAATCTCAGGGTTCTAGCACAGTACTTGAGATTATTCTCACACACCGTCAGCCCAAAGGGCAAATGTGAACTCATCCTACGTACTCCTCATGGCACTGTACCAGAGCCCTGGGGAGAAGAGCAGCTTGGGGTTAAGCTTTGTGTCGGGCCTGGTTAACACAGGCTGCGATCTGTCAGGGCCAGGGCGCTGGCGAGCACGCCCCAGGCCACGACGGGCCAGGGCAGCCCATCTCGTTCTTAGGGAACGGGAGGACGTATCTCAACGGCGCAGCCAAACCAGCGTATTTGTCATCTACAACTACCTTATCATTTAGCAACAGAACAAGGGTTAGAACAGAAAAAAAGGAAGTTTCTATCAGGGCAGAGAGAAAAAAAAAAATCTATTTGCAGCTGAAAGAGCACAACATATTAGTTCACACTATCACTGACAAATTCTCCAGCTGAAGAGTTGGGAATTAGAAACTTCAGTAAAACACCAGGAAGTTCCTAGAGATCCCTGACGGGCACTGCCTGTCCTTTCCAAGACCGTACTAATACGTGTGACAGCATTTTGAGTTTATGTCAATAAAAGAACACTTTTCAAATGACACTGTAACAGTTTTCCCACAGAAAACCACTTATAGCACCACTTACTCTATCCCGGCCAATAGGTAACGGGTGTGCAGTGTACATGTTCCGCTTCCCATCGTATCCAGGCTGCCGATCACCAAATATCTGCATCTTGAAGTGTCTCACCATAGTATCCACCACCTCTCTACAGAGGGATTTATCCAGTTAGGTTGATGAACAGCAAATCCAGCAATGGTCTTACACAGTTTAAAATTCCTTTTTCACATTTTCTTAAATGAGCAAGGTACAAGAAACAGCAATGCACCAGAGTATACCCAAGTCAACACCTGGAGTTTTAAAAGTCACCTCCAGATTAAGACACCTAAGTTTCAACACACGGGCCAGGCAGGTATCCCTACTGTCAGCAGAGATCCCGTCAAAACAGGCCATGGAATCATGAGAGCTCTTCAAACACAGGAGCAAACACAAGCATCTACCCTGGGGTGAGGGGGGAGCTCTGTGGATTGATTCTACGGTCAAAGCGTCCACGCGTGGTCCCTAAAACGCTGGCGGCCATCCACAAGCTGAATTCCCTCCCCTCCGCTGCTAACTCACTTTTCTGTAACAGACTGTGGAACAGTGATCAGGGGCAGTCACTTGGAGGCTGTTAAATAAAACCAACTGTAGTTCAACACTTCATACATCTCCTAGAGCCTTCCAGACTACAGGCCAATTGCAAAACACCTTCATAAAAGTAAGGAGAATATTATAGTTCACTGAAAAGCAACTGCTAACCTTCGCTCAAACATAAACCAGCCTGTAGCAGATGAAGAATTTCTGGGATGTACAGTTTTCTTAAATTGAGGCATATACACTTTTCAATTTTTTTTTTTTGTTAAACAACTCATACCTGTTCACTCTTCGGGGGCGTTTTTCTGGTTTGATATCTACATCATAGTGATAAACATCAATCTTAGGGATCTGAACCTGGAAATGGTTGGCTAGGAGGCGGATGGGTTTCCCAACAGTTCCCAGGCCTGGGCGACGGGGTGGCTGGAAAAGGCTTGCCGGGGGCCCTAGGGAAGTCAGATAAATATGTATGAGATGTAACCGATCATTCAGAGCAGTATCCTTTCAGGTGCACTTTAGCTGACTTTCTGACAGGGCAGAAGGAAATCTTAAGTAGCTTCCTGAGCTTGCAAATGGAGGTGTTCCACGCGGCTCAGCCCTCCAGCTGCTTGGAGCTTCCATGTAAAAACCCGTGTTCCCTAAAGCATATATATAGGTTAGGGCCATACTTCATTCTCAAAACTTTAGTAACATTTATTCATGGCTGTGGTTATGAACTTCACAGAGTTCTGAGATGGAATGCAACCATCTACATGTTATGTAGTTTTATGTAATGTAAAGATAAATGTATTCCTACCACCATTTCTAGAACTAGCCAATACCCACACAAGCCACATGTTTTCATAGTTTTCACTACAGGCTTAAAGTTCAGATGTTAATGATTGTCACTCTTGGCATACTTAGGACGTAGATCCCCAATTTTTATCTGAAAATTGGTGTTATCTGGAAATGGGTAAGGGATATTTTTATTCTAAACTAAATTAAAAACATATTTTCATGTTGGATCTAAGCTAAAACAGTTTTGTCATTTCCTTTACATTGTGAACACATCACTTTTGTTAGTAGTGAAATACTTTTCCTCTAGAGCACAATTTCAGCCAATTTAAAATTCCAACACAAAGAAAGGAGCGAGGAAAGGTTTGGGCTTTCTCCTAAAAAAAAAGAGTAAGGGAGAAGACATAAAGACAGGTATAGATTCCTAACAGATGTGGAGAAGATAATTTATTTGGACAAAAGTAAGAGCTTCAGGAACAGTTCTAAGGACATTACTAGAGGCTTGGAAAAGTACTCAACACGCAAGCTAGTCACTAGTTAAGTCTTCAGCTAACTTCCTCAAAGTGTTAAGATCTGAGATACCTGGTAACAAGATTAAACAGACCTTTTTTCTTTTTTTTTTTTTAATCTATCACAGCTTCAGCTGACGCTGCACAAAAAGCAAATTGAATTTGTATATTTTCATGGGTTTTGTCTGTATCTGCCACTGCTTAGTGTGCTCAAAGTTTCTTCCCTCTGTGGTAGAGTAGCAAAGGAGAGGGGAAAATTACAATACAGGAATGCATTAATAAACCAATCACAAAACTTGGGGCAAATTTAGTAACATAAGACTGTGTCAACCCGCCAGTATCCATTTAAGTCAGAGGCTCACAGTTTATACCAGGAGAGAAGAGAAGCAGATCCTGTGGGAGGATGAAACTCATATTTAGGTACACTTCAGGGTGCAGCAATAAACTTTTAACACAGTCATAAACTAAAGCCAGGACCAAATCCAAGGAGCCTTCTACACAGGGTTTATAAGCCCTCCAATGGCTACCAGGTTACCAATTAAAATTACCGACCTGAGGACGCTAACCCCAGAATATTTTTAAGCAGAAGTAACACTTAGAGGACGTAAGCAGCCGTAGCCCACTCGACACGTCAGCGCCCCAAAGCTGCAGCAGCAGGGTGGCTGCCGAGGCCACAGACAGCCCACGCGACACATCGCCGGCCCCGCACCCGCCTGGCTAATCGCAGTCCCCCCCGGAGCTCGACGCCGCAGCTAAACCGCTTGCGGGGTACAGTTTGGACTTTAAAAACTACAGCTGTCTTGACAAGCGTGAATCATCAAGGGCAATCAAAGTTTGCTGTGCGTATTTGGATACTAGAGAGATGATCCATTAATCCCGCGCTAATTAGTCTGAAGTAAGTGCAGGCACTGACCTCCTGCAAGAGATTAAATGACAACTATATTTACCCATTTTCCTCCCTCGGTATCGACAAATTCTGTAAACAGGCATGACAACGCTGACCTCAGTCGGTTTTGATCAAAGGAGATAAAACTTACATCTCCTCCTTTCTAAAGTTATTTCTCAAAGGATTCCAGAGAATAAGCTAAAAACTGTTTTCCCATTTGAAGCCAGGCTGCCCTGCAAGTCACGCTTATTTTATCAGGGTTTTACCTGCTCAGCCTGACTGGGGTTATTTGTGCTGTTAGTCTTTTAACTTCTGCTACTCTGTGTCGATTATGGACTAAGCACCCTCAACCAAATTACTTCAGACAGGAAACAGTTTTACAAAACTAAAAGAGGATCTACTTCTACAGTGGGAAGTCAGAGAGGACATGCTACATCATACCTACATACAGCAGACCCTCCAGGTCAGCCCTTCACTATCTTAAAATCTGGATTCTTCTGGAATTGCACCTTTGTGTCAATAAACGTTTCCTATTGCACCAAAATTAACACTATTTCGGTTACACCGATAGTTTGAATAGGAACTTGATGGGTAAGGTGCGCAGACCACTTGGGTCAAGAAATACGCCTTGCAGATGTTGGATGGAAGAATAATCATGGAATAAGACAGAAGTAGGAAGATGCCACATGCAAAATAGCACCGCTACTTAACCAAAGTTTGTTAAAAAAAATTTAAAATAACATCCGTATTCTCACAAAGTATCGCCTTAATAACGGCTCAATGTCAAAAATAAAACTTATTATTGCACAGCTCACAGAGCTCACGCACCCCAGAGACCTGCGTGCGCTCCCCTCTCCCCGGGCTGCCGCTGTCCCGCTCCCCAGCCGCAGCCCGGCCGTGCCCAGCCTGCTCGCACCCCGGGCCACCCCCGATTTACTCTCGGGACGGGACGTCACCCGACAGCCCCGGGTGGGGGGGGGGGGAAAAAAAAAGCAGAAAACTTCCACCGCACTTCCAAGCAACCTGTTCAGCGGGAGCCGTGCGGACACACGCGAACCTGCTCGGAAAGTTTAGCGACCTGCTGCAGTTCCTCTTTAAAGGGAAGCGCCCGGCGGCTGCCAAGACGCCTCCGAGCCCGCTGGCCTGTCAGCCCGCCGCCGGAGGCCTGCTGCGGGGTCACCAGCAGCCCCGGGGCCCGCCGGGCCCGGCCTGCGGCACGGCACGGACCGGACCGCCCGCCCCAGGCCGCGGCCCAGCCGCGAACGCCCGAGGACGGCGGGGGCAGCCCCGCGCCGGGGCCGGCCGGGCCCGCGGCCTCCTTCCCCCCGCGCTGACACGGCCCGCCGGGCCCGCAGCCGGGCCCGCGCCTGACAGGGCCGGCGCTGACCGCCACCGGTCAGGGCCGCGGCCGGCCGGGCCCCCGCGCCCGCGGGCTGCCCCGCTCCGCGCCGTCCCACCCGCCCTCCGCGCCCCCGCGGCTCTCACCGGGTCCCAGCGCTTCCATGGCGGCGGCGGCGGCCTCGCTGCGGTCCCCCCCGGCCCCGACGACCGCCCCGGGCCCCGCCGCCGGCCCCGCCGCCGCCGCGTAGCGCTTGATCTCCGGAATATTGGCTCCGGGGTGGGGGCCCGGCGCGGGAACGGGGGCGGCGGTGGCGGCGGGGCGCGGGGAGGAGGAAGAGGAGGGGGGGGCGCGGCGGGGAGCGGTCCCCGCGCTCCGCTTCCCCGAGCGGCGGCGCAAACAATCCCCCCGCTGCGCCGCCGAGCCCGCGCGCGCCCCCGCCGCCGCCAGCACGCGCCGCCTCCCCCCGCGCGCGCCCCCCGCCGCCCGGGCGAGGAAGAGGAGGACGAGGAGGAAGAGGAGGAGGAGGAGGAAGAAGAGGCCCCTCCACGCTGCCCGGCGCCGCCGGCTCGCGCACGCCGCGCCGCCCCCTGCCGGCGGGGGCGCGCACGCCGCCCGCACCCTTTCACCGCCGGCGCGGCCCCGCGGCGGCAACAGGTGACGGCGGCGGCGGGAGGTGACGGCCCCGCGCCTCAGGGAGGGCGGCGGGAGGCGCCGCCCCAGTTCCCGTGTCCGGCGGAGCTCCCCTGCCGGCATCCGACATCTGCTCGGAGGTTTAATAATTAACCGAGCAGTGACCCACGGTTCGGGCACACGCCGGGACAGAGCCCCGGTGGGGCCGTCCGCTCCGGGGCCTGCCCGCCGGCGACGCCGCTCCGGCATCCACCGGTCCTCGGCTGCGCCCCGAAACGGGGAACTTGCCCGGCTTCGTTAATTACACCCTGACGAACTGCCCGTACCAGCTAAACAGCCCCAATGCGATTTAAAACACCTGAAAAAACCCAGGATCTGTAAAAGCCAGGCGAAGCACCGCGCACCTCAGGGCTGTAACCAGGCCCCTGGGACACCCCGCAGGCACAAGATGGCCTGGCCAGTCTTTTTTTAAAAAAGCCAACCTTCCAGGCCCTTAACTAAGGGGGTTTCTGACTTTTCGCCTTTTTAAGCAGCTTATACTATTCTAGTGAGCTGCTCCCTTGCACTCCCCTCGGGTTCTGTTTAGCCAACAATTCTCAGCTGACTCACGAGAAGGTCAGAAGTCAAAACATTTTATAAATAATAAATGCCGAGTCCATTTTATTTGCCTTTTTTAACCTGCAGGGTTGATATTTTCCAAGTTGAAACATCAAAAACCTATTTTAAAATGAAATGAAATCTGAGATTCTCATATAATTGCCTGACAGCAGTTGATGAATACTTCAGGGAAACACCAGTTTTACGAGACCAGTAACAACACCCCACGATGTCTGGCAATATTTCCAAGCTATTATTCAGCATATTTATGTATAAAAAACATATATGTAGGGCTATGTAAATAGTATTTTAAAAAAGCAAAGATACAATCTCTACCTCAAGAAATCTGCAATACAAAGGCTTGGTCCTGTAAGATGCTGAGTATGACATCTCAAGCCTATACTTAATGCATTATAAATTCAAAGAAGTCAGCAAGGCAATTAACTTGATAAATATTACGTATGCATTGAGGCATCCTGACTGCCAAAGCTGTCAGAACCTTATTTCTATACGTTAACCCACCCTTCTATTGAAAACAGCTACGTGTTTCCAGCAGTAAGACCTAAGTTGGTTATGACAGACAATAGTTACGATGGCCAGTTCTGAAGCCTGGCTTCTAAACGTCTCACCTGCTAGAAGCTGTGGAAGAAGTATTTATTTACAATAAATAGATTCATAACCTAGCTTTTAAAAAATGGATGTTATACTGTGGTACTTTATCCAGTGCTAAAAACCCCCTGAATTTAGTTTAGAATCTCCTTATTGGCAAATGTTTACCCCAAGTTACCTATTCTGTGAGACTGCCAGGTATGAGTAACAGAACCTGGGATCAGAAATAACCCAATACAGCAGGTAGCTCATCTTTTTGCCACCTTTTTCTTGTCAGCTGACTCTCAAAACTATTCCTAACATAGCAATGAGATTACAGCCTCAAGTCAGTACAATAAACTGTTTGCTAGCTGGTTTTGTTTCCTGGCAGACTACCTAGAAAGATCCCCAGATTCCAGGAATGTCTCGTGTAATGCCCCACCTTTTTTGCACGCTGAGTTACCAGTCAGAGAACAGCATCAGGAAGCAAAGGTCTGCACAATTAGTGCTTTTTCAGCAAAGAACAGTGTTCTGCAGAAAAAGGACAGATGGTCTGAAATACTAGCCGAATATGTTGTTTACACTTGCACAAGTCTTAAAACTCCAAGGTTTTATTTATTCCCAATTTTTTAAAAGCAGGTAATTTCATTTGTTACTAAAATTGAGGATTGTTTTTTCCTCTATTTAGTAGGTTAGAGGCAATATCTGAATTATATGGATTAATGGTGTTACTGCAGAGCCAGCATCTTCCCCCCCCTTACTAAACATTAATTATTAAATTACTGTAGCTCTTGTAGCAGCTACAGGAAACCCAAATTGTATTGTGATTTTTGCAGTGAGTTTCATGGACATTTGCTTTTCTCACTTCCTCCATTCTCAGACTTGTTGGCTACATGAGAACTATTGTAGTAGATCAGTCCATCTGCTCCTCATCCCCCACAAAACTGTGACTGGTACCAAACACTCCAGAACACATACTTGTTTTTTCTGAGCTTGCTACAGTGACAGCAGATTACTGCTGTTTGACTTGGAAGAAGAAACATTACTGTAGCAGTATGTTCTAGAAAGCAAACATAATGAGGAAAAAGTGCCAGATATCTCTAGTTCAGAACACAGTCCCTGACACTCACTCCAGCTTGCTGCTCTCCCTCCAGCTTGGTGATAGGAAGTGGGTTGCAAACACCCCTAAAAGTCACAAGTTCTGGGGAGGGAAAGTAGGGGTGACACACATCTCACAGCCACTTAAACCAAATCAAACAGTTGTGTTTTTCCATGACTTCCTACAGTTCTGGAGAAGCCTCTTGAGCACCAGGGCCAAGCTCTGACCTGCCATCCCTTTCCCTCTTTGGCAGCATTGTGCCCCACATACTGCAGGCTCGGTGGTGTTATGTGGTGGCAGCACCTTACATGGAGCGGATGTAGAGAAACACACTGAGGTGTGAGGCTTTACTCAGACTCATCTGTACTCACCGGTCCTGATCACAAGGGGAAAAGGCTTTTGCACTCCCACTAGCAAATGCCTGCAGCAGGTCTGCAGCCTCCACAGGTGACGCAGCACCAGACTCTGGTGGTAGCCCCCGTTGGCTCTGGAGGCAGGGCTGTGCTGTCCCTCACAACTGAGGCCCCTTCTGGGACGCGGCCCAGCCTGAGCTCTGAGGGGCTAGCGTACCTCACGGGGCCGGGCCCGCAGACCCCTGAGGCACCCACACTGCCTAGTGCTGCACCGGCACGGCTGTGCGCCCCTGCTCACCCCCGCCAGGCCGCAGACAGGCCCAGGCCCCCCCTCAACCGGCCCCTCGAGGCCGCCCGCCGCGGCGGAGGAGCCGCCTCGCCCTGACAGCAGAGGGCGCGCTGCTCCGGGGCGGCCTTATAAGGCGCGCGGGGTGGCCTGGAAACGCGAGCACTGATTGGGCCAGGCAAAGGAGGCGGGGCCAGGCGGAAAAACCTCCCAATAAAGCTGCGAGGGGCGGGGCTTTGGGGCAGCCCTGAGCGGCCATTGGCTGTCTGCAGGGTTGGGCGGGACTGGCGCAGCGCGCGAAGACTCGAAGCGGTTCCCTACGCGGTTGTGAGGCGGGAGCGGCGGGGCTGGGCCAGGCCATGGCGGCAGCGGCGGCGGCGGAGGGTGGGGCCCCCGCTGAGGTGAGTCCTGCCGCTCCGCATCACCGGCTGGCTGCGGCCTCGGGGCTCCTCTGACTGTGGCGCGGCAGAGGGCCGGGAGGAGTTGCGAGGAGCGGTGAGGGAGGTGGCGGCGGCGGCGCCTCCTCGGCCGCTCTTACGCGCGGGCGGCAGCGCGCCGCCGCCGGGCTCGCCCCGCTCTTCTCAGACTACGCTTCCCGGCACCCCCGGCAGCTCGCCCTTCCGCCTTGCCGCCCGCGGGGCCTGCCGGGAAGGCTGCGCTTGGCCTATCCCCGCGGTGCATGCTGGGGGGTGTGGGGCACGGGCCGCGGGCGCGGTGCATGCCGGGAAGGCGGTGCCGGGCGCGGGCGGGCGCGCTGCATGCCGGGAAGGGCGCTCCGGCAGGGTCCGCCCGGCTCGGGGACCGGTGTGTCCCGTCCCCTCAGCCCGGTCCCGGCCCATCGCCCGCCCGCCGCCTCCGCAGCGCTGCGCGGGGCTGTGACCCCGCCGGGCCGCGGCCGGGCTGACCTGCTGCGCCTGCAGCGCTGCCGTGACCTGCGGCGGCCCGGGGGGGGGGGGGGGTCAGCCGTGAGGGGGATTCCCGGGACATAGGAGGGGCCCTTCTGCTGCAGCGGGCCGGCGCGCCGGCCTTGGGCACCTTGTCGTAGAGGATCCTTGCTGAAGAATGCCCACAGGTGTCTGCTGGCCCCTATTTAGTTAATTTAGGCGAAATGCGGATGTGGGAGAATAAATTTTTACTTTTCTCACCCTTTTCATTCTAAAAGATTTGAATAACAATCAGGGGAGATCAGGCAGTATGTTGATTCCTTTTTTTTTTTTCTGTGTACAAGCCCACCTTTAAATACTGATAAAATTGGATGTAGTGTAATCTCCCTTCATGTAAATACCAAATAACTCTTAAAATATAATGATAATGTATGTGTATGTAATTGTGTGTAAAGGGTTAGCCGAGGTTTTGGAATGAAGTTAGACAACAAGTGTCATTACTAAATAAACAGCACTTACTATAGCAAGGAAACTTTGTTTTGCTTTGTAGTTTCCGTTAGAAGACTTGAATTCAGACTTGCAGAAACCCCATGATAGCGACTCTGACAGCGGACAGGGCAGCTGTGAAGCAGCCTCTCCAGGTCCCTGCAGCAAAGGGAGAGCATCTCCCGATGACAGAGGTCTGTAATATTTCCCTGAATTGTGCCTGCTGCTTGTTGCCTTCAGTGGTGCTTTTTTCGTTTTATAAATACTTTTTTACGAAGTTGTCGTTGCTCAACCTGTTGGAATCCAAACTGCCTTTTTTGCTGCTCATTATGTGGGCAGATATCTGTAAGTCTCTGAAAAGCATTTTTTGAGGTACAGAAAGGGAAATGGTAAATGGGATGTGAGTGTCTTAATTGCTTAATTCCTTATGACTTACTTAATCTATGTCCTCAGTTACTTACTGTGGGTTTTATACTATTTCAAGACAAGTCACTGTCAGTGAAGGATTTTCAGTTTTGCCTTTTTTTTTTAAAGGTTAAGAACCTATAACATCAGTTTGGGTCAGTTATATACTGCACTACAGGGAGAAGTGGATTTTGAAAACTTGAGTTCAAGCTGCTTTGCTGTAGATGTTGACATCTGTGAAATTTAACAGATATGTAACTATGTTTAACTGATTGTTTGTTAATTAACTTGTGGAATTTTCCTCTCCGTAGCATGCATCATTTCTTTTAATATATTTTGTCAGATTCAGAGGAAGAGATTTTTGTACGTAAAAAAGCAAAAAGCAAGAAGGTACTTCAGGACAGTGAGAGCGAGGATGGAGAGGATGGTGGCTCTTTTGTGCAGAACAATGCTCCAGGTGGAGACGAGGAAAATGGAGAGGAAAAAGAGAACATCGCTGCCCAGAGGGACAAGAAATCTCATTGGATTCGCCAAGGCCTGCTAGATAGTGATGACAGTGACACTGGTGACCGCTTGCAGATTGAAACCCTTGAAACAAGCAGAAAGTCTGGCTTGTCCGAGAATGAGCTGGAAGAGGAGAGACCCCTAAAGTCTGGGAAAAAGTACAGAAAACATAAACAACATAAACATGATTTTGAAGAAGGGGTGGCAAAAAAACCTGTAGGAAAATCAAGAAGAAGAAAGGAGAAGGAGAGAACAATTGAGTCCATTAAACAGCTGAAAAAAGAAAAGAATCCTAGAGCAGAGGTATATATTTTGGCAGAAAGTCTCAGATGTTTTCTCAACTAAGTTAATTTTGTTTCTGCATTTGGCTCTTGTGTTTCAATGCTTTGGCACTGCCAGTGCCCACATCCTGCAGCAGAGGTGGGATCCACAGGACACAGCCCAAGTCTGCTGGTTTCATCTGCACAGAACGTACAGACCCTAATGCTTGATTTAATGTCAGTGCGTGTGAAGCCAGGCAGAAATTATTTGAGGTTTTTTTGGGTTCGTTGCGGGTTTGTTACATGCACAAACTGCTTTGATTGGTATTTCAGCTTTTCTCTACATTGCTGGGCTAGTTTCTGGAGGAAGCTTTGGGCTACTTTCAGATCGGAACTCTGGTCTAAATAAATGGCTGCTGGGGAGGTTGTGTATTGTTGCTATTTATGAAACGCATATTTCAAGTGTTAATTTTTTCTCTCTGAGGCATTTTGGTCTTAAGTAACTGTTGAAATTCCCAACTTATCATAGGCATATGAATTAATTACCTTATCAACTTTACGGTGCTGTGAAGTGAGTATGACTGCCTTACATGACACACGAGGTGGTAGATTAAAGATGGCCTGTACTTCTCCTAACTTCTTTCCTGAAGACCTTTTGACTGTAATCTTAAATTATGTCAAAGAACTGAAGGGGTCCTTCTGAAACGAATTACACAACTACTTTATTCTTATGGCAAGCAGGTAGATGGTGGTGAGAGGTATCCTTTTAATGACAGTGGATGTCTCCTTGATGACAAAGACCTTTTTGATAATGGCTTAGAAGAGGAAAACGATTACCCCCCAGAGGATGAAGAGTCGATAGAATCAATACGAGCGGCAGTGAAAAACAAAATAAAAAAATATCAGGTAACATTTGATAGTGACACAAGATTATTGGTTATTAGTGGGTGGTATTGTACCTAATCATGTATTAAAATCTTTCTGATATGACAGAGGAGAGAATAGTCCCCTGCTTTTTGTTCTTAAAGATGGAGGGACGTTGTCCTGGGAAGTTATAATGCTTTAGTAGGAGCTTTGGAAATCTACCATAAGTATTAAGTGGGATTTATGTTGGTTTATGAGAATACTTGCTGGTGTTGCTGACCAGTGATGATTCTGTACAATTATTTTTTTACTTTTGACCTGTTTGCCCTTGGTAGTGCCTGTGTACCTAGACAAATTGATGAATCTCTTCTTATGCACTGTAGAACAAAGAACGGTTTTCTGTGGATGAAGGCTACAAACATGTATTTGATGATGAGAACGAGGAACCTGTATTAAAAGAACCAAAAAGGAAGGTGAAGTATTCTTCTTTCTAAAGCTCTCCACTGTTTGTTGCAGTGACTCAAAACGTTTTTGTATGCACACTGTCCAGTGTTCTTGTTGATTTGCTATTTTTAGTCTTTTTATTTAACTGGCTGCTTTATTCTGACTCCCTTCTGTTTGAAAGGGAGAAATAAGCTATTTAGAAAGTATAAATGAAGTCTCATATTTTGTTTTCTGACTTCAGCAGCCTTTCTTTTCTTTCCTTAAGGAGCGGAAAGCAGCAAGGTTAAGTAAAGAAGCCATTAAACAACTACATAGTGAGACACAACGACTTATTAGAGGTAAAACTTAAATTATTTGTGTGTAGAGAGGTATAAACTATTAAGAAATTCAGGGGAGAAATTGAAAGAATTTGCCTGAAAGGTTAGAGCCTTCTTTCACCTGGCATGAGTTATTTAGGATTGAGGCATGCCAGACCATTTTTATTCAAGGACCTGTTAAAAGGTATCTTTGAAACTAATGAAGAAAAAAAATCATTGTGCAAACACTTGAGCCTGTAAACTTGTTGTGTAAAGTTAGTGCAATATTTAGAGAGTTTGACAAGCATGCAGTAATGTTGAAACTGGTCCTGCCATTCTGATATTAACACCACAGTTAATTTCCTAATGAATTCATGGGCATGTTGCAAATTTGGTCTTGAAGACTGTTGCTGTTGGAACTCTTTCCCAACAGCAGTGTTTGCTATATTCAAGTTTAAACTGTGCTGTTTGTGCCTAGGCAGATGCCTTTGCTGCAAAATACTTGTGTCAAGCTCCTTTGAATTCCAGATATCAAATAAATGCCTTGGATGATGTTTTAAACCTTCTCTCGCCTCCTTTCTCTGGTAGAATCGTCAGTGTCTCTCCCATATCACGTGCCTGAGACCAAAAGCATTCATGATTTCTTCAGGCGTAGACCTCGACCACTCTGCCAAGGAAATGCCATGGCATTGCTGAAGTAAGAACTTAAACCCTCCTTGTATCTTTTCATAAATTTTGAGGATATCCCAGCTTTGCTTTTGAGGGTAACTGGACTTTTGCATGCTGTAGGTGTTGTATGACATATGCACCTGCTCTGTGTACAGTCGCAGCTTTTTGCTGGTTTAATTTTAGCTGTTGCTTTGACTGGAAAGTTCTGTTAAGAAACTTTCTTAGGCTCCTTTAATTCTGTGAACCCCTGGAAATTAGGAGTATGTCACTGTTAACGTAAGGCAACGCTGCACTCTTCACAGTCGTACTGTTGAAGTAATCAGGGCCTAGTACTAACTCCAGATGAAGTAACATGCTCGTGCAAAGTTACTTTAATGTGATTTAGACTGGACCCCAACATTTTACTTGGACTATTGCTTGGTTTTGGTAATGTGTAGTAAAATATTTAAGCTGCTGTACTCACAAAATTTTTTGGGAATTTTATACTGTGATAATGTAACTAACTAGTACAAACTCTTTACACTTCCTTATCTTCTCAAAATGAAGTTTTCCAGACTTCTGTCCTTTATCTCTTTCCACACATTAATGACAATAATTAGTAAATTATTTCCTTCTCTTTGAGTTTGTTCTCAACCTCTTCTCCCCATTCACAGTAGCCATGGGTGATATAGTTCTTTCTGCCTTTGTTAGGTCCACTAAATACCAGCTATCCCTAAATGAAGAATCTGCAGACACTAAGAACCTGAGCACAGATTGCAAAGATGGGGAAATAGAAGGTGATCAATCAGCAGCTAATGAACCAGAAACAAGCCTTGGCAGAGATGTTGATACTACTGCGAACAAGCCTCTTGGTGATGCAGGGAAGAGCTTGACAGAAGATTGTGCTGAAGAGCCCAGGCAGGACGGTGATGATTCTCCCACAGTTAGGACTGTAACAGCTGATGGTAATACAGAACAACAGCAGCACTCTGACTTTCTAAACACTGACTGTAGTGAACAAAGAGAGAATGAAATTCCTCTAGCAGTTGGAGGAGATGTCCTTGAGCAAAGAGGTGAAACAGCACCAGACATACAATGTGACAAAAGCAATCAACAAGTGGGGCCTGGATTGGTGGCACCGCTGGAAAAAGTGAGGAAGTCCAAGTTGGATAAACTTCGTGAACTGGGAGTAGACCTGTCCATCAAGCCAAGAATCTGCTCTGACAACGAATCCTTTATAAACCTCGATGAATCAGATTCAAATAAAGGTATCGCTTTTATTGTTGTTCCTCTCATACCTGTCCCTGTAAGCAGAGTTAATCTGACTTAAACATTTCTCAGACTTTCCAGTTAAGGTGATAGAACAGTCAGGCACGTTCACTTACCAGTACGGATTCTTTGCTTCATGTTGGTATCCCTTTTCTTTCAGCTGATGTTTAAAAGGAAAGTTCTGAGTCCTTAATATTTGAAAGCTTGAAGGAATGCTCAGTTGTACCTATTTAATGATGAATGATTTATTTCTGTTTTGCTATAGTGAATTATAGTTGGTACTTAAAGCAGATTGGAGCACTTTTTCAAATTGATTCAAAACAAGGCATACAGTAATTATCTGGAAACAAAACTGGCCTGTAACTGATTTTGTTAAGAGGCGAGGCTGGATAACAAGCAAAAATCTACTTCTGTAGCAAGAATGGTTTGAATGTCTTTTAGGTACTGGAAGTTGAACGTCTAGTCATCAATATTAAATAGTTGACCTTGTTTCAGGGAAAGACTGCAAATGATTAGGCAATTTTATAATTCCATTAAATCTATTATGTATTAGAAGATCTTAAGAGGATGTCTGGATTGGATGCTACTTCTGTGCGTGGAAGAAACTGACCTCTGCCAAGGAGCTGTTTTTGTCAGCCGTCAGTCTGGCTTTAGATGTCTGTGTTAACAGAAGTCTAGAATTGCCTGGTGGCTGGAAGGCTAGACTGGAAGTGAGCTGAGGTCTTGTGGATAAATCGTAGTCAGTGATAAGGTAATTTAGTATTAGCTGATCTCAATTAACTACAAGTTACAGCAAAAATACTCTGTAATGGTTTATTGGTTTATTAGTCAAATAGAATGGTTTTGCAAATATATTAAAGATTTAGAGTTTTTAACTACCTTTGAAAAAAGAATTTTTCAAGATCTACTCTTGATACAACTTCAATGCTCAATGCTTTTAAATGCTATCAAATTAATTTAATTTGCATTTTGAAATTTAATTAATATGTATTTAAAGAATTAGAAGCCTTGAAAGCACGTTTCTTGAAGCACACTCTTGGAACGTCAAAATCCAAAGTTGAAAGGACCATAAACATGAACATTATCCGTAAGGAGACTACGTCTGAAGGAAAGGAGGAGCTGAGAGCAGACGTGGTACCAGCAGTGTTGGCTGCAGAGAGCCTGGATGAAACAGTCCACACGAAGCCAGGTTGGTTTGGGAGGAGAAGTGATGATTGAATTGGAAAACACCTTGTCTTCTTTTCCCCCTCATTCCCCCTTTCCCAGTGCTGCCCTATGAAATACAGATGAAGGGATCTTCATTTGTGAAATTAGTATGTATGCTCCCTCTAATGGGTAGCCCTGTTTTAAAAAAGAATCTTGATAGACCTCTTAAAGAGCACAGGCCAGTGTAGAACAGCCTCAGTCAGATCTTTGCAACTGGTTCTCTGGATTTCTCCCCATCTGTACCAAAATTTTATATAAACATATATCCACACTGTTGTATTTCATCAGCCCTCTGAATGTGACTCTCAGACTTCTTCTGAGCTGCTACCGATTATTAGATCTCATATTTCCTTATTTCTAAACTGCAGTTTCTAATAGAATTGTATGTATTTGCAAACAAAACTGTGCGTGGAATGTGACTCTCCCATAGCATCCATTAAAAGAAATAGATTATTTGGCTGGTTCTATGGGCACACATTATTTCTAGCTGCTCTTGATTATTTCATGTGCTGTAGCACATCTGCCCGTGGCACTTGGATGCTCTTGTTCCCAAAAGGTGCAGTGGAGAGACAGGTCCTGTTCTCATTCGGAGCGCTGCGCCGGTGGCATTTATGGATAACGAGGAATCTTGGTAATCCTTGAGACTGTGTGGTTTCTCTAAATGGAGCTGAGCTTATTGAAACTAACTGCTCCTAGCTCTTAGTAGATCAATTCACAAAAACATTTAAAAACAAGTAATTTTTTTAATTCCCTTTTTGATGTGTGTAGCTACATTAGATTGGATGCTTCAAGGCGGTGAATTGAAGGATTCACAGTAGTACAGCTGATGTATTAATTTCTTCACTTCTATCCAGGTGAAAAGCTGCAGGCACTGAAGGCTAAACTCCAGGAGGCCATGAAACTCCGCAGGACCGAGGAGCGCCAAAAGCGGCAAGCGTTGTTTAAACTGGATAATGAGGACATGCTGGAGGAAGAAGAGGAAGAGGAGGAAGAGATGACAGATGAGTCTGAGGAAGAGGAAGAAGACAATCATGAGGTCTGTATGCAATATTTTTACAGAACCTTGTCAGCTTCTCAATTCTGCTGCCTCTGCCCAATGAAATGAGACTTTTGTACGCTGTTAATACTAGGGAAATTGCCAAGAATTCTTCCTAGAAGCTAAAAACCTGCTACAGTTGGCATGTTCAGGGTTTGCATTGTCTGAAACTGAATTTATTAATATTTTTTTACTTGTCTAAACAGTATTAAAACCGAATGTAAGTGTGCAGAAGATTCTGGTGCCGTTTTCATGTATCCTTGGCTCATTGCTAGCAGGGGACAAACAGGTCACCTGCCCGATGTGGGGTAGGATTTACCATGGCCTTTCCTTTTTAAAAGGGATCAGAACAGCTTGGCTGTTTCAAGCACCTCTATGGCAGTTGTCTCAGAGTGGAATATTTGCATGTAAGAACTGTGAATGTCACTCAGCTTCATCCTCCATATGGTAAAATGTTTTCTTGAAAAGCAAGGAAGTTGACAGATCAAAGCAATAACCACCGTATCTCTGCTATTTTTGGGGGTGGTTTTTTTTTAGAATGTGGAATTTCTGCTTGGTGAAGCAGAGGAAGATAATGAAGATACAGAAGAGAAACATGTTGAAGATGGTGATAAAGAAACCGACAAAGAATCGATTGATGGAGAAAAGCTGGAAAAATCTGTGCACTGTGATTCTGTTCCCAAACCACCTTCAACAGAGTCTACATTGATGCTTTTTAAGGACAGCTCCTCAAAAATGGGGTAAATAAACCAAGCTTTAAAATTTTAAATTTGCTCAATACACAGAGATGTTTTGATTTAAAGTACCTTTTATAAGTATTTTTTTCTGTCCTATTCCGGTAGTTATATGTGCATTAATATATATTTTCTTTAAAAAACTTAGTCGTTGTTTAGTGGAATGATCTGTTTCTTAATCACAACATACGAGATGTATTTTTGTGTCTTACCTTGTTTTTTGCAATTAGGTTTGACAGACAATAGCAATTCGACTTGTATATGTTGGCAAATACATTTTATTTAATGAATTGCAGATATTCTCTTCCTGACGAGAAACTTGAGATGGAAGAAGTTGCAGACAAAGGTTCTACCAAGTTAGGTAAAGTACAACTATTATCGTAGCTAGTGGTTTTTTTCACATGGCACATGTATAGGTTTCTGTTTGGTATTCAGTATTTTTGTTACTTCATCACCTGTATAGTTATACAGTATGATTATAGAAGCTTAGCCTGTTGAAAAAAATGGGAGGGCTTGAAAAAACTCAGGGAAAATAAAGTTCAAAATTATACTGGAAAAATATAGAAACTGTCAGAAATCAATAAGGTGAAATTCAGTAAAAAAGCATGATATGCATCCTCAGTGAAGAAAGAAATCCAACATAAGCACTAAATAATGAATTTTTAGCAAGGTGTCAGTATTGCAATACCGTATCTTGAGGTCCTACTGGATCACCA
The DNA here is from genome assembly GCF_031877795.1 of Strix aluco. Classification (NCBI taxonomy): domain Eukaryota; kingdom Metazoa; phylum Chordata; class Aves; order Strigiformes; family Strigidae; genus Strix; species Strix aluco. The sequence goes on from NC_133956.1 coordinate 1,458,135, forward strand.
AAAAAAGTTAAGCACTGTATTTTTTTATTTTTTTTTCACAGAGGATGATGATTCATTTTCTCTACCAACACTAGCAAAAGAGAACAGCCATAACAGCAGCTTCGAGTTGATCGGCTCCATGATTCCATCGTATCAGCCCTGTAACAAGCAGATGTCACGTGGAGGGAACTTTTTATCTGCAGCAGGAGGTTTCAGGTCACCTTCCCCAGGTTTTTTCAAAACGAGCTTTATCAGCTCTGCTTCCAAGGTGAGGTGGTCAGGCCTATCCCTATCGTATATTAACACAGTGGGTAGTGAATAAATGTATTTTATCCTGACTGTCAGATCTATCAAAAAAATAATACCAGAAGGTGGTATCTAGCCAAATGCTTTTATATGTGTAAGATTTCAGAAAAGCAAACTCTCCTTGGAGTTTAAAATGTCTCCATATTGGAACGGATGAAAATGACATTATAAAAAGTTATATTCTAAAACATCAGAGAAGAGATGATATAATCTGTGTTTTATAGATAAAAAATATTTACCAAGTACATATTTTAAATATACTTACCTGGGCTACACGATATCTGATGTCAGTGAACTCCTATGATTTATCAGAGCAGTGCAGACATACTGGAATTCTGCATGGCATTAATTCTTTTAAATAGGTTAAATGTTTTATCCCATTCTTGCTTTTGAATTCCAGGCTTGCAAAACAAATATCTTATACGTTTTTATATTCCTTTGGCTAGAGCTCAGGAAAGACATCTGAGCCCTCTCTTCCCATAGAAGATTCCCAGGACCTGTATAATGCCTCTCCTGAGCCCAAGAGTTTATTTCCAGGGGCTGGGGAGTCACAGTTCCAATTTTCTCTGGAAGATGACACTCAGAGCCAGCTGCTTGATGCGGATGGGTAGGTAATAGGTGTAAAGGATGGTGGTTTGTGCCCTTTAACAGAAGTTGAGCATACAGGCCAGCAAGGTTTTTCTAACGATCAACTCTCTTTCAGGTTCTTGAATGTTGGACAACATAGGAATAAATACCAGCCCTCAAAGCATCAGCTGACTCTGGCCAGCATGGACGAGAACGCGATGGATGCCAATATGGATGAATTACTAGACCTGTGTTCCGGACAGTTTAGCAGTCAGGCTGAACGCGTGCCAAATACCAGCAGCAACAAAAAGCAGAACATGGAAGAACTGCTCAATCTTTGTTCAGGAAAATTCGTGTCTCAGAGTACGTCCTGAATTCTGTTTCCAGCTTTGCTGGTGACTTGATTCAAAAGCTTTATGTGAAGGTGCCCTTTAGTTGTGGGCGCTAGTGCAGAATATGGAACTTCTGAGAGCTGTCACAATTTGTCACCTTTGTGGGATCATGCTAACTGGTATTTCTAGGATGCTCTCTGACATTTTAAGAGTAGAAATATATCTGTCTAATAAGTTGCCATCTTACTCCTTTTCATAGCAGGTTCCCCAACATGGGCATCTTCAGTGTCTTCCAAGGCAGAAAAAGACAGTGACATAGAAGACCCCATGGCAGAAGCTCTAGCGCTTTGTTCAGGCTCCTTCCCCACAGACAGGTTAGCACTGTTCTTCCTAAAATGACAAAAACTTACAGTGATAGTTGTCTCCTTTCACTCTTAATGTGCTTTCTTGTTCGTCATCAGTTCAGAACGCTGTAAGCAAAAGTGTGGTCTGTTTCGGAGGTGAAAAGGAGGAATATTGCAAATTGCTCAGCAATCACTCTCTAAATTGGCAGCATATACTGTTTCCCACAGCTGCTGTGAAGGGAAATTCTTTGTCTTTCACTGATAGTGAAAGAAGTGTTGAAGACCTTTCATGAAACTGAGAAAAGATTGTTAGAATGTAGGACATTTGGGTTCTGTTCTGCTGCCAAACTACAGGAACCATAACCAAATGTATTTTTTCCATTGATTAAACTAGAAAGGTGTGTGGCTGCCTGAGAAAAAGGATAACGAGGATGGGACTGTTAGGGGGATCCAAGAGGAATTTTAGAGGGAAACAAACTCAGAAATTAGTACATGTCCCATGGTTTCTGCAAGTGAAGACCTGCGGTCTTAAAATATCAGTGCTAATGGGGATTTGGGGCATTTAAAGGTAAATGTTGTTGAGAGACTGTAGCTCTGAGCACTCGCAGGTGATTGCCTGAGAGCAGCTGCTGTGGTGGTTGAAACTTTGCCTTGAATTACTGTGAATCCATCATTGGAGGTGAAATGAAAATGTGTGTTTGTTCATTTCCCAGGGAAGAGGAAGAGGAGGAGGAGCAAGAACTTGGTGATTTTCAGCTTGTAACGGATGACAATGCCTTTGATAGTGAAGAGGTACGGACTGATGGAGCAAAGCAACTGCTGCAGCATTTGGACTAAGAGAATTCCATTTATCTACTTAGTTTTTTAACATAACCATCAATGCAAAGTATCATGACTTCCAGAACAAGCTACTGAAATGTTTTTAAGAGCAATGTCTGGATCATTTAGAATGTCTCCTTTAATATTATGATATACTGGATAAAGCATAGCAAATCCTCTGAAAAATCTCTGGTGTTTTAGTCTCTGTTTGTGGCTTGAAGAATAGAAGCAGCTGTCACTACAAAGCCATCCACTTCCAGAAATTCCTTAATTTCTGAAAACTTTCTCTTTGACAGGATGAAAAAAGTGGAGATAGTGATGCTGAAGAAGCAGAAGTGAGTGATGAAGAAGAACTGCTGAGACATAGACAGGGCTTGAAGAAAAAACTGTTAAGTACATCTTTTTTGTATCTTAATTGCCAGACAGAATAGAATATTAATAGCACTAGAAATTTAGTCTATAATTATTCCCTCCCCAGCATTAGTAGCTAATGTTTATATGGCATTGGCTCTGACTGTTTTTGTGCTTTGGTGCTGCCACGTTGCATGAGTTTAACTATGTTGCTGGTGGATTATAGAGGATTTCCGTTAAAATTTTCATTATAGATGGAAATCAGAAGGGCACAGTGAAAGCAACACAACCTTCTTTTGACCAAAAAAGCAGGATTCAAGGAGTATTGCTGTCATTCTTCATGTCTTAAGATCTTTATTTGTTCTAGTTCGTAAAACATGTAGTTGGCAGTTATCGTTGCTGTCACATTTGGTGGGCAACGGGCCAGGAATCTGGAGGGTGACAATAATCTGGGGTGTTGTGTGTTGGCAGGCTGTCTGTGGAAATGTGCAAGAACTCAAGTCTTAGTCTTTTAAAAAACAAAGATGAATCATAATTTCTCATTGAGGATATGTGTTAATTTCATGTCAAAACATAGAGCTTGCTTTCAGAAGATTTGTGTGATGATTATTGGTGTACCAAACTGAAGTTTTTTAATGTTCTTTTATAGAAAACTGCAGGATTTCTTGGAAGATGAGGCAGAGCTGTCAGGGAGTGATGTGGGAAGTGAGGAAGAATACGATGGTGAAGACCTGAACGAATATGAAGAAGAGATTATTGATGAGGAACTCCCTAATGAAGCGGAATTAGAAAACCAAGTACAGAAGTTACACATGTCAGTGACAGTATTAGTCTGTATTTTTGTGTGTGGAGTCGTGGCTCTTGGATATAATCTGGACTAACCTCCTCCCTCTTCTCTGCGCTGATAGGAAGGTGATGCTCGATGACGACAAGCGGCAGTTACGCTTGTACCAGGAGAGGTACCTGGCTGATGGTGACCTGCACAGTGATGGCCCTGGCAGAATGAGGAGGTTCAGATGGAAAAACATAGGTGCCTTTCTGATCCGTAGTCAATAGATGGGGGTAAAAGATTGGAAAGAGAGTGCGTGGGTGTGAAATACCACTCAGTAGTCCTTCAGAAGTAAATAAACTGGGCGGGGAGGGTTCTTCTTTTGGTGGGTTTTTTGTTTGTTTTAGATTGATTTTGTTGTTGTTGGTTTTTACTGGTCTGCTTATTGTATGTCTCTCTTGATAGCTAATTTTTTTTTTCTTTGTCTAGATTATGCTTCACAGACTGACTTGTTTCAGAAAGATTCAGATAATGATGATGAAAACGAACAGTTTGATGAGACAGAAGCAAAATGGAGGAAAGAGCGGTTTGAACGAGAGCAGTGGCTTCGTGAGCAGGTAACAGCTTCCAGAATGGCATCTGCTCAGTGTTCGTACCATTGCTAGATGTGAAATCGTCAGTTCCTCAAGTTAAACTCTGGAAAAAATATCGGTCATATATATGTATCTTTGTTTTTCATTGTGAATTCTGCTCTTCTACAAGTATTGTACAGAAAGGGAAACTAATTCAGAAGGGAGAGGCAGAACAACTATGTTCTGAAATAAGTCTTTTATTAAACTTTTAGAGGTTTCAGTAGTAGGTCAGCTTTGTCAGCTGGATGTGGTACTAGAGGTTTGCTGTTCATTAATAGAACTAGGATGAAAAGGAGTAATTGCAGTAAACTTTTACGGTAGAAAGTAAATAAAAAATACTATTTACATAATGAAAGACTTGGTCTACTTAAAATACTGAATGAAATGTTCATTCTTAGTATGAACTTTTTAAATTTTACAAAGTAACTTCTCTCTGCTACAGAAGGAAAAAAATAAAGAACAGGAGGAGGAGGAAGAAATTGGTGAAGACAGCCAATTCATGAAACTAGCAAAAAAAGTAACTGCTAAGTCCCTACAGAAGAAAGGTAAGCTTGCTTTTTATTGAAGGGACAATCAAATAAGAGAAAGAAAGCTTAACTTCTAGTTGTCACGCGTGGTCTCCAGTGAAGCAGGCCACGAATCAGAACTCCAGTGTCTGGGTTTCTTACACCAGTCTGAGCTCGTGTCTTCCAGAACTTGAAAAGCTAAAGCTATAAAATCATGGAAAATATGCAACTGCAAGGTTGGTGATAATTGTGTGTATTTACTTAATAAAATAGTATGCTGCTACTTGAAAAAAAACACTGTAGAGTGGAAATAAGTTCCTCTACATCTTTTAGTCTTTTGTTCTTCGTTTGCTTGCCTTTAAGACGCAGAGAAGGAGACTGTAAGTGACATTCCGCCTAGCAGTTTCTCCAAATATCCGTGACTTAAGAAAAAACTGTGTAATGTAGTGAAAGTAAACATAAGTTTTCCTTGGTCGTGTCAAAAACATGACTCCAAGTGTGCAAAGCTGTTTCAAACCCAAATTTTCCCTTCTAACTGATAGAACTAATTGCCAGAGTCATCTATCAGTTGTACGGCTCAGAGTATAATTTGATGCAGCTTCTCCCCCCTCCCGGCCCCCCTGCAGTATTTACTGTCTGTTTTCAATTCGAAGTTCTTTCGTTTGATATAAAATTATATTCCTTCAAATGAAGTTCAGAAACTGAGACTTCCCTCTCTGTCTCTGCTAGCCAGCCCAGCAGTAGTGGTACAAGACACCGCGCTACTACCCAGGAACCCCTTTGAAACATTCCGACCTGCCAGTGACATCCAGGTTGGTAACAGCTCTGAAAAATGGTATTTCCAAACTGTGCCCGTAGAGCACAGCAAAGCCAGCTGACCCCAGATTCTGGCCATTTCTGGTTTGTATGGTAGTGAGTAACCTTTTAGTAGAGTAGTCTCCTCTGTTAAGAGCAACCTACTAAAAGAGCTGTCTTGTTCGTGTGAGCGGTTTAACGCAGCATTTCTTTGTTCTTCAGATAAAAAATGGGTCTCTCTTGAACAGACCTAAAGCTGTTCTTCAGAAACTAGCAGCAATGTCAGACCTCAATCCAAACGCACCTCGAAATTCAAGGAATTTTGTCTTTCATACACTTTCCCCAGACAAGAGTGAAGAGGCAAAGGAGAAATCAAAACTTCAGGTACAGGTTTGTGTGGAATGTGCTGCCAGTTGTGTAGATTAAACACAGCAGCGGTAAGCGCTGCCAAGTAGTTAAGATCATTGTTTTAAATACTCTCTGTGATTTCCTCGTATGTGCTCTCACACCAAATAATTCTTTGATAATTCAGAATTTAAACTTTTTGAAGACTTTTTATATTCTAATGTATCCTCCTCCCCTGCAGGTGAAGAAGAGAGCTCCTACTGCGGTAATAACATCTCTGGCCAAACGGCCCAGGGTAGACAGCACAGAGGAAACAAGTCAAAGCCGAAGCATATTCCAGTACTTGGAGAGCTGAATATTTCTGCTTAGGGCCAGAGGTTGCATCTTGTCTCTTTGCCAGTTGTGGTTTGTTTTGCAAATCTGCCAGCAATCATCAGGAAGGTAAACAAATTGCTGTGCATCCTCGTGCTGCCACTTGATTCACAAGTTCCAGTAATTTCGGGGCAATGGTCTTGTTTATTCCCCCTTGTTTTTTCTCAGTGCTCTGTGGCAAATGAGAGCCCCAAATCTGTGCTTGGTTGGGAATGAAATGCTAACTTGGTCTTTCCCAGGCATTAAGGAAACTCACACTACTGTATACTGCCCTCACAGAATCTCACACGTTTCAGTGGTATCAGTTCCATCTGAAAATACCGTTGGTGGGACAGGAATGACGCAGAAATGCTGCCGTCAGCTTAAAGCACAGATGAAGGAGGTATTGCTGCAGCTTGGGGTAAGCAGTGTTACCTATGGCAGGACGGGTGTTGTTTACAACTGCAGTACAAAGGCAGCTATGGCTTCCTCCAGCGTCGTCTTTTCTCTAACGTTAAGCATTTATTAGCTTGACATTTTAAGCAGCTCTAATTCATATTTGAAATGTATACTTTTAAAAAAGGTCCACAGGCTTTTATGAGGCAGTATGATAAGTTTTTATTACTGTTTATGTTCTTACATGTGCATATGAATGTTTGTGTGTGGAGAGGGAAAAATGTGGGAGAGGAAAAGGAGGTGTGTTGGGGGTATTTTATTTGCTTTTGTTGTAGAGAGTTGTTTGGTTTGTTTTGCCCAACTGAAGACTCTCTTAAATCATCCGTTCCGTTGTTTTCATGCAAGCTGCACTCATCTGAGAGACATCATCCATTTCTGAACAGCTGGTAACGAAAGGCTTCCTCTAGAACGAGGAAATCGGGTAATAAGGAACCATCATTCACAACTATTCTAAATAGTGTGAAAGAAACTAGAATATACAGCATCTCTGGCATTCCTGATTACATGTTGAAGTAGAGACCAGCTAATGGTAAGACAGTGGCCTGGTCCGTAAAACTGAACATCTTTCTAGGACTTGATGTCACGTACTTAAGTTGCTGACTGGAGAAATATCCTGAACTGTAAATTTTGTAACATCACAAGCATGCGCCTGGTGTGCTACATGTAAAATATTTTACTGTATATTATGTTTATAAAGATTATGGTACTAATTGGAGTGCAATTTTACAATAAAACGTGTTTTTAATTTTGGAGGCAGTTGGAATTAATTTACGGGACTTCATTTAGTTGTGTATACATGGAGGTTTTTTCCAAAATGTTTGTCTATCTCCTGGCTCTTTTTTTTCATTGCTGGTTTTCTTTTGTAGCCACAACTAAGCCCTTCACTAGCAACAGCTGCAGTAATATTGGAATACAACAAAAACAACCCCCCTTATGTTTATTGGAGTGTAAATTCTCAAGTCTTCCACTTAGGTTTGCATAAAATTCTTGGCCCCAAGAATATGTTTCTTCTTACTGATTCAATGGTTTTGGTTTTGTTAGTTCCTAGACAAAACTTGCTGTATGGTTGGCTTGAGGCGTGCCTGTTTCGGTTCATTCTAGCAATTCTAGTAATTAGTGTGCCTGGGTTTGGAGTGGGAGGTTTAGGGAAGAGGATGAAGGAGGAAAGGACACTTATCAGATGTTTCTTGAAGAACAGCATAACTGGAATAAGATAGCTGAATATCCAGTTAATTCTCTATCGTGGTGTTTGCACTGATTTCTAAGTTGTGCTAATTCAAACCTTCAAAACTGAAAAATCCTGCATCTTCTCTTAATTTTGCTAACACTGCCTGCCGCTAGAGAGCAGCAAGTGAATGCCCTTCCTCTAGCAAAAGGGGCCGGAAGAACGATTAAAGCTTAAACTATGCTCTGACTCAAGGGGAAATTCTTAGTTTTCCATGCTCCATGGCGTTGCAAAGGATTGAATTTATATAGACCTGTAATTGCTACATTTTTGCATCAGAATGTAGTAGCTTGAAGAGCACCTTTAGAGGGTTGGCTTTGCCCTAGTGGTCTGACTGGCCTTTCCTCAGCGTATGCTAGCCACAGCCACGGCATCTGTTTTGCTTTTCCTTTAGAATTTTCCCTTCAAAATATGTTTTCCTTGTTCCAGAGCCAAGAGCAGAAAAATACTGTTGGGCCTGAAGAGCTTAGAAATTGAAATACATAGAACAGGAAGATTTCTGGCTACTGCTGCTCAGAGTAAAGGTTTCCCCCACGACAACCTTTCAGGAGTTGGGAGTTTGTGAAATGCTGCTGGTAAGCACCTCGTCACACCCCAGAAATTGCTGGCAGCAGAGTCTCTTTCCACCCCCTCAGCCCCCCGCCCCACCGCCTGTCTGGCACTTTAACTCCTCTTGAGCTTCTCATTTTCAAGTATCGATTCAGCTCGCCCCTCCTGGCACTGCGGTGATGCCGCTGCGCTGACGGCCAGAAAAATCCCCCCTGGCTGCTGCTGGAAGTTCCGGGAGCGCTCTGGGGCTGGCTGGGACGGGGGGATTCACTGAGGGGGTGGGGGTGAGGGGCCTGTGCCCAGAAAAGGTCTTGGTGGGGTCATCCGGGGCTGAGGGAGAAGAGTCCCCTCCGCTTCACTCTCCGCTTTTCCCCTCTAATCCTGTCCTGGGCAAGATCCGAGCGGTTGCAGCTGAGTCGGGATTGGTGATGTTTGGTTTTGGCTTTCCCCGAGGTGCACAAGCGGCCGCACCTTGGCAGGGCGTCGGTTGGAAGTTTCTACTATCAAGTAACAACAACCTGTCTCTGTGCCTCAGTTTCCCTTCCCAAAGGAATAAAACCTTTGGGATCTGAGCTCCGGAGCCTCGCTGAGGAGCACTGCTAAGTGTGTGAGATTACCTGCTGAGTCTGCAGGGAGAATGAGCTCCTGGGAACTGAAATGAGGGAAGAAATTAAAGCAGAACTTCTAAGCAGAGGAAGGGTGGGCCTTGGGCCCGTGTTAAAGGTTAACATTGCAGACACGTTTATAATCATAGCTTTCACCACTGCACGGCTCCTCGGGGGCTCGAGGCAGTCTCTGAATTATGTTTTCTTTTCCTTTTTTTTTTCCCTTTTTGCCAAGAGACTGAAAGGGGGAGAGAAAAAAAACTATTTGTTTGTCTTGTCTAATTTAATTTATGTTATTTATCAAATAGACAGGTTATTTGGGAAACCAGATGGACCCAGGCTAAAATCATCTGTATTTCCAACATGTGAAAAATTATGTCGGAGTGGACACATGAAAAGAAGCGTGCTGCATGTTTTGTGTGCGCTTAGCACATGAGCTGCTGCACCTCATCTGTCCTGGACCTTTAATCAGTTGTCCCAGACCCAATATGAGGGTTAAAGGACAAAAAGACCCCCAGGCATCCACGCAAGTGCGGGCGGGGAGGGTGTCTTCTGGAGCAGCCGTGTCACAATTATTTACCCTCTCTGGCTCTCAACCCGCTCGTTAGCTGGTGCATCCTCTCTCCAGGAGTGATGGATGGGGTGCGGTTTTGGGCCTGTGAAGACGTCTTTAGCCTGTGCTTGGTTTTGGAAGGGAGCAGGTGATGTTTTCAGTATCTGCTGCTTTTCCTTGGTGTTCTCTGTTATTAGAAAAGGAAACAGAAGACTTTCTGTCTTCTGCAGCAGAAATAGGCAGGAAAGGCTATAGTTGAAGTGGAGTAGATAAATACAGAAATAAAACATAAGAATATAGTAAAAGAAAACAAGAGCTGCCTATTACTAACAGGCATGTGCTTTCCTCCCTAAGAAGGAAAAGAACAGCAGGGAGGGGAAAAAAAAACCCACCATGGTGCAGGAGTGATGGTGCGAAGGTGTTGCCTTGTGCAGGAAGGAGCGAGCTGGCGGCGGCAGAACAGGTGGGGACGGCTGCCTGGGCTCGGCGCAGGACCCCTGCTCCCCCCCATTGCTGCTCTGTTACCAGGAGCTGAGCCTGAAGCAGCCCCCCTGGCCCCCCCCAGCCCTGTGGCAGGAGCCCGGCAGCAGGAGCAGAGCCCTGGGGGGGCTCCTGGCTGGGCAGAGTCCGGCCAAGCTCGTGCCATGGAAGATAGCGCTGACACTTGCAGTGGGGCTGGGTTATGAGGTGACCTGTAAAGCAAAAGTTTCATTCTGTGTTAACTATTAGTCATTAATATTAATTATAACATTGCATGTGGTCTGTGTGGACAGATGTTCAGTCCTGGGGGGTGATTATTTTCTCTTGTATCATCCAGAAGCCAAATTTATGGCTAACTCCAGCTCTGCTTCTCCAGGCAGCAGAGATCTCAACCAGCTGTAATTAAAGAAAATGACATAAAAGATTGCAGTGCAGGGGGGAGGGGTGAGAAGCAAATCTTACAGCTTTGCAAGAGATTAATTTTATTTTTAGCTAATTTTTTTTTTCTCTGCTCCTCAAGGCTGTTTTCATGCAACATGCTTCCCTTACAGTGGCCCATTGATTTTCAATATTTGATGATGCTGGAGCAGGAGGGGATGGAGGATCGGTCTCAGCTGCTTTCCCCTTGGAGGGCGAGAGGTGACACACTCGCGTGTGTCCTCGCACCCACCCGGCGCCCCGAAAGCCTCCTGCAGCCTCCCTGCGCCCCTGCTCTGCCCTGGGAGCTGCTGCGCCGAGCCCGGGCCTCCCGCTGCATCCCGGCCAGGCTGGTTGTGGCCACCGTGCCCTGCCCCGAGGTCCTGGCTGGAGGAGGCCGTGGGCCAGCGTGGCAGCATCTTTCTGTGCTGTCTAATTTCCAGCCGCCACAGTTCGTGGAGACTCATTTCTGTGCAGGAAGGGTAATTAACTGCGGCAGCGCTAACGCCACCTCCCCGGCAGCTCAGGATAGGCAGAGGTGGTGTTTCCACATTCCTATCTTACACGAAGCCTGAAGGAGGGCTTTGAAAACCCCTCAACCTTTTGCAATTAAACACCAGATTAGAGAAAAAAAAAAAAAGGGCTTTTCCTTCCTCCCTCCTGCTCCCCAGCCCAGCGAGCCTGGATGGGTTGCAGGGCCCTCATCCTGCCCCGTGCCTGGGAATGCAGCACGGGTTCCACTGGCTTTTTCCTCATCACAGTGGCAGCGTGGGACAGTGCCGCTGCTCGAGGCTTCTGTGGGGTGACCCACCTGGGGACCCACGCAGAGCTTTGGGCATCTGGGCCCTTCCCCATCCCACCCCGGCCCTGGGGCCAGCACGGTGACCGCAGCTGCCCTCTCCCGCCGGCCGCCTGTCCCGGCTCCGCCAGCCGCACCTGCAGCCACCCCCGCCAACGGCGCTGCAACCCCCTCCGGCCCGCTGAGGTAAAGAAGATAATTAAAGCAACAGGCAATTATACCTGCCATGTGTTCCCTATTTTGCATGACGTGAGGGCGATGCTCTCGGTATGAAGCTCTGAGGCAGCCGGGGGATGATCTCACAGGCAGAGCTGTTTTGGTGGCCTTTGCTCCATCTACAGCTTCGCTGAGCGGGTGTGATCTTCCACGAGCCCCCAACTATGATACAGCTCCCACCCGCCGCCGTCACCCCGGCCTGTCCCCTGCTGCTGGAAAGGGAGAAGAAAAGGAAGGAAAAAAAGATGAGATGGGGTCAATGCAGTTGGCAAAGACCCCGAACATCTGCAGGGGGCAAAAGCAGGGCTGGAGGAGCTGGGTTTGATACTCAGGCCCCAAACCCTCCTGAGGGCTGGAGGGGTTGGGATTTGTCCGTGGGGCTGGGTCTTGTCCGTGGCTCCTGCTAAAAGCCCGTGAGTGATGCTGCTGGTGCCTCCAGCTTGAATGGAAACTGGAGATGTCAGAACAAACCCCATTGTGGTCCTGGCCATGACCTCAGTCCCCCAAGACCTTGAGAAACCATCAGGCAGGGAAGGAGGGCACAGCGGGGACGTGCTGGGGCTGGCACAGCCGAGGCTGGCGCTGGCGGGTGAGCCGGGTGCGGGATCTGCTCCGTAAGGGATCAGCTTCGGCCCTGGCCCTGGGCCGCCTTGACCGCAGGGTATTTTTAATTCAAAGGGCAGGAACTCGACAGCAAGATCCACCCCAAACTTCACCGAGTCCCTGTCCCTGCTGTCAGACGCTGGCGAGCAGAGGGGGGACACGTCCCCACACCCTCCCAGGGCACCCCATGAGCCCAGCACCAAACTGCCTCCCCGGCGCTCGTTAGGCTGCTGGGAGCCGCTAACGAGGGCACGGCACGGGGCTGGTGCTGTACCACCGCCCCGGGGTGCTCGTGTGAGCCCCAGCGATGGGGGACGAGCGGGAGGGGACATCGCTCCCCACGGCCCTCAGGGCTCCGGGGGTCGGGGCTGGCGGAGCCGGTGTCGCCGGGAGCCGCACACGCATCCTGCGAGGGGAAGAGCGTCGCTCCCAACATCTGCTTGGCGTTTGTTTGTCTTTCATTCCCATTCCTACCCTGCCTCCTCCCTCCTCTTTCATCCTTCCATCTGTACCGGCCTAAAAATAGGGCCCAAGCCTGACTTGATCTGCTCCTCCTCAGCCCTTCGTGACTTCGGTGAGATCCCGTCTGTGGCCCAGCGAGGAGGGGATGGGACCTGCTGGTTTCCCTCCTGTGTCCCTTCCCTGCTGCAGAGCGGTGAGGCCGAGCGGCCGGGCCGAGGTCTCTGCACCCCCTGATTTTTTGCCCTGTGTGAGCGAACAGACACACCCTGGCCCTGCACATCCCGTGTCGGAGCCCGGCTGGGGCCGGTGCCGGCCGCTCTCCCTCCACGCACCCCGCCACGTGCTGCCGCCATTCCCACGCTGAGCCCCGGCTTTGTCCAGCTGCTTCTCCTCGTTTCAGCCCATTCGCTTTGGATCTGCTTTGCGTTTGCTCCCCTCGTCCCCCGCTCCATGAAGGCTTCTCTTGTTCAGCGCCGGGCGCAGCTGGGGCGGGGGGTGGCTGAGCCCCGTGCCCCCGCCGTGTCACTGCCAGCCTGGGGATGCTCGGTCACCCCCCGCCAGCCCGGGCTGCCCACCCTGGTGGGACGAGGGTCCTGTCCCGGCTGCAGCATCCTTCGGTGGGGACGGCAGCATCAAAGTGCTTCGTCCTGGGCATGGGGGGTGTCAGACACCAAGCCCCGTGTCGGTCCCTGCACCCGTGCCTGTGTGTGGCCCCGGGGCACAGGGGGCCATCGGCTGCTCCCCGGCTTTGCAGAGGTGCCCATGTGGCAGGGGAAGAGCAGAAGCGGTGTCCCCCAGCCCCTGGCTCGTTCACCCACCCAAAGGTGCCCAGGGCTGAGGGAGTGAGGCCGCAGGGACACCCTCGCCACACGGCTGGGGCTGCAGCGGGACCTGGTGCTGCCACCTGGGGTGCTGCGGGGTCCCCGTGGGCTACTTGGGGGCCCCCATGGGCTGCTTGGGGGTCCCTGTGCCTCCTGCTCCCCAGGTGGGCTCAGCCCCTGAGCCTCTCCCGGGCACGGAGCAGGGCGAGCATCGCTTTGGCACTTCCCCGTGTCCCCCCCCTGCCTTCCCCAAGTCGCTATGAATAAATCATTGTTTTATTAAAGAGAAGCAGCTGCTTTTTTTCTTTTTTTTTTTTTTTTTTTGACACTCCATCCATACCCACGCGAGCCCTTTGGCACATGCTCGAACGCCAAAAGCCCCATTGAGGGCCCCTGAAGCATAGCAATTGATACACAGAGATCCCCAAATCCTATTCAGGGCCCACTTTTCTGCACGAGCAGCCTCTGAACAGCTAATTCACTGCTCTTTTTGTCGCCAGGGTTAAGTGGTTAAGTGTGTGTGGATCCCATAAAAGGCCTTTACTCCATGAAAAGCTATATTTACATTGTAATCACCAAAGAACTGTTTAGGCAGTCAATAGCGGGGATAGAAAGGGGCAGCGCTGGCGGGGGCGCGGCGGCGTGCCCCTCACCTCTCCCGCTGATCCCCCCGGAGCAGGACTTTTGTGGGATTACGTCCCCCCGCGCCAGCTGCCGGGGGGCCGCGGAGCCGACGCTCTTTGTCTGGGCGCGGAGCCGGGGACAGCCCGGGCACCCGACCCGCCGCAGCACCCAGCATCCTGCACCTCGGTGGCCCCGGCCCCCCCCCAGGTAGGGATATCACCGCAGGGTCCCCCCCGGGTCCCAGGTCTGATCCTGCTCATTGGGGCCAGCAGCTCGGGGCAGGAGCCCCCCTCCCACACGAGGGGACCGAGCCCCCATCACCCCGTCGGTAACTCACTGACGGTGTCAGCGCGGGCCTCCCTGGTACCCCTGTGTGTGAAGCGTGAGCTAAAATTATATCACTTTAACAAGATTAATTGAGCAGAGCGAAGAATGGCAAAAGCTAAATTAATTCACTGAGAGCAAGGCGAGGGCTTCCCTTTCCACCAGGAGCAATTTCCACGTAATCAATTAGACGATGTTCCAACTGATATCCCCGTCGGGGAAGGCGCCTGCTCTCCCCACGCGGGTGTGAATATTCATAACGGCTCCACTTTAAGAGTAAATACAGTAGAAATCCCACCGTGTCCCCCTGCAACCCCCCAGGGGATGCTGCATCCCACCAGGCACAGGGACGGGGACGGGGACGGGATGGGATGGGATGGGATGGGATGGGACGGGACGGGACGGGACGGGACGGGATGGGATGGGATGGGATGGGATGGGATGGGATGGGATGGAGATGCTGCTGCCACCAACGACGTGCCAGCAGAGATCCCTGTTGGGAGCCATTGCAAACCATGCTGGTCCCATTGCAAACTGCATGGAGCAAGGTGGCCGCAGCCTGTGGGACACGGCCTCTGGCCCCTGGGTGCTGGAGCAGTGGTGGAGGGAGCTGCGAGGAAAGAGTGTGCTGTTGGTGGGTGCTCCCCTCCCCCTGCTGTGTTTGTCTTGTCTGCTCCTGAAAAACGGAAATGAAAATGTTTTTATAGTTATCAATTACACACTCCGACTTTTTCTGGTGCCTAGTGTGAGCTTTATGATAGAACAATTTTAAAAGTGTTTTATTGCACCCTCCAGCCCTATGGAAATTGTAATTATGAGGCTGAAGGGGCTGGTTAAGCAGAGGAGGTGATTTTCCCCAGTGGGCAAACCCCCTGCCATGGACAGGGCTGTCGGCCCCAGGACGGCCTGAACGATAATTTTCCCCCGAGACGAGCTGGGACGCGGGTGCCTGGAGCCCCGCGTGTCCCTGTGCTGAGCCCTGCGGCTCTTTCCAGCGTCACCCTTGGCCCGGGCGACGCGGCTGGAGCCTGCAGCCCCGACACCGGCCCCAACACCAGCACCGGCCCTGGCCCCGTGTGGCCGAGCCATCCACATCACTGCAGGGTTTTGTTTTCCCTCTGGTTTGGCTCCCGTCTGGATTTTTCAAAGGCTCCGGAGCAGCGAGTGCCCTTCCTCCCCCGTCCGGCGCACATTGTTCAAATTAGTGCCTAAATGAAAGGATATTGTTGGTTCCTGTTCGGAGATAATAACCTCGGTAGCGGAGGGAATTTCACCCATGCAGAGAGAATTTGCTGGGCTGTTCCCGCCAGGAGAGCCCCTCGCCGGGGTCCGTCTCGCTGGGACGATGGCTGATGGGAACAGACCCGCCAGGAAGCAGGGGTTTATCTTAGCATGCTGCTCTAATTGCTGAAAACTCTGCTTCCCGACCTCAAAAACGTGCCACCGCTCCCTGTCCGGTACAGGGGCACCTGTGGCGCGGCAGCGCCCGGCCGCCACCAGGATTAGCACCCAAAAGCAGCGGCTGCCGGCGCCCGCTCGCGCCGTCCCCACGCAAAAGTGCTCCTGCTCCCCCGTGCCCGCGGGACTGCGGCTTTCCCTCTTGCTTCCCATCCCTCTGCCTTCCCTCACAGCTTAGGGAAGCTGAAACCCCCTCACCCTGCCATGGAAAAGGGAGGAAGAGGGAAGAAAATGAACCCAACCCTGGAACTCCAGTGTTTCTGTTTTTATTAAAAAGTAGAGGATTTCAAGCATAAGGAAAACGGGTTTTTTGGTTCTAAAGGCGCCTTCTGCCACACAAAGGCCTTTTCTGCTGGGGGGACCCGGCCGGCACCAGCACACACTGAGTGACACGAGGGGCCCGTGGCACCGTGCAGCTGGCGGCGATCACAGGCTGAGCACGGCAGCGGCGGGGACAGGGGGTGGGACAAGCCCCCGCGGGACCCCGGGACAAGCCCCCGTGGGACCCAGGACAAGCCCCCGCGGGACCCCGCTCCCTCTCCAGCCGTGCCGGCCAGCCCGACACCCTGCGTGCCGAGCCCGCGCGCCGCCGGCCCACCTGGCTGCAACGTGGACAGTCGTTTAATTGTACACTCCGAATTTTAATTTTTTTCAGCCAGTTTTGCTCTGATTGAATTTTAACAGATGTTTTGACTTGTTATAGGTGAAGGGGAAGCTGAGAAAAAAAAAAAAACGAAGTGTTTTTTGATTAGAACTGTTCAAAGTTCTTCAGTGGAGCCGTTTCCACATCAGAAAATTCTGACTATGTGCAATCAAACATTTAATTTCCACAAACGCAATATAAGATGATTCCTCCAGGTTAGAATCTGTTACAGTTATTAATCAAAGCAGGGCAGCTGAAATGAAACCTTTTATTGAATATTGTGACAAAGGGATAAATTAAAGCATTTATGGAATGTATCAGATTTGTGTCCAAGACTGAAATTTCAAAATCCTGAAGTTTTCTGTGTTATGAGGTCCAAATGTGGAGCCTTTCTGTTTCAGGACAAGTGTGCAGCAGTTGGGGAGGTGCAGGGAGACGCTGCCGCGGCCGTTTCACCGGCAGGGAGGGAGGGGATGGTCCCGTCGGCTGGGCCTGGCTTGGGCTGGGCCTGGCTTGGGCAGGAGACAGCCCAGGGACACGCGGAGCTCGGGCTCGAGGCTCTCGTCCAGCTGCAGGTATCAAACGATGGAAAGATTTCACGCAGCGCCGCTGCCCTGGCACAGCCGATGGACAGCGATCAAAGGAAAAAATATACGCTTAAATACGATTTTCATCCCCAAATCCTCGCAGACAGACAAATCCATCCACGGAGGGAACTTTGGTTGTAGCCAGGCCCGGAGAGCCCCTGGGCTGGACGCCGAGGGAGGGACCCGTCCCGCGGCGCAGGGAGGGGACACCGAGGGACGAAGCCACCCAGAGCCACTGGCCGAGGCAGGAGTGCCCGTCCCTCCCCCTTCCTCTCCGTTTCCCAAACAATTTCCTAATCAGACCTTTCTGTCTGGAGTTTATTAGTGATTCACAGGCCAAGAGGAAATGGTGATTTTTGGGTCCTGGTCTGATGAAGGGGTGGAGCTGGCGTCAATATTCCCCTTTTGTGGCTCCGCAGCAGAGGAAACGTCTGCGAGACGCCAGCTCCGCTCTCGTGGCAGAGCACATCTGCCAGCCCGCGACCAGCCCCTGTGCTGGGAGTCAGGGAAGCAAAGAGGCAGGAGGCTTCTCCCCAGCTCATCCCTCCGGCAGGACGCTCACACCACGGCCCCTTCCTCCGCCTTCTCCTCCTCCTCCTCTTCCCGATGCATCCCAAGGGCTGATCCTCGGGGCTGGGAGCGGTTGGGGGGAGCAGGCTCTGACCTCCAGTCCCGTGGAAACGGTTTGGCCTCCGCGGGTTTCCCGGCTCCTCTGAAATCCAATCTGGCTGCGGATTCCTGGCATTTTTCGCCAAATACAGCGCATCTGTCACTGCCTTTGATTCTGATTGAAATATAATTTGTTTTACAGGTAGATGGCAGGCAGCAGGGACCAGCCCGAGGGCTGGGGCGCAGGGGAGCGGGGCGAGCCCGATCCAGCCCCCTCTGCCCCCTTCCCCTGTTTTTGAGTGGTGTTTTCCCCAGAAAACCCCATGGGAAACGCAGACGATGGGATGCTGCGTGTGGGCACCGCAGGGCAGGGCTGGGGATGGGGACAGGGATGGGGACAGGGCTGGGGATGGGGCAGGAGCAGGGCTGGGGCCGGGCTGGCAGCAACGCCCGGCTCCCGCTTCCCCCCTCAGCACCGGTGGCTTTGCCGGCCCCTCCCCGGAGAGGAGCACCAGCACTGTACACCCTGGGGTTGCTTTTCTTTCCCTCAGCCTACAAAAACGACCAGAATCTACAAAAATAAGAGCGTTGATTTTAAATTTTGTGAGGCCAAGAGGACAAACCCTCTATAGCATCCTCCTCCTCCTCCCTCCATCGCAGGACCTGCCAGCGCTCCTGACATCAGGTTTTCCAGCCCCAACCCTGCCATCACGGGCAGCACGATGGTCCCAGTGGCTCCTGTTCCCACTGGGAACGTCGGACCCGCGGCCTCGGCCGTGCAAAGCCCCTCGTGGCCGGGGATGTGGCACGGCCACGCAGCCCGGAGCCACGGTGGCCCCCGTGGCCATATCTCTGCCCGGCTGACCCGACGCTCAGCCCCGGTTTCTGCTGGTTGCGGGGAGATCTGCTCCCACCCGGCCACCAGCTCCCCTGGGACCCCCCCACCGCCCCCCCCCCTCGTATTTACCCGAATGTGTTTACAATTACACCGAATGCCGAGCCGCCGGTGGCCGCCGCAGCCGGGCCAAGTCAGCAGCAGGGCAGCACAGGGTTGGAGGTCAGCACGCTGTTTACTTTAATTTCTCTGAGAGCTTTTTGGGAGATTTCCCTCCTCCGTTATTAAACTCAGATGAGCCGCTGGGGAGGTTAGGTCGCATGTGGTTCAGGGCACTTTTTTCTTTTGTAATTCTTTTTTCCTTTTTTTGTAACGTTTCACCCTTAACTCTTTCGGGACGGGTTCCCCATCTCAGCACCGGGGACCCCGGCAGTGGGACGGTGGCTCTCTGGGTGACCTGTGTCCCGGGTGGGCTGGTGCCCGGGTGCTCTTGGCCACGAAGGCGCCCGGCCAAGCCCATCCCAGCATCGCTGCGTGGCCAAGCACGACCCCCCCACGGCCATCGCCCGCGCAAGGGGCCCTGCCCAGCTCCCGGCACCCACAGCCAGGCCGCTGCCCCGTGCAGGACCAGGCGGGAGATGGGAACCGATGGGAGCCCGGGCAGGGGAAGAATGTGGAAATCTCCCAAAAAACATGTTTCATTTCCTCCTAGCGCTGCAGCTGCCAGCCCACACGCCTCCCCCCGCGCGCCAGCGCTCACTTGGTCTCCCGGCCCGAGCGCTGGTGTGCACACTCTGAGCGTGCAGTGAGTGCGCAATGGGCATGCAGTGAGTGTGCAGTGGGCGTGCAGTGAGTGTGCAGTGGGCGTGCAGCGGGTGTGCATTGCACATGCACACTGGGCAGAGGGGCTGCAGGCAAGACCTGGGGAGCAGCAACGCCAGCACTCGGCGCCCCACAGCTCCTCGGCAGGGCTGCGGGGTCCCTGCCCTCGGTGTAGCCCCTGCCTGAGGCCGAAGGCCCTTTCCCCTCCCTGCGCCATCCCAGTCCCAGCTGCCGAGGCTGGATACGGCCACGCACGGGGCCGTCACCCCGCGGGTGCTGCAGCCCCAAACCCATCCCGCGCCGGGCAGCACTTGACTCCGCGGTGCCGCCTCCCTGGCAGAGAGGTCGGGCACTGGCCGAGTCCACAACACGGGGCCGACGGCACGTGGGCACGGGGCTGAGCGCGAGGGCTCCTTCTGGGACCAATTTTGTTCAAAGCCCGTGGCACGTTGCATCGGTTAATGGGACGCACGGCAGATGAGAAGCAGACGGCGGCCTGCCTCGCGCACGGGGCGAGGGCGGGAGCGCGGGGACCTGGGCGCTGGCTCAGGAGGGTGATTTCCACCACGGCCAATGCCGAGCTCCCGTCTCCGGCGTTTCCCCGCCGGGTCTCTGCCGGTGCAAGGTCCCAGCGGCCGTGGGAGTCCCCTGTGTGCCCGAGGGGTCCTGCAGCCAGGACAGATGCTGAGCCCAGGGGAAGGGTGCTGCACCCAGGGTGCAGGGACCTGTTTTGGAGGAAAAATCTGGTGCCAGTGCCTTCTGGAGCAGTTCCGGGGGGTCACCCCAGCACCCTTCTCCCCTCTGAGCCCCGAGCTGCACTGTGCTTATCTCGCCCAGGACGCCCAGCTCTGGAACCCCAGCACATCAGGTCCTGTGCTCAGTCTTCCTAAATGGTTTTTAATTTCCTGGAGGGAGAGCTTTTAATTTATTTCTGGAACAAAGTGGGGGAAGGGGAAGACGACTCCGAAATCCATCACTAAGCCCCCCCCTCCACTTCCAAACCTTCTCTTTCCCCCTGCCCCCAAAGGGGTCCACCCCCCGTGTCCCCATGTCCCCACTCTCCCGTGCCCCGAGCTGGGGTTCCCCGCAGCCACCCCCGCTGGCAGCATCCTTGGGGCGAGGGGCAGCTGGGGCTGAGGGGACGGCTGGCTCGCAGGGGAACAGAGCTGTTTTCATTGCAAGCAGCAAATCCCTCTGGTCGCCATCAGATACAGATAATCCTGGGGCTGGGGGTGCGGGGCTGAACCTGAGCTGCACCCGTGCAAAACCAACCCCAGCGAGACAGACCCCTGCAAACGCTGCTCCCGGGTCCCTCCACGAACCCAGCACTGACCTGGCTCCTGCCATGGCTGGCATTTGGGGGAGGCACCCCCAAACACGGGGGGTTCCCGCCAGCACCCGTGGAGCCAGAGCCAGCGCCGCAGGTTTGCAGTAGGCTCCAGCACGGCCGCACCCACTGGCCCTACGGGAATTCCTGGCACGGGGACCAGTAAAGCCCAGAGAGAGGAGCAAACCCCACTCCTGCCCCACGAGCCAAACTTCAGCTGAACTGGTGGTTTTCTTTTGCTTGTTGAAGTCTAAACCAGTGATGGAAAAGGCCTGTTTCGATGTGCCTCCTCTCAGTGACCCAAAGAACGTCCCTGAATGGATGAAACTTTCCTCCTTGCTCTCAGTGACAAATATTTTGCTTTGCTTTGAGTTCAGGCCCCAAACGGGAACGAAACACAAACCAGCACTAAGAAGCAAAGGCTCAGCTCAGGGCAGAGCAGAGCTGAGCCCATTGTTTGCCAAACTCTTTTTGTTTTCCTGCCCATTCACAGACGCCTCTGAGTCGGTTTCTGCCTTTCCTGTGTGACGGGAAGGTTTTGTTTCTTTAATCTCAGGCTTTCCTAGGAGGAGTGCTGCAGCCCAAGTGCCCCAGTTCCAGCTCTCAGTCCTACCCCACCTTGATTTCTCCTCGATGGAGGTGTCGAAGCCTTTGGGGCAGGAGCAGCCGGGAGCAGGAGAGGCTGCCTTGGGGCTGTCAGGCAGATGGGAACTTAAAAGAACTTATTTATCACTTACAGGCGTTATTCCACCGCTCCGAAGCCTTGCAATGTCATGGGGGAACATCTGCTCTCGGTGTTTCTCCCCCATGTCCCACCTCCAACAGTCCAGAGCATCCAAGAGGATCTTTGTCCACCCTGAAAGCACCTTCATCCCCTCCTTCCTCCCCCTCGGGGCAGGTGGGAGGTCCCGAGCCCTTGGCTTTGGACAGGGTGGGCTTGGGCTGTGGAGCCCTTGGGCCGACAGCACGGTGGTTGTGCCATGTCCATCCCAAAAATACCCCGGGACGCTGGTGAAGGCCACGTCGGGTGGACCCAGCAGGAGAAGAGACCGTCCCCGCTCGGGGCAGCTCTGTGGGTACCAGGGGGTCTGCAGCGCCCCGGCTGCACCCCCCCCCAGGCTCCCAGCCCCAGGCCACCGGCGGCGAGGCCGTGCGGTGCATCTCCCCCACTCAACCCCCCAACACGCCCCACAAAAGCCTCTTTATGTCCCAAAACACTCATGGTGCTTCATGTGACCCCCCCGGGCCCGCCCAGCGCTCGTGGGAGCCATTTGATGTTGTTGAGCCTTTTCCTTTCCCACCAAGTGGACGCCCCGGCTCTGGGTGGGGGGATAAAGGCTCCATTGAGAGTGTGGGTCCCGCTGTCCCCCCCCCGGCCCCGCGGGGGGGTTCGGGGCTCACGGGACATCCCGGTATCCTGCCCGTGGGTGCACCCACACGCACCCAGCCCCACGCACGGCCCCGCTCCCACCCCGCGCCGCTGCTGTGGGTGGCGGGGGGGCTCCCACCCTTCTCCCTGGCCGGGCGGACACGGGTGGGAATCTTCCCCTTTCGCCCCCCCCCCCCCCCCCAGGGCAGACACGGGGGGAATCTCGCGTGGGATGCTGAGGCTGCGCACAGGCGCACGGCACCTATAGAGCTCCATATGCCCCCGAGCGATGCGCGCACGCAGGCGCGGCGGGCAGGGCCGAGCGCGGCCGGGGGGGCCGTCGGAAGTGCGGCCGTGACCCCTCCCCACGCGGGGCCGCTTCCGCTCCCACCCGCGGCGGCGGCGCGGCGGGCCCGGGGCCGCGGTGAGTGTTCGCTGCCGGGGCCGGGGCGGGGGGAGCGGGGCGGGCTCGGGGGTCGCAGCCCCCCCATTTCCCGGTACCGCCTTTCCCCCCCCCACCCCCCGCGCGGTTTCCCGGCGCAGTGCGGCTGCGGGCGGGGGGGACCCACCGCCGCTTCCTCTCCTCCCCCCCGCCCCCGGTGCCCCCGGGGGCGCTGTGCAGGTGCAGGGGTGCCCCACGGCTCCCCCCACCCCCACCCCGGGGTCTGCGCCCCGCATCCTCCCACGGGGCCGCCCTGCCCCAGCTCTGCCCCACGCGGGGGGTGACGCGGTTCCACGGGGTGGTCACCCCGCCCTGGGCAGGGTGTCAGCGTGCGGGGGCTGCGGTGCGTGGTCTTGGGGGGGCCAAGCTTTGGGGAGCCCCCCCGGCCACGCACGGGCTCTCGCCCTCCCCGGCTGGTGCCATCCTTGCCCGTAGAAACAGCGTTTTTGGGTCTGAGCGCTGCTGCCCCGGGCATCGCCCCGCCGTGGGGCACCACCGGCCGTGGGGCGGGTGGCCGAGGCCGTGGGACCCGGGTTGCCCCACGCCACGTCGCTGCCGCAGCCCCCGCACCCCCGAGCTGGGTGTGCTGCACCCCGGCCCCCCCCTGCCTTCCCAGGGCTGAAACTGGGACACTCGATAGGTTTTTTCGTCCCGGGGTTCTTGTGAGAGAGGCTCAGAGACGGGCTCTCGCTGCCTGTGACCCGACAAGAAACGCTGGGGTAACCTTGGCTTTCCTGGTCCCGCAGAGAGGGCAGCGGCCCAGTGGGGTTACTGGTTTGGCCACTGGTGGAGACAAGACCCAACCCACAGCCCAACCCGGGGGAGACAACAAGGGTTTGTGCGGAGGAGCCCGGGCAGCCTCACCTGCTTAAATAAATTTTATTGCTGTTAGAAAAGTGGCTCCTTCCAAGCAAACCTCTACCAGCACTGAATTAATTGCGTCTGCCGCAAGCAGAGATGCTGCCGGAGCCGAGCTGTGTGCCCGCACCCTGCGATCCCCCGACAGTCACCCAGGAGAAGCCACGGAAACGTGGTTTTGGGCTGGAGCTCACAGGGAGGAGAGATTTGGGGGGAATGCCTGCCCCGAGCTTCGAGTCGCCCCTGGACGATGTTTCCTGGGGCCGCGCTGAGAGCAGCGGCCACGCGCCGGGAAAGGACGAGCCGTGACTTGGGTTCGGTCGCTTTACAGAGGGGCAGATACGTAAGAGAATGTTTTATGTCGCGGCAGCGGGTCGGAGTTCTGGCTGTGCCAGCCCGCGGACGCGTTACGGCTCTGCCTCTCTCTTGCAGGCAGGAGAACGGCGAGATGTTTGCCGTCTGCCCGCCCGGTGCCCCGGCCAACGCCCCGTTCCGGCAGGGCCGGGGGGGCCCGGCGCTGGGCACGGCCACGGCGGGGGCCGCGTGCGGGCCGGACTCCAACTCCAACTTCGTGGGAGAGGTGTGTGACAGCAACGAGAACTGGAGCCGGCCAGCGCCGGGGTCCCCGCCAGAGGAGGGCTCCAGCCAGAGCGAAAACACGGCAAATCCGTCTGATAATCTGCTGTTATTAATGCAGAGACAGATGGGCCAGGCCCGGCTTAGAGACGCCGCCCCGAGCCTGGGGGCCGCGCGGCCACGTCTCCCCGAGCCGGGGGTGCGCAGCCCCCCCGAGGGAGCCGAGGTTGGCGGGGCGGGGGGCCAAAACGCCGCCGCCGAGGAGCCGGCCGGGGGATGCGGCAAGCCCCCGAGCTCCCCCGCGGAGGACAACGGCTACGCCAGCAGCTCCCTCAGCATCGACAGCCCCGACAGCACCTGCGGGAGCACCTGGGACCCTCCCGCCGCTGCCCCCCTCCCTGGGAGCCCACCCCAGCCGGGGGTGGCCGAGCCCGAGCCGGGGACCCTCTTCCCAGCGCTGGCGGAGGCCGTGCAGCACCTCCAGGACAAGGAGCGCTTCAAGGAGCGGGAGAAGGAGAAGCACCACATCCAGCTGGTGATGTACCGGCGCCTGGCCCTGCTCCGCTGGATCCACGGCCTCCAGCAGAAAGTCGTGGACCAGCAGAACCGGCTGCAGGAGAGTTTCGACACCATCCTGGACAACCGCAAGGAGCTCATCCGCCGCATGCAGCACGGCCCGGCGTGCCCCGCCGCCGCGGCCACCCCCAGCCCCTGAGGTGCCACCGTGGCCCAGCCCTCGCCCTCCCGGCCGGCGCGGGGCTGGCTGGCGGCGTCTCCGTGCCATACGCCGGTGCCAAGCGCTCGCCGGGCGCCTGGGTGCCCGCCCTGTCCTTCCCATCTCTCCAGCATTCATCTCCATTTTCCCTCTGCACAGGAATTAATTTTCTTCCGCACCGTGTCCCACCAGTCTGGGGACTGCGTGGCGTCGGGCAGGGTAGCCCTCAGGACCGTGGGGTTTGCTGAGCTCGCGAGGCTCCTCTTTTAAATCTAGTTTATGGTCCTTTGTAGGAGCTGGCTGAGCTGCGTGTGTGCCGGGACGGGCTCCGTGGTGACCCCCATGTGGCAGCCGCCTGGCAGCGAGGACCTCGGGGCAGCGAAGCTTTTAAACGTACCTGGGCAAAGCCCTTCACACGCCCAAGCACAAGCTCAGCTCGTCCCCCCCCATCGCACCCGCAGCCGCGTGCCCGTACGGAAACAACCACGTTAAACACTGCTCGTGCCTTGGGTGCGGGCAGGGTGCCCTGAGCTGCTCCTGGGGACTCGCCCCGGTGCGCCGCTTAATGAAGCACCAGTAAAAGCTTTGCAGATAAGATCTAAACCCATGCAGAGAGAGAAAAACCAAGTCATTCTGAAAAGTCACCTCAGAATGCTTAAAAATAAATTTAAAGTGTCAACTGATTCAAATCCGATATATTGTTTTTCAATTCAGTGTTAGGAGTTAATTTAGGTTTTTCCTCACAGCCAGTGTGTATGTCTGCACATCTGTCTGTCGCGGGAGATGCTTTAACACGGTGCATGATCAGGAAGCTGCTTGCAAACTTGTGCTGTTGGTGTTAATTTATCACTTGAAAGCAAAGAGAGTATTTTTTTCTAATCTACATTTTATCCAGTGAGGACTGCATACAGAACACGAAGAACAGTCTTCTTAAATAGAGATTAAAAAGGAGATGCTGTGTTTGTTTGCTGTATTTTGCTGTGTTAATATGACATGTATTCTATTGAAGTTGCTGATGTGGAAGGAGCGGCAGCGGGGCGGTGTTGCTGCAAGCCGAGGGCTCCCCGCCCTGCCCGGAGTCGCTGCGCAAAGCCAGGCCCTAATTTCGTTTCTCGTCTGCAAAAAGAGGAGGGTGCTGAGAGATTTCAGAGCTGCCACATGCCCCCAGCCAAACGTCTTCCTGCCGTCGGAGGAGCGGAGCTGGGAGGTGGCCGTGACTTCGCCGGGACCCTGCTTTGCTGCCGGGGCGCACGGCGGGACGGCACAGCCCGGCAGCCTGGGCAGATCCCGGCGCCACCGACCGCTAGATGCTACTGCGCCACAAAGAAATAACCGCGGCCGAGCCCGGCCGGACCCGCGGGGCTGCACCCAGCCTCCTCCCGTCCCGCACCGGGGCTGCTGCCGCCGGTCGGTAAAAAGATCCACAAAACTCTTGCTTCCGACGAGGACGTTTTGGTGGCGAAGGGCACGGAGGGAGCCGGCGGAGTCCGGCAGCACCCTGGCCAGGCTGGCGCTGCCTCGCCGCCCTCCTGCTCGCTCGTGTCCGGCGCCTGCTGCCTGTGTCGTACCCCAGACGTGTGCTCGTGGGCATGTTGCGCACCTTAATAAAAGCCGTGGAGGTGAAAGAGCCGAGCCCGGGTGGATTTGTTCCTTCTCAAGCCTGGGAGTGGGCGCCCCGTGCTCGCTGACGGGGGCTGGAGCGTGCGCTTGGGGGAGCGTGGGCGAGCGGCAGGTCGAGGGTACAGATCTGGGCACCCCCCGGCCGTCCCCGCATCCCTGGGCACGCGCCGGCCGGTGACACGCTGCTCCAACGCCGGCAGTTCATTCATGCTCAATTTAAAAGCCTTTTTTTGCTTTTAAAAACCCAAGTGTGACGCTCCTCCGGTCTCCCCCCGTGGCCGTGGGGCAGTGGGTGGTGGGGAGCCGGCGCTGGGGTGCAGTGCGGGTGCAGGATTTACCCTCTGCCCCGGGAGAGCGGGGTGGGGGAGCAGATTCCCCAGCCCCCGCCTGCCCTGCCCTGCGGCCCGGCTAATCGGGGGGGCTGGGAGGCTGCTCCGAGCTGATGGGGGTGGCAGATAAAAACACCTGAGTGTTGACCCAAAGGTGACTTTGCCTCAGGCCTCGCAGAGATTAACTAGAGATGAAAAACCGAAGCTGTAGCAGGCCTTTGAACCTTCCTTCACCTTTTTTTCTCCCCCCCCCCCTTCCTGCTGCTCCTTTACAGCCTCAATCTGTGGGAATTCAGGGATGCAATAGCCCCTTTCGCAGACGCAGGGGCTGGGTCAGCGATTCATGAAGGGCAGAGTGGCTGCATTTTTCTGTCTTTATACGTGTCCTGCGGCCGGGGCTGCCGGGAGGTTTGTCCCCAGCCCTTGGCGGGTTCGTTAGGACACGTGGGTGCTCCCGCGGGTGCTCGGCTTTAAGGCCGGTTCCCACCTCGGCTCTGCCCGCGGAGCACACGCTCCGGCAGGTTTAGGGGAACATGAGACCTCCCGGCCCCGCAGAGAGACCGAGTGATTCTTTGTTTATCTTGGTTGAGTGCTTTACACAAATAATTATTTCCAAGGTAAATATTGTGAAAATCCAGATTATTTGCTCAAGAAATGAAAGAATAACTGCGGGGGCACATCAAAGTGGCGGATCTGCTCCGCAAGCAAGAGGCTTCCTCCTCGGTTATTGGGAGCCCCGGTGCTTGTGCCCCCAGAGCTGGTTTGAGATGGCCAGTGCTGATTTGCAAAATCAACTTCAGACAGAGTTTTTTCCACCCCCAGCTCCGGTGCCCAAATGAGATTTGGGAATTAATTAAAAACCCAACCAACTGCAGGGGGAAAAACAACAAAGACACAAAAAGCTGCAAGGCTGAGCCCGGGCCAGCTTGGGGGGAGCCAGGGCCCTGCTCTGCCCCTGGGCACTCACCCCCCGGGAGTCTGTAACTCTGTAACCTCCCCCCCGCGCCCAGCACTCGGCTCCTCTGCGGGTGCGGACCCAGCCCCGTGCAGGATGGGTGCAACGGGCAGGCACCAGCTCGGCGCTGGGGACAGGGATGCGCCCGAGGACCACGCTGGGGACATCTCCATCCGCAGGGATTTCCAAGCCTCGGTAAATAAGGGGCTGGATTCTCAGCTCACAGATGGATAAAGCGGGGCTCCGAGGAGATGCTCCGGCTCCTAAACCCTCCCCGGCCGGAGGGAAGACGGAGCGTTGCCAGCGGGGTCTGGCTCAGGCCATCGTGCGGGGCTGGGCAGCAGCGGGGAGCTGTGTCGGGGCTGGGGCTCGCTCGTCATCGCTTCCCCGGCACACGGGGGAAACCAGCTACGGACCCGGGGGCATGTGAGCTTGAATTTCCATGAGCAGCAGACAGGGGCCTTTGTTTTTAAGGTCTCCTCTGAAAGTTTATTGTTATTATTATATTAAATCCCTGTAACACAGGACTGGTTTTACTGCACAAAGCAAGATTTGGCAAACGTTGCCTTTCTTTGAAAGTTAAAATAATAGCATTAAAAAAAAATCAAGTCTTTATGAAGCTTTGGAGGGAAATATTTTACCTTGTAATTTGAATCCATTCTAACTCTTTCCAGTATTTTGTGGGCTTAAAAAACAGTCTTTAAAAATAAAATCGAATGATGTGATAACTGATGCCATGAAAGTACAAAAGAAAATTAATCATCTCGAGCCATTAACATCCAGTGATCCAGACTGGGACACACTTAAAGCATCCTGGGATCCCTGTTTATTGTGTCTCAGACTTCCAGATCTCACAGGTTCGGTTTACAGCAGGAAAAGGGTTTTCCTTTGCCCTCTGCTGGCAGGGTGAGCCCAGCTGGGGCTGCCCCCCTCACCCGGGCAGCACCCAGCATGGTGAGGGGCTCCGCACCCCCGGGATCCCGCCACCGCCGTCCCACCCCGCCAGTCCCTGGTGCACGGAGAAGCGGGGC
Source organism: Strix aluco (assembly GCF_031877795.1). Lineage (NCBI taxonomy): Eukaryota > Metazoa > Chordata > Aves > Strigiformes > Strigidae > Strix > Strix aluco. Next base: position 1,486,541 of record NC_133956.1, read on the forward strand.
TGCCTGCAGAGATGATCTCAGCCCTTATAGGATCCATATGTGCCGCCGTGCCGGGAGCACCTGCTGCTGCCTGGGAGGTCCAGGAGAGTGGCGGGGAGAAGGGGGGCTCTGTCCTCGCTGTGCCCCGGGCAGGGCTTGGCTGTCCCGCCTGTGGGCAACTGACCCAGGTGGCCAAGAGCCTTTTCCACACAGCCCCTGGCATGGAGCAGCACGGATCCTGCAACCCCCTCCAGCCGGCCGGGAACCGTGGATGGGGGAGACAGTGGGGAAAAGGGGGTCTGGGTCCAGGTCAGAGGGGACCTGCCCTGCCCCTGCCTGACGAGCATCACCCGAGGGTGCCCAGCCGGGTGGCCTGGAGCGAGTGCTGAGCACAGGATGCCTTTGCTGCTCCTGCCTCTTAGCAGAGAGATGCTCCTTGCCCAGCCAGGCTTCGTTTTCCTGCAGCCCTGGGCAAGTGGCACTGAGCAGTGGGCACCTGGAGGCCGGAGGCAGGGCCTGAGGGCTCGTACGTGGCCCCGGGCCTCGGTGCATCCCTCCTCTTCCAGCAGCGTCTGCTGGGACAGGCCCCCCCGCTGCCGCCAGACCTGTCCCTGCAGCGGCTGGGGCCTGTCCCAGAGCGAAGCCGAAGCCGTCCCACAGCCTGTGCCAGCACTGCCCTGGAGCTGTCGTCTTTCCTCCGTCAGCTGGGCAATGAGCTGGGTCCAGCGCCGGGGCCGCATCCTGCACTGCGCTGGTTGAGGTGCTCCTGCACCCCACGAGCCTCCACACAGCTGCCGGTCAGTGACCTCTGCGAAAGCCAAAGAGAAACCCAGCAGCACGCTGAGCTGCTCCGTGCCAGCCAAGCCCGAGCACCGCTGACATTTCAGGTTATTGGGGCAGCAAGTACCGTGTTCGGGATTCACCTGAAACCGCTCAGCCCTTTCCCTGCCCCAGGTGCTCCAGTGCGTGGCTGGCCCAAGATTCACACCGTTTTTCAGGCTATTCTCACTCCCTGATATACTGTATTTAATTTTAAATGCATTACACTGGCAGCACGCGCTGCCCGCAGCCGCAGCCGGGGCCGAACCGCGCCGGGACACGACCCTCCCCGGCCAGGCCGGCGGCCACACGCTCCGGCACAGCCCCAGCTGGGTGCGTGGGTCCTCCTTGCCCTGGTTTGGACGTTTCTTTTTTTTCCAAAGCTCTTTCCCACTCGTCCTTTCCAGCAGCGGCGGGATGGGCAAGACCCCGAGTGCTCGGCTCTGCCAGGGTATCTGATGAAAACGCAGTTTGAGCCTGCCTTCTTTAATGATTCCCTTTGAAATGTTGTTGCTTCCGCACATCCCCCTTCAGGGTAGAATATTAAGCAAGAGCAACTCGGCTGGAAATTCAGATTGTTTTCGTGTCTGTTTTCATTTACATTTTAATGATAGAGAAATCTTAGAAATCTGGCTATTTGCAGCACAGCTCCTCAAAAGAAAAAGGGGAAAAAAATCACCTGCAACCATCTAACCTTTGCCCTCTGCAAACGGCACCAGGAGCTGGGGATCGCCAACAACTTTCTGTGTGAAAACGCTCATTGCCCCCTTTTCCCACCCAGGCAGGAGGGATTTCAGGGGGCAGCAAGCGGCTCTCGGGCATCGCTGCCGTGGCAGGGGCTTTGCCCAGGTTTGGGTGCTGGTGAAGGGGATGTGGTGCGAAGGGGCGAGCAAGCGGGTGCTCTCTGGTTGGTATGGTTGGGTGCTGGAGCCAAGGGTGCTGGGTGCTGCTCCAGGAGCTCGCTGCACCAACAGGAGGAGGGAGAAAGGGGTCCAAGAAGTGCCTGGATCTCATCGTCTGCCTTGGGCAGAGGTCGGGGGGGATTTTCCCGCAGGGATCCTGCCCACAGAGCCCCATCCCGGGAAGCGGCTGCGCTCAGCGCCTCGCCAGCAGCCCATGGATGAGGTGCGGGGATCCAGGCCTCCCCGAGAAAACAGCTGGGAGTAAAGATCACTAGAAGAGAAGCAATAAACTCTCAGTTATTCTTCTGCCATTGAGGCCAATCAAGCTGCAAAGAGTGCCTCAAGGCCAGTTGTACATCATTATTTCATAGCGCGTTCCCCGTATGATGTAGTGGCTGTCTTGCTGCAGGGAATGCCTTCCTGGTTTTAAGCATCAGCACTGAAATATCCAGAGCCCTGGAACCATCGGTTTGAGTCCCAGAAGCCTCGATGCTGCACTTTATTCCTCCAAGGGGATAATAATCCAAGTGCCACGCAAGCTGCCTGTCTGTGAGCATTTGATTGAGGGCTTAAAAACAAAGGTTCTGCTTGGACGGCCAAGAAACACCTACTCAGCCCCAAACGGGGCTCGCTGCAACGGGCTGCCGGCTCCTTTCGGCTGGGACGGGGGGGGGGGGGGGGGGAGACGATGCCCTGGGGGCTGCTGCACGTTAGGACGGGGCTGGGGGCTGCCGAGGACGGGCTCTGGCTCGGCTGTGACACAGGTGGGACGGTGGCATTGCTGCTGCCACCCTCTGCGGACACGAACCCCCGGGAGCCCGGCTCAGCAGTGGGGAGCTGTGGCCCCCCCCGGCTGGCCAGCCTGGCCACCGAGCCCCCCGCGGGCCTGGGGATGCTGCGTGCCCCTGGAAATGGAGGAGGGCTGAGGCCGGGGAGGGGGGGAGGCTCCCAGCTTATCTGTGTTTAGATTCAAACCAAAACCCCGGCTCTGAACAAGCCGGGCTTGGCTGCGTTCACGGCCTCTATCTGTGTTTTCCATCTTGGAATCTCCATTTTCCTCTCTCCTGCCTTAATTTCTCTGCTCTCTGGACAGGGCTGGGAGGGAGAAGGCAGCTTCCAGTTCCCACTCATGGATGGAGGCTGCATTTTGCACTAGACCAAAACAACAACGAAATGCATTTGGGTTTGGTTTTTTTTTTTCAAGTCCATTGAGGGCTCAGATAATTTTGTTTTGCCTTCCAAAAGTCTCCTTCTACCCCACGGCTCCAGCCCTGCCCCACGAGTGGCACCATCTGTATTTTTCCGTTTGAGTGATGCTGGCGGGAGGAGCGGCTGCTGCCGGCGAGAGGGAGAGCGCGGTGTCACCGGGCTGTGCCAGCACCCGAGCGGCGCGGGGCTGACAACCGCGCGGGCCCTTTCATCTGCTGAGCTGAGGGAAGTTTTATTTCTCAAGCCATCCAAAAACTTGCCAGGGTGGGGAGATCCAAGCTGATTTTCCATCTCCTTTGTTTTCTCTGGGAGGGTGAGGAGGGGGATGCAGAGCCCAGGCAGGCGCGGGGACACGCACGCCCCGGCAAACCCGCCGAAACCCGGCGGATAAGACGGAGGCGCGGAGAGAAATGGAAACTTTTTAAAAATTCATGAAAAACGAGGAATACAAAGACGAATTAAGAGAAGCCAGTAGCGTGGGGCTGAGTCTGTTTGGTGTTGATACTGTGCAGAATTAAGCCACGCTGGTCTTTCTTGTGGCCAGAGGGTAGGAAAAGGGCTCCCAGTGGAGAGGACCCAGCCCGGCGCTGGCGATGCTGAGTGGGGATTGATAACCCGGCGCGGGGGGGGGCTGGCGCAGCTCTGCCGGATGCTGCTCCGGGCCGAAAAGCTGCATTTATCCCTGCGATAGCAACCAAGCCAGTGCTGCGGGCCTTGGGGGTAAAAAAGGCTTAAAAACCCATCCTTCATTCATCAGGCAGCTGAGACGGAGAGGGGGAGGAGGGGAAGACAAAAATAATGGAGAATGAGTTAAGAGTTGGGGGAAATGGGGTGGGGGGGGCTGCTGTGCCCTCGACAAGGGGCTCAGCCCTGCCTGGACCCTCATCCCCAAAACATGCAGCGGGCAGGAGCCCGGGTGAGGAGCTGCCCACCCCACGCTGGTCCCAGGAGGGGATCAGGACATGCCTTTGGAACCCAGCTGCGATGTCACTTCCCAGTCCCCAAATAACATCCCTCCCCAAGCCCTGAGCCAGCCGCGCCACCTCCGTGGGTGCTGGTGGGCAGGGGGGCAGCGATGGGTGCTGAGGTCTGGGGTCCCCTCGCCCGCCGTCCCCCTCCTGCGCACCCGGCGATGCCGGACAGCTACCGGGAATTTTGCAGGCAGGGGAAAGGTGGGGGGGGAATGTTCATCAGTCACTTCTCATCGAGCAAATAACTCAGTGTGACAGCAAAAGGCTGCTCAGCGCAGCGAAGAGGGGAGGCACAACTCTCCCGCACAGAAAGAAACCCGCCATGCAGAGACAATGCTGCCTGACAGTGCAGGCAGCGCGCAGGCAGGGACCTGCCCGAGCAGCAGGCTGGGGGCTGCCCGTGCTGGGGGTCAGGGTGTGCGGGGCGGGCAGTGGGGAGGGGACATGGGGGTCTTGGGGCTGGACATGCTCATCACTAGGACATGCCGACCTGGGGGGAAGGGGGCTGCCCCCAAACCGCCCTGCCCATGGCGGGGAGGTTTCTGCTCTGCCCACAGCCCCCGGCTCTTTGGGAGATGCTCGTGTCGGGGTGGCTTGCCACGGAAAACTTTCAAAAGGACTCAGTTTGGTTGCATGCTGGAAGAAACCCAAGTTTTAAAACCTTGAACATTTGATGAAACAGTTCTTGTTCCCTGGCCAAACCCACTTCTGAGCCCATCGACTGCAGGGCCAGAAGGGACCATGATGGGAATTAAATTTGATGTCTTACCCAGCACAGGCCAAAGAAACTCACTCAGTCCCTTCTCCACCAGCCCCACAATTTCTGACCCAGCGTTGCTTTCGGGAAAACATCCATCGTCTCTGCAGCTACGAATGAGGCTTTGGGCACAACAATTAACCTCTCACACCCTTCCAGGTTCAAAATGGGGATAACCATGGCAGGTCTAAGAGCAGATGTAGAAATCCCCCCTCCCTATTTCTTGTTATGGGATCAGACATCTCAAGTACATCCGGGAACCTGCCAGACCCCAGGAAAGCCCCTCTCAGGGTGCCGGGAAGGAGCTGTTGGCACCCTGTGATGGTCACCCCATGGCCATGCTGGTCACCCACCCAAGGAGCCCCCACCCAGCTTCTCCCTGTTGACAAGGGGGTCTCCTGGCAAGTTGCTTAGTAGGGTCCAAAGCACTAGGATTGCACTGTGGAAATAATTCAAATTAGGCATGCGTGTAATTGCAGATATTTTATCCAAACAGGAGGAGCTGGAACATCACTGGGTATCTGGGGAATCATCGTGCTAGATGCAAAGTGGGAAGCGATGTGGCGGATGGGGGACAGGCTCGCCCCCCCCGCAGCACGATGCCGACCGTGGGGCTGCCCGGTGGGACAATGTGCCAAGAAGTGTCCCGAGCCTGCAGCACTGGCTTGGGCGTCCTGGCCACGCTAACTTGGGCAGCTGCATCCTGCCCTCTGAAGGCAGAGCCTTCCTCCTTCTCCTCCTCTGCTGTCCCTCCCACGGACGTGGTACATCACGGTGGGACAACTGTGCAGGCAGCGGGTACCCACCGAGGGCATCCTGCATCCTCAGTGCTCGGAGATGCCACGTGTGTCTCCCATCCTGCTCATCTGCCACCTCTTTTCAAGCCCCGTCGAGGAGAGCTTTCTCCTCCCTGTCCTCTTCGCCACCAATTTTTCCTCTCTCCCTCTAGTTTATTATTTAGTTTTCACTCTTATTCAAGGGCCAGGCATTCAGGGCACGAGGCTTGGCTGAGGAGGTGCTGTGAGCAGCAAAGACACACTGTCATGGCCAAGGCTCTCGCGGGGGGGTCAGGGTCCCCTGAAGGTCCGTTTGAACTGGCACGTGCCGGGCGGGGCTGTGGGGGACGAGGCTGTGGCAGCTCCCGGCCGTGGGACCTGGCCACCGGAGATGTCAGGTCTGAGCCCTCCTGGGCCCGTGGCGGTGGCCACCGGGAGAGGCCTCGCTCGAAGCCGGCTGTGCTCCTCCAGGCCAGCCCTGCTCGGGTTCAGCTCTAAGCAGGTTTTGCATGCCCTGGGTCTTTTTTTTTTTTTTCCTTGGAACCAGCCCAATCCACCAAGTTTTGCATGATTTTCTGCCTTCGGCTCCAGGCTCTCCAGAAACTGCCTCTCAGCTCGTGCCAAACGCCTGCCGCCGGCTCCCGGTCCTGCCAAAACCGACCCGGAGGCTGCTCGGGAGTCGCCAGCTTGAAGCCCAGGCGTGAGCCTTGCCCCGTGCTCGGCAGCAGCCTCGTGGCTGCAGGGACAAGGTGGGGACAGAGCCCGGGGCGCGGGCTCGTCCTCGGGGCTTGGGCAGCTGCGGCCGTGCCAGCACGGAGCGTGTCGGAGCAGGTTCCCGCAATAAAGGTGAAACTCGCAGGGAGCTTCTCTCAAATGAAAGGCAGCCCCTGGAGCAACCTTTCCTCAGGAATTACCCAGCTGATTAATCTCTCCCGAAGTGACTGGTGATAAATGAAGCGATTAAGGGACTGACCTGCCAGTGAGGATGGATTTTTTTGGAGGGGATGGGCAGAGAGGGGTGCTCTCCCCCTTCGCCGTATTTTTTGGGCTCTTTGCAGACCTGGCACCTCCTAAATCTGTGTCACCAAACCAGCCCTCGCCTGGCTCTGCAGCTCGGGCTGCAGCGGGAGAAGGTGATCCATGGCCACCCGCCATGCGGGGTCTGTCCCACTCGGAGGAGGCCGAGGTGACTCAGGGAGAGGGTGCGGAGCCCGTCGAGGCTGGAGCAGACCCTGTGCAGGAGGGGGCCGGAGCAGAGGGATGGGGGTGCTGATGCTCTCAGCTGCATTTGGTGGTCCCTGCGTGTACCGGGGGCTAATGCGTGTGAAAAGCAGATTTATTTTTGCCTACGTTTCATATTCTTCACGCTCCACGGCGGGAGACAAAGGATCAGCTCTTCAATGGAGTCCTAAGAATAAACCTTAAACCTCATCAAATCCAATCCGGCAATAAAAATTGCCCAAACAAAAGGCCAGGGACTAAGGGTGGTGGCGGGGGCCTTTTCGCCACGATAACAAGTTTTCACAAGACTGTTTATCCGCACAATTCGGAACGACACTTAAAATCTCTAATCCCAATAGGCATGAAAGTGCTTGTCCTGAGCAAGCAGGTGGATTGTCCCAGCGCGGCCGAGTTGCCAATGATGCTCGGTGGCCGCCGCGGTGCCCGTGGGGGTCACGGGGAATGTGCTGAGACGGGGCAGCTGCAGCCTGAATGCTTCTCTTCAACCTCAAAGCCTCAGCTCCTCTCCCCCCCCCCACCCCTCTCCATCCCACCCCCTATTCAACCCGGTTTTAAAAGGCAGCAAAATGGTTACAAGGTTTAAAGCAGAGGCGAGCAAAATGCTCCACAATAGGGAGGACAAAGGAGGGCTGCGGGCCGGTCCCTAATCCAGCGCCCATGGCAATGCAGCCCGGACCCTGTGGCTGCGAGGATTAAACCCGCTGCCAAGGGGAGGGTTTAGCCGCAGGGCTGGAGGGGGTGCAGAGGGGTGTCCGTCCCCCCCCAGTTCACCAGAAGGGGCTTTCTGCAGCAAGAGCCCTCCGGGACAGTCGTCTGCCTTTCCCCGGGGGGAGCGATGCTGATTCTCGGGCTGGTGTGGACTCTGTGGAGGCAAAACCACTGGTGCCACTGGGCTCAGCTGAGGGTGGAACAAGAGCCGCCATGTCCCCAGCAGCCTCTCCGGCCCCGGGGAATAATTGCAACAGCCTGGGGAACCGCAGAGCGGGATCTGGCCCCGGCCACGTCCCGCAGCCCACACCTTGCAGCCGGGGTTTCTCCTGGCTGCTGCTGGTTGTTAGTGCCCATCTGCCAGCACCCACGGTGAGGCCATCGATGCCACAAGCCAGAAAGAAAAATCATAAAGACATGAATGATCTGAAAAGAAACTGCATGGAGCTGCACCAAGGGGTGAAAGAAGTGAGCAAGGACCAGCATGGCTACGGGGCCGAGTCATCGTGCCCCAGAGAGTCCTTTTAGCACCGTGGGACGGGCAGCGGGTGCCCTTCGGGTGGGACGGACCTATCTGACACAGTTTAATAAACGTCACTGCTTGGAGTGGGTCACAGCCCCTGCTGACACCCAGCCAGCCTGCTTCCTTGCCCTCTAATTACTTTCCCCAAAGAAATCCTTTATTTCTCCTGTTTTTACACAAAATCCTATAAAGTGTTAATAGCAAATGGCAGCTGCTTTGTTGCCCAACTCGGGGCCTGTTACCTCCAAGCTCCCAACTTCAATGCCGTGCCGGGAGCCCCAACACGAGGCTACACCGAGGGGGAATTTCCCCTCCAGGACAGGGATGGGGTGAGCCACAACCCCCCGAGACCAGCAGCCCTGTGACTGCCAGGACCGGTGACTCGGGATGCTCACATGCCTTCCCCCACGCACCCCACAACCGCAGCCTCGCGGTGTCCAGCCCGGGCTCCCAGCGCCCGCTGCTCACTCTCCTTTTAAGAAAAGCTCCTTTCTCTGGGCCTGACATTCACCCCAGCGCCCAGGAAAGGAGCCGTCTCTCCCTGTAGCATCCCCTCCGTCTAAAGTTGGTCTTGAAATTAAGGTAACTGTTTTCACAGTCTCTGTTTCCGCATTGCTGCTCCCGCATTATCTGGCGGAGCGAGGCGCCGTGCCCACCCGACTGCTAATCCCTTTAGCACCCCATAACTATCACCGAGACAGTAACGGGGCTTGGAATGAAACCAAACCGACATCCCTTTCACACGTGGAAGCCAGGAGAGAAGCATCGGAGGGTCCTCACTGGGAAGCAGGGGGGGATCAGACTCCACAGGGTGTCGGGGGACGCGTTACAGCGGCAGCGACACGTCGCCACCAAGCCACGTCTGCGGGTGACAACCGTGGCACCAATAATTGGCACCGCTGCCCCAGCCCTGCACCCGCTGCAAACCCGCTGCGGTCAGGGCACTGCTCGTCCCCGGCGGAAAGCACGGCTGGGCTCGTGGCCGGCTGATGCTCCGGGTGGCCCAGGGGTGACCTGAGGGAGGGATGTTGGAGGAGAGGTGAGGGACGTGCTGCATCCTGCTCCCCAGGGCTCAGCTCTGCCGCGGTCCCCAGCCTGGGATGCTCCGAGGCTCCTGCTTGCTGCAAAGAGGCATTTAATTAGTGTCAGCGCCCGAGTCCCACAGCACGCAAACTGCTCCCTCCTCTCCCCAGAGACGGCTGGGGGCAGGTCGGGGCTTTGGGCCATTTTCAGACCCAGATTTGTGATCCGAAGCGAAGGGCGGGGATCCCGGGTGCACCCCAGTGTCAGCGCAGGGGGTCTCTAACAGCCGGTAACGGAGACCGTGGGCAGCACCTCAACCCCTGCACAAAGCTGCCCAAGGTATTTCTGGGGAGGAAAAAGATCAGAGTGAAGATCTCCTCTATGCACAATTTTGGACACTGGAACCGTGTTTTGACACACTCAGTCTGAGCCAGGCCACTCTCTCCTTCCCTAAAATAATCCACGTTTAAAACAACTTCTATGAAACCAAAGCAAAAGCGACACTGTATTGGGTCAAGTTGTATATATTTTCCTTCCCAAGTTCATGTCACAATGTAAGCACTTGAATAAAGTTTAAAAAAAAAAAAAAAGACAGTGAGGTTGTGCTTTAAATTAGCATTGATTTACAAAGCCCAGACAGACCCGCTAAGCAAACTGTGCCCATTAATATATTAACAACAGATTTTTCCCCTACTGCTCCTTTGGGTCCAGAGTGTAAACAGGGGCTGGTGATTAAGGCTTTTTTTTTTTCTCCTTCTAAGAGCCTCAATGACCAGGCTGGATGCGGCACAGCGTGCCCACGGCCGCCTGCTTTCGGGAGGGTGTCAGGGTGACCTCAATAAAGTAGGTGACCACGGCACCTCTAATCCCCTTTTTTAATTGATTACTCTCACCCAGCCCCTGAGGCCATGAGAATGGGGGACCCACCCTCTATAGATTAGCACCCTTTAGTTTACAGATCAGCCACTTTTTCAGTCCTTTGCCCTGCAGCAATGCATGAAAATAACACTAATCTCATTAAGGACAGAAGGGAGCCCTTCAAAGTTTATTAATAATGGGAGCAGACAGGGAGAGAGCCAGGCTCTGGGTCAGATTTCAAAGCCGGGGAAGTGGCAGGAGCTTTCCGAAGGCCTGGTTTTGCCAGGGAAGAGGGTTTTTGCCGTGTTTCAAGCCGGGTCTGGAGGCTGCAGAAGCTGCTGGTGGGCAGCGAGGGGATGGCGTGAGGAGCGCTGGGGCTTCCCGAGCACCTGGGAACCCCCCAGATGTGGCTGAGCAGGGGAGGGCAGCGCTCAGGCGCTCTGCTAGGCTGGGTTGGCTGCTCCACGGTGTTTCCTTGCATTGCACAGGGCTGTCTTCCTTGCAGCCCCCAGCTGAAGGATTTCTTAAATGACTGCAAGATCTCATCACCTGGAAAAAACAGAGAAATGAGACCTTAAGCTTTAAATGCCAGAATGAAGCAGCCCACATTAAAGAGATTAAGATTTTCAAGGCTAAAGCAGCATCACAGCCCTGGTTTTGGTGCTTTTAGGGAGGGCTGCAGAGTTCCTCCCAGTGCTCCCTTTGCTGCTGGGCTCTGCACAGCGAGGTGGGCAGCTGAGCCCCCAGCCCTGGCTGGAGAGGAGGCCGCAGGCTTGGCACGCTGGGCAGGAAAGCAAAGCTTTGCTCATCTCCAAGCAGGACAGACCTCTGGGCTTCTCCCTCCATTTACCTTTCCCTCAGCAGGAATAGGACAAGCCCTCTGTGAGAAGATGCCCCAGAGGATCAGCACTATTAACCCACAGCCCACCTCAGACACCCCTGGACTGCCGGGGCAGCTGCGCAGCCCACCCCCCTCCAAAGAAGAAGCTTCCAGCTCAGTGCAAAATGCCCTGCCCCTGCTGTGCCTCTTATTTATGCTCCTTCCCCTCCCCTGCCCAATTATCACCCTGTTAAACTGCACAGCTGTGGGGACTTTCATCTTCAGACTTGTGCACCGCAGGTTTTAACCCAACCTCACACCAGTGGTGTTAATGGGAGCCGCAGGATCAGTCACCCTCCGGAGGCTCAGCTCCCGCCCTGCAGAGGGGTGGGCTCCTGGAGGGGCACCTCCATCTGCCCGGGTTTTTGACAGAGCGAGGTATTAATTAGCGGGGAGGAACCCAAAGGATGCTCTGAGACCCCCAGGACCGGAGCAGCGCGGTCCCTGCGAGCTGATGCTGCGTCACCCCGTGGGGAGAAACCCCCGGAGCGGGGGAAAGGCTGCCCATGGCTGCAGCCCGAGGGGGGAATGGCTCTGGGGGGGACCTCAATGGGCCACTGGCACCCAGGTCTGGGCTTGCTACATGCAGCTTGCTTCCCCTTCCCCTTCCCTCGCCATGGGGCGGGAGACAAAACACCTTTGTCAAGCGTTTTCAGATCCAGAGGTCTGAAGATCTCTAAAAGCGATGAGCGGATGAGCGGGCTGTCAGCGCTCCAGCGGAAGCGGTCGGTGAGAGATCACCCAATTTCTTTTAAGCTGCCTGAGTCCCCACAACAAAGGCCATGCATTTTTAAAGCATATTCCACATGCAGCGTTCCCCAGCTGAGATGCAGTCTAAGGGATGAGCCTTGATTTACTACCTGGCTTCAAAGAGGAGACGACGGTACAAATGCTTTCGCCCCAGCTGAGCCCGGTTTTCCAGGAGCGGGACCTCGGTGCTGCCAGACCCCAACTCCCGACCAGGATTTCCCAAGCAGCCCACGGGATCAGGGTGCTGGGACCCCCGAGGGCCCCTGCGGGTTGTTGTAAATCCCGGGGGATTTGCGGAGCCCCGGGGGGCACCTGCGAGGTGGCTGAACGCAGAGGGAGGATTTCCTGGAGTTACGGACGCGCGTGGGGCTGGAGCATCCCGTCCCTCGCTGCCGGCACTCGGAGCTGCACAGGCCACGCAGTGGGGCTGCCCCAGATCTGTGGGGCGAAATCCGTGGGGCTCACACCGATGCGCTAAACCCCAATGGGGCTGGCTATCAGGCTGCGTGTTTGGGGTGTAACACCCTGGGTTTGAGGGGGGCTTGGAGGGAGGATGAGACAGAGCGAGAGAGGAGGGAGGGTCCCAGGCTGCGATCCCTCCAGGCCTAACCTAATCACCATCGCTCTGCATTATTACCCTGCCTAACGCGGCATGCTTTTAAATAAAATATGCAAAGATTTCTCAAATTATTTCCCCGGGGCAAGTGCGTTTTCTATCTTTGCTCGTGCATGTTAATCTGAAAAATGCAAATTCCGCACACACCCCCATCTGTTGGGGCTCGGCCATTTATTAACTTTTTTTTTGAATGCAAAATGTTTCTTTCTTTTATATATATATGAGAAAGCAATGAGTTTTGTTATCTCTGCCCCTATTTTATTTCATTTAGAGAAAACAGGTTTTAATGGATAAAAATAATAATAATAATAATAATAATAATAATAATAATAATAAAATGGCCCTGAGGTGGCAAGGATTACGACTCACTCAGCACCGGAGTTTTAATCAGAGATTGGCGCTGGGGAGGATTATGGCTACGAGAAGGCTGGGCCTGTTTTAAGAAGAAATGTTAATGTTCAGGGGACAAGATTTACTTATGTATTTATCCGGCTGACTTTGATACTCTGGGCCGAGCTGACAGCACATCCCAAGAGGCTGCAGCCTCCCTGGGGCCCATCCCCTGGGCTGCAGGACTGTCCCCATCCCTGTCCCCATCGCCTGCCCGGGGCGATGACCGGCGCTCGGGGGGTGACAGTCCCTGGGGTGCAGCGGTGCCGCCGGGAGCCTGAGCAGCACGTGGGGACCCGCGAGCAGCCGCCTCATCTCCATCGTTAGGGCTTCTTTGCAAAATCATTAAAAACATCAAGAAAAAAGCAACCACAGACAAAAAAAGGGGGGAAGAAGGACCCCCAGTGCTGTGTTTTCCCTGACAAGAACCCGATCTGACAGAGCTCGGCGTATTGAGGCGTAATTGGCAGCCTCTGCCCACGGAAGGCCCACGGACAAACTTGCTCCAAGACAAAACGATGCCCCGTCCCCCCCCATGCCCCCGGGTCGCAGCGGCCGAGGCTGCGGTGGGGGGCGAGACGGGGACCTCAGCTCCGGCACGGCCGCCTTGGGGAACATCAGCCTTCACCTGAGTAATGAGACAAAAACCAGGGAAAACACACATGAAAAGGAAGGGAAAGAGAAACTCTTAGGAAATAAGATCAAAGTCCTGCCTTCAAAAATGTTGTCCTGCAGCTACAAAGAAACCCAGATAGCCCTAATTGCGGCAGCCGTGCACAGTGCTCGGCACAGCACAGGACCCAGCGCCAGCCACGCCGTGGAGGACGGGCCTGGCGGGACCCTGAGGTCCCAGCACCCCACCAGGAGGGACAGGAACACCAGGGCGATGCTGGGTTTGCTTTTTTTATTTATTTTGGGTACTCTTGCCCCCCTTCCCACAGGCCCACGGAGCTCGGGAGTGATGTGCAAAGGAGAAGGAACGTGGTGCTGGTCCTCGTGCGAAGTGAGCGGGGTCTGCACTGGCCAGCGTTAAAGCAGCTTCTTCCGACAGTGCCTGCGCATGCAACTGCAGGAGACACAGGGGAAAATAAGCCCTAAATCTGTCATTTAGTCTGCAAGCCAGCGCTTGCTCAGGCCAGTTATTTCTGCTCAGGCCACCTATGCCCCAAGCAGGAGTCTGCCTGCCTCCTGCACCCAAAACGCTGCCTGTCCCCTGCCTGGCGCCAGCCTCGCTCCCTCCTCTGCAATGGGGAATGAGCGCTCAGGAGCCACGCTGGTCAAGAACAGGCAAGAATTAATCAGTTTTGAACAGCTCAGCAAAACAGACAAAGTTTTGTCAGGCTTTGGGAAGAGCCCCAGTTCCTCCTCTGCCCTCAGAGGGGGACCCTGCCCGGGAGACTGCTGGGGTGACAGCAGGTCCTTGCCCGCTCCCCGTCCTGTGCCAGCTGGCTCCTTTGTGGCCATGATTTTCCCAAGGGATATTCTTGTGTGGTTTTTTCTTTTTCCCTCGCTGGATGGAGGAGCGGAGGGAAGCTGCTGGCTTGGGACACATCATACGTTTTATTTAGTTCAATTGTATTAAATACAATTTTATTAAAATAGTTCCCTTTGGACATTTGAAAAAGAAACATTGGCTAAAACTCATGGCCAACTGCTTGGAAATGGTACTGATTAGAGTACGTTTATGCATGGGAAATGGTCACAAAGGAGAACGGAAAAGCAGCTGCCCAGAGCCACTGGGGGAAAAAAGTCTCTCTTTTGGTAAACTGCAAAGAAACTCCAGAACTGAAGCTCCCAGGTTCCCCGAGCAACTTCCCGAGGCAGGCCCAGGTGAGGGAGCAGAGGGAGCCCAGCCCCAGACGGGCGGTGGGGGACGGGGACGCCCCGGGAGCGTGGAGAGCTGCTGACCTGCGCTGGCTGTTGCAAACCCCCTCTGTTTATTAACATGTTCAGCGCACAGATTTATTCTGCAGGCAGACACTTATTGCTTGCCTTCAAACAGGGTCTGGCGCACGGTGATGGATGAGCCGACAGGTTTGCCTCCTCGCGCCGCCGTTTCTGCAGGTCTCCTCTCCAGCCCTTCCTCTGCCCCGCAGCACCCTGGTCCTCCCGCGCACGAGCAGCAGCCAGTCCCCAAGAGGGGACGGGGGGCTGGGGGCCACAGCACCAATCCAGCCCGACCCCCGCGATGGGCGTCAGGGCGCCCGTGTCCCCGCTGCGGCGGAGGGAAGCAGCTGGCTGGCCCTTTAAAGCCTTTTTTTTCCTCTCTTGTTAAAAGATGTCTGGGAGGGGAGCTGCCAATCTGAAAAATGATCCTTTCTTTTTTCCATTTTCTTCCTTCTCTCCTTCTAGCTTGTGCTCATCTGTTCAGGTGAACCGCAGGCACATTCATTAAATCTCTGTCTTTGACACCTCAGCTGCTTTGGAGCCCTGGGCTGCTCTTTCTCTTTCCTTTCTGTGTTTTTTTTTCCCTTTCCCCATCTCCAAGCCCGCCTGATCAGCACACTAAAGCAGCAAGAGCGAGCTGCAGAATAGTTAACTAAGCATAACTTTAACTGCGAGTTGCTGAGTGGCCGGTTTTGCGGAGGCCACTGCCCGGGGGACGGGAGCACCGGGGCTCCGCGAGGTGCCACCGCCGGCACCGGGGTGGCGAGGAGGGGAGCCAGGGGTGGCAAGGAGGGGAGCTGAGCACGGCGACGGCACAGCCTGCACCCAGCCAGCGCCCCAGGGCCACGGCCGGCAGCCAAGGGCTTGGCTCACTCCACTTCCCTCAGTCCCACTAAATCCTGTTACTCCCTGCAAGAGATTCCTTCCCTGCTCCCCCTGGGCTCCCCGAATCGCCAGAGCCCCCTCTGCTCACCCTCCTTCCCCTCGCACACCCACTCCTCGCCTCTCGAATAAATCCCATCCTGACAGGGAGGCACCGAAACGGCTCAGCCCGCTGCAGATTTGCCGCTCGGCCAAGAGGGATGGAGCTCACCTCCAGCAGCGCGGCTGCGGCGGCCGCTGGATCGGCTTCTGGTGGCCTCCATGGCTGAGCGGGGCTGGAGCAGGGAGATAAACCTGTCCGGCTGCTGCCAGCAACGATTTGGCCTCGGCTGCGCTGGCCACGGGCCGGGGTCCCCACCGGCTGCTCACAGCCCTGGAAAGCCCCAGCGTTGAGCAGCGGAGGTGGCAGGGGGGGATGAGACGCTCTCCCACGGCCTTTGCACGTGGGACGAGGGATGATTCCCTTTCAGAGAGTGCGAGGGCCGGACACCTCGGGAAAGCACATGGCCCAGTCCCAGCTCTCTCAGGGTGCAGCGCCTTGCACCCAGGGCCGCGTGTCCTGCCGGGAAGGGGGCCAGCCCGGTGCGGAGGATGGGGGCCGAGTGCGGCTCTGGGAGGCTCAGTGGGGCTGGGCCCTGTAAAGCTGTGAATTCCTGCAGAGTTTTGTTAGCGGGATCGGCGTGCAGCCTGGTGCCCTGCTCCGAATTAATTATCCGCTGACACGATTTCGCTTCTTTCCCTTTGTGTTATTTTAATTAACAGAGATCTCCTCCAAGCAAGCCAGCTGTCATGTAAATTGTAAAACTGTCAGCATGTACAGGAACTTAACAGGGATTTTAAGAAAGCCTCGCACAAAGGGATGTGCTACTTTCCCTTTTTGTTTTTTCTTCTTTTTTTTTTTTTTAATCTGGCACATTTGTAAAGTTGAAAAAAGCGTGAAGACCGGGGTGGGGCTACAGATGGCAAAACCCCAGCTTTTCTTTTTGATCTTGCGGCAGAGGTGAGGGGCAGAGGTACTGCCCAAGTTCTTTTGATCTGGATCATTTCTTGCAGCCACCACGCAGAGGTGGTGAATCCCTGCAGCCCAGCCACTCCTCCCAGCTCCCTTCCCCTCTGCCCGAGCAGACTGCAGGGGGATGAGACCTACCGTAGGAAGGGCTCAGCGTTAAGTTGGGCAAAAGGAAACATCGACGGCTTTTCTGTAATTAATCTGGTCTGTGTTAACTGTGGAGTCAACCTCATCTACGTTTGTCCTGAGCCTGATGCGACCACGTGTGCAACGGCCAGCTGCTGGGCTGGCACCAGCTCTCTGGTCTCTGCTCCTGCACCCAGCTGTATCTAGGCTTGAGATTTTTAACTATGAGCTGAAATCAGCCAGTTCTTCCTAAGACTGGGCTTTGCAAACAAGCAAAACCGTGTTAATGGGCCCCATATGTCTTTGGTTAAAAGCCGCTTCAGCAGCAAGAGCAGCAGATGCAGAACTGAACGTGTGTCGATGGAGGTACGGCGGGAGTTCATGCGAGGATACTCCCTGGACATCTCATCTCCCCCGAACGCAAGCAGAAGCCTGTGGTAACCCTGCAGCGATCAATTGATAAATGTTTAGGCCAAGTCAATGAAGGTTGGCAAGGCCTCGGCTCAGCGGGAGGCTCGGGGAGGACAGCAAAAAGCAGGGATGTTCCGGAGCAGGGGATGGCTCCGGTAGACGTGCAGGGCAGCAGGATGCTGAGCACGGGAGCCAAGGGGGAGTCGTGCTGGGGCAGCCCAGTGGTTTCTACACATTGGTGGGACCTCACAAGGATGTGGGGCAGCAGGGATTCTCACAAAACCTGCTCCCTGCAAAGAAACCCCCTCAGGCACCCTCAGGCTGTAAGAAAGTCTGCGTTTTTCTTCCCGCCTGATTTTAGGTGCAGATCAAGAGCGCTGGGAAGGGCCCGGCTTTTCTGCAGTGTGGTTTTTCTGTGCACGTCTCGTCCCTATGAGCTACAGACCTGGGTTAAGTTTGGATGAGGATTGAGCTACTTAATTCTATTTCCTCCCTTCCTCATCTGAAATTATTTTCATTGTCTTTTAAGAACAAAGCAAAAAGATTTCAAACCACATTTTGGTGAAGAAGGAGGGATTTTTCTTTCCCAGCAGCAGCCAGGGATAAAAGCCTTGAGACAGCTGAGAAAGCTGCAGCATTAAAGCCCAAATGCGGAGCTTATCCAGTGAGCCCAGCCGGGCTGCGAGGGGTCCAGCGTGACGCTGGCGGTTTCGCAGCGAGGCCTGTTTCCCAGGGGCTTGGCTATGCCTATCGCATATGGAGGTTCCCTCCTCAGCCCTGTTTGCCATGCCAGGCATGCTGCCTTGTCCACTGAAACAAATGACCTTGAGCAGAGCTGCGGGTCAATAAAATAATTTGCTAACTGATCCATCTTCTGTGGCAAACAGATGAATCAACTTTGGCTCCCTGGGCTGTTTTATGTACGGATGGGAGAGCTGTGAAGTTAAAATAACATGTGCGTACACATCCATCTCCATGCAATAAAAGGAAGGCTCCAAGTAAATAAATTTGTGTATTTCGAGATGGAAAAAAAGCATCTCTGCATCTTTCAGCACTTGACTTTCTGAAGTGGGTGCTCTTCCCCAGCACAATGTGGCCCAGGCCGCCCTCTCCCTTGGTGGTGCTTCGTGCCCCCTCGTCCCCACTTTCTGCCCATCCCTTCCAGCAGCTCCGCTTCCCTGCCTGTCCTCTGATGGCCCCTCCTGGGGATTCAGCCCTCAGGCAGCCCTTGGCCACCCCACCCTTGCCACCACCTCGATCCCTCTCAAGGGACAGACCGAAGGCTCCAGTCCCCGGGGTTGGGTTAAAGTTTTGGGCCCCAGGAAGGCGACACAGCCGGGAGCCGGAGCAGCGTGGGGGGCAAACTCTGCTTTTACTGGTCTCCCATGTAGCAAAGCACTAAAAGCAATTAAGAAATGGCCATTTCCACCCTGGCAACACATCCTGCTGCAGCAATTGGCAGGGGTGGAAAGGAGCCGGAGCCAGCGGGGGGAATGCAAACCAGCTCCCCGGACCGCTCGTGCGCACGCCAGCACTGCGTCTGTCTGCGAGCACGGCAAACTGGGGCACTCGGAGGGAGCAGAAAGGCCCCGAGGCAGCCTGTGCTCAGTGAGCCCCTAATCACGGCGAGGTGATTAATGCCCTTCTGCTCCCGTGCGTCGCTGCTCCGTTCCCGTGCTCCCCTCGCTCAGCCCCGCTGCCTCGGCAGGTCCCACACCGGTGGGCACCAGGCAATTGGCTTTGCAGGGGAGGGCGCTTGGTTTTCCAGGTGCCGAAAGCGGGGATGGAGCTGGCAGCGCAGGGAAAGGGCAGGGCAGAGCCAGGGCACTAACCCAGGGACTCATCCTGGGCCATGAAATGGTCTATGAATTAACGACTGTTCCTGGGAGAGGGTTTTTTTGTCACCTTTCTTCCCAGAGGATCCCGGCACGGTGTGCTGTCCGGGTCCGGTGGGTTTTAGGAATCCCAGGGCTGAGGCTCAGACCCAGCTCCTGCCACATGCCCATTGCTCAGATGGGCTGGAGCTGCCCCATATCGATCTGTTCAGATCAATCTGATGAGCACATTGACACGGTTTTAGGCTGGTGCAAAGCAAGTGGTGTCTGGGAGCAGGAGAGAGCCCAAATTTAAGCTCAGGAGCTTCCCAGGGAGTTGCACTCCAGGTTTCAGTGCTGAGGCAGGCACTGCTGGGGATAAGAATCCTCTGTTAACCCTCGGGTTAACAAGGTTAGGCACGGCTCAGGAAGGTTAGGCACAGCTCAACGGCAGCAAATAATAAGTTAGTGAGTGGGAGCAAGCGGCCGTGCTTATTATGGGGAGATGAGAGGTCAGAGTTTGACTGTCCTGGAGGTTAACAGACCCCGCACAGCCACCCCGAGGGTGCAGGAGCTGCTTTAGCTGGACACCAGAGATAAAGCAGAGCTGCTCAGAGAGCTCAGAAAAATGGGGTGCCTTCCGCAGGGCTGCAGGAAACGCCTCATGCCCCGGCAGCTTCACACCGCGCTCCTCTTCCTTGGCTGGCAGCCCAGGGGCCGCACAGGCCACGGAGCTGCACCGGGCAAAGCTCGCTCCGCACCGGGAGTGCTGCAGGGCACTTCCTGCGAGCCATTAAAGCAAGCTGGGTAATTAATACCTTCCATGCATGAGGAAAACTGCGAGGCAGGTGGGAAGAGGAGGGGAGGGGAGCAGGGAGAAGGCAGCTCCATTTTGAGGGCAGTCAGGGTGGTTTTCCCTTGGCGTGTTGTTACTAATTCAGAGCCCCGTGTCCGCTGCAGCGTTCACACCTCTCGGGCACGTGATGAAGAGCCAGGTCCCGCGCAGCTCCACGATGCCGTCAGACTGTGCATCTCACTGCTGCCCAGGCACCCCACAAAGCTGCGTGGGGTCCGTGCTGCCCGGCCGGAGCTGCTCTCCTCCCTCCTCTTCCTCCCAGCACCGCGGCAGGACAGGCTGGGGCTGCCCCACACACCAGGCTCAGCACCAGGCTGGGTCCTCCAAATCCCCTCCAAAGCTGCAGAGAGCCCCTCAGTGCTAAAGAAAGCTCCATTTCAGCACCTTAAATGCAGTTTCTTAACAAACAAAATGTTTCTTTTCTAAATAAGAATAAAAAAAGAATTCCAGCCTTGGGGCATTTAGTGAAATGGCTGCAAGCTCATCCGAGCGTGTGTCCATTACTGCCCCCCCCGCTCCAAACCCCCTCCCTTTATTCCGGGAGAGTGACTGACAGACCCCGATTGATGCTGATTTTGGTCTTAAATAAACACATTGGCCCTGATTTGCCGGGGAAGAGCGAGGTGTCGGCATCTGGCTGACAGGCAGAGAGAGGGCAAACTTTGCCAAACGGGCATTTGTTTGCAATATATTTTCTCTTCCATCAGCACTGTGGCACAGGAGCCACGCAAAAGCTGGGATGTGGCAGTTAGGGAGATTTCAGGACAGGGGTTATTTCGCAGTTTTCTGCTTTAACTTGTGCTTTCTGTACACAGAAAAATAACTGAGATGGAGTTCGAATATTCAAATAGTATTGTCCTGCTGAAAGCTGTCAGACATCTCACTGTTGACGGGTCAGACCACCTAGCAGGGAAAGGTGCTTTATTGTTGACAGTTGCTGTCAAGAGAAAAGCCCTTTGATAACTTGCTGAGCTATCACAGTTCCCGTCTCCGAGAGCCGCAGAGCTCCAAGAAACCCCGAGATTCTTGGAAATGCAAAATCGGAAACTCCTCCCTGGCTCTTGCACCAGCGTCATGTAGTTCTTAAAAATATTGGAAATGGCACCTGAGGGATGAGAGAACTCAGGACGCTGCAGGTTTGCAAAATACCACTCAGGTCATTTTTTCCCCCTTTGGGCACCATTCTGTCCAATCCATCAGTTCAACACATCTCCAGCGCCCATTTCTTGCTTCACCACAGTGTCAGGCATCAATATCAGAATAGAAGGGGATAAAAGTTTGTTGCTGCAACAGCCCTGGCAATCTCCTGTGCACAACCTGTGACTGCGGCCGCCCTGAACGCTGCTGGGCACCCAATACTCTGGTGGCTCATTCGTGAGGTGACTTCTTTATCTCTGCATCTCTGACCCCTGCGTGCCGGGCAGACTCCAGCCTGGTCAGAAACGAAGGTGCTCTGACTCCAAGGTCAGAAGTTACTGAGCCAAACTGGGAAAGAAATTCCAGGAGAGCAGATTGGGATTGTTTTAATTAAAGGAGAGAGGCAGGGGAAGGGGGGCAAAGAAACACTTGAGCAATCAAACAATGTTTTCCCCTCGTGAAGATGAACGGTTTGAGGTAGGATTAGGAAGGCTGAAATTGTCTTTTTAAAGGAATGTAAAAATGTGGATGTTGAATGATTGACAAATAAAGGGCACTCTCCTTTAATTTAAATATGCTTCTAGTTTGTGCAGAATATGTTAATTTATACATTGCCTAAATAGCCAGTAGCTATTGTCTGTAAAACCACATCAGATCAGGGCAGCAGGGCAGTTAATGTACTGGCTAGATGTTATGGCTGGTCAGTGAAGCGATCCGAGCTTCCTTCCACTGGCTCCCAGACCCTAAATGGAATAGCTGAGCTGTAAAAAACTGCCAGGGGCATAAACTGAAGTTCATTCTGTCAGCCTTCAATAGGACGAGGCTCTCCTTCCCACAAGGGCCCTTAGACCCAGCCGGGCTCCTGCACCCCGGTGACCCCAGAGCTTGTTCCCCTTCTGCTGGGAGTGAGCAGAGGATCCTCCAGAGCCCTACAAGCCCCTGCATCCTCCGTGGGGCTGATCTCGGGGTCGTGGGGTGCCTCCAGGAGCTGGGGGATGCAGAGGCTGTCCACAGCTCTGCAGCATCTTCCTCTGTCCCCTGTGCTCCCCCCGTGCCTCAGTTTCCCTATCTGCAGTCTCTTCCAGGCCAGCTCTTCTGGGGCTTTGGTCACATCTTCACTCAAGGTCCTGCAGCAGCTCTTAGACCTCTGAAAAGCCTTCCTCCCCTCCTGCCATGCCTTGCCTCACTGCGGGGGGGCTCAGCTTCGCTTCCAGAGGAGCCTTGGTGGTCCAGCTGTATTTTTAACACCGTGACATTTAGCAGTGCCAGCGAGTGAATGAGATGGTGTCACATAAGCCTGTGTCTTTGCTCAGTAACATTCAGCAGTTCCAATCACTCCTTCTTCTTTCTCAAACCTGCTATTGTCCCTCGCAGGGGTGAGATCTGAGGCAGCCACGAGTGCTTATGGAGATCCGCTACCCCAGACAAGACCTGGGTGTGATCCACCCCAACCTGCCCGTACCTCTGCCTTCATGTGTAGCCACGACTTGGTCTGGCCACTGGAGCAATTTTTAATGCTGAGAGGCTTCTAATTAACAGGGTTCTGAAGTTAATTAAGACAATCTTTCTCATCTCATTTAGATCTCTCCACAAGCACTCACTGGGACCGTGCTGCTTCTCCGGGCTCCGAGGGAGCCTTCGCTCACCCCGCAGCTCTCATCCCAGGGGCTCTCATGTCTCAGGGCACAGGTCTGGGATGTCACCTCAAAAGCTGACAGGTCCCAGAACATGCGTTTGTCTAAAGGACCAAATGATCAGCACTGAATCTCAGAGTCCAGAGTCCAGGGCCGGGCTTCAGCCTTCCCAGTCCCCTCCATCCATTCCTTGTAAAACCTACTGGCCTCAGTGGGCGACTCCTGAGAGGGAAGTGGCCTCTCGCCTCCCCTGGCAGCCAGAAAACTGGCAATGTTATGGACTCATCTTGCTTAAAAAGGTTCATCTTCTGCATTCCTGATGCCTTCCCATAGATCAGTCTGGATTAAGTTTAGAGTGATATGATAAGTAGTAATAATACTGCTGCCTTGCCCCTAATTATTTTCAATATAATTATGTACCCTCAAGAAACCTTTTAAATAGCACACTCTCATCAGCGCTCTGGTCCAAGGGATTCATTTGTTTCAGGAAAGAAATATTCTTGGGGCTGAATCCTTCATTAGTCTTTACTAGAGAGAGTCCTGCTGAAGTCAGTAGGGTACGTGTGCCCCACTCGAAGACGTGGGGCTATGCCCATCCGGGCAGCTGGCCACCAAAGGAAGATTTTTGCAAGCACCTCAGAATTTGGTTTGCTGGCAGCAGAATGCATTTGGCAAGAGAAGAAGCCTGGAAGTCTGCTGGAAAGCATCAGCGAAAGACTCTGAGTTTCGCTGTGTTTTATCAGCTTATCACGCTTTCTTTGCTCATGTTTTAATCCCACACAAGTGCTGCAGCTCTGATGTGTGAAAGAAAAAGAGAGATTAGATCCTTTGGCTGCTTAGCTTGGAGTGTGAGGCTGTATTCCCGGTATCTGCCTGGGCACAGGGAGGTGCTGGGTTGCCATTTCATTTCCCGGTGCTCTCCAAACCAGCTCGGTCTGCTGGAGAGCCGGGTGCCCGGTGGACATGGTCCCGTGCCGGTACGCCCGTGGGAGGACTCCGGGGTGTGACACGCAGACCTGTGCAGACTTGGGTTCTCGCTGTCGGGATGAAATTGCAGCTCCGCGCGGAAGGCTCTCGAGGGGAGCTCCCAGGCACGCGCCGTGTTTGGGACTGGGGTCCTTCGCCCACGTGGCTGCAGACGGGGTGCTAAGCGTGCAAACCCAGAACACGTGCCATCGCATCACCGTGGCATGCTGAGATCAAAACTAGGAAGGAACGGCAAGGGCCAGTGTGTTTGGAAGGAATTAAATGCACACATCGAATGTATGCAATATGTATTTTTTATTTTAAGGGAGTCCATTGTTTTACTGAGCAAATCAACTCTTCATTCAGGGTGCTCTCCGGTGGGGTCCTGCTGTGGCAGCCACATGGAATTTCCTGTAAAAGCAAGATGCCCTTGGCTGACTTTTCCACTGTCCCCATTACCCGCTGCCCTCCCATCCCACCGCTGGCAGCACGTCCAGGGGCCGGGATTCCTATGGATGCCTGCAGCCCAAATCCGTCCTGGTGAGCTCCTGCCTTGCCCGTTCACACCCGTGGGATGCTCAAAGCAGAATTTGGTTTGTGGGTTTTAAGCAATTCATGATCTTTTAGAGATGAAAAATCTGTATAAATGGATGTTTTCCTATGATCCTTGGTTTTATTTACTGGCTGGCACAAAGGTTGAGAGCCCACCTGGACTTGGACCCTGCAGAGGCTCTTCTGTGCCTAACGGGGTGCCCCAAGCGCTCCCCTGGAGTCAGGGGGTTATTCCTGTGAGCGAAGCACCTGTGTAAATCAGCGCCCACCCAAGCCCCTAAACCAAGGAACAGGTACAGTGGCATCACCCAGTCGGGATCCCTGAAATCCTTCTGGGAAAGGGACAACTCTAGCTGGGAAGCGAAAGCCCAGCCCAGCCCTCTCTGTGCATCCCCACACAACCTTCAT